>NW_026526832.1:40775229-41174258 GCF_024362965.1 Panthera pardus | reverse complement strand
ATATGGAAAATCAAGGGACCACAAAATAAACAAAACAATCAAAAAACTCAAAGGTAGAAGCTCATGCTTCCCAACTTCAAATCTTCAAACAAAGTAACAGTAAATAAACATTGTGATACTGCAATAAATAAATACCCAGATCAGTGGGATTTAATTAAAAACCCCAGAAATACATCCTTTCATCTATGGTCAACTGAATTTTGATAAGGGCAGACAACATGACATTGGGGAAACAATGGTCTTTGAAAAAAAAAAAAAACATGCTAGACAATTGGCCATCCGTGGTCAGAGGAATGAAATTGGACCCTTACCCTCACACCAAATACAAACATTAACTCAAAGTGGATCAAAAGCTTAAATGTAAGAGGTAAACTTATAAACTCTAGAAGAAATAAAGGAGATAAATCATCATGAGCATTGAGTTTAACAATGCTCTTAGAGCTGACACCAAAGCACAAGCAAGGAAAGAAAGACCAATTTAGCTTCCTCAGCATTAAAAACTTTTGTACATCAAAAGGTGCTATCCCAAAAGTGAAAAGACAATACCTAGAATGGAAGAAACTATTTGCACATTATTTGTCTCATAAGAGTCTCTTACACAGAATATATAAAGAGCTTGTACAAACTCATCGAACACACACACACACACACACACACACACACACACCAATTTTTTAAATGGACAAAGGAATTGGATATACCTTTCCCCAGAGAAATCATATGTATGGTGAATAGACATGAAAAGATGTTAAACATCATTAGTCCTTATGGAAATGAGGATTTAAACCATAGTTAAATACCCTTTTACATGCACTAAAATTTCTATAATCAAGAAAGCTACAAAATAACAAATGTTGGCAAAGATGTTGAGAAATTGGAACCCTTACGTCGTGCTTGTGTTCATGTAAAATGGTGGAGCCTATATGTAAAATAGTGTGGCATTTCCTTCAGAAAGATAAAAACACAGAATTACCATTTGTCTCCACAATTCTAATCCTAGATGTGTATCCTGAAGAGCTGAAAACAGTAGTTTACAGAAAGAGCACAAGTAGAAACATACACAGCAGCACTGTTCACAGAAGCCAAATGATAGAACCTATGCAAATGCCCATCCGTGGGTGAATGGGTAAAAAAACTGGGGTAGACCCATAAACAGCAATATCATTCTGTCATACAAAGGACTAAAGTAACACGGTGCGGCTGTAGAGAATAGGATAGGGGTTCTCAGAAAGTAACCACAGAACTCCACCTCTGCACACAACACACACCCAGAAACTGAAAGCAAAGCCTGGAGCAGATATTTCATGTTCCCCGTGTTCATAGCAGCTTCTTCACAACAGCCACAAGACGAAGCAACCCAAGTGACCGTTGACAGAGGAATAAACAAAATGTGGTCTATACACAATGGAATATGGCTCGGCCTTACAAAGGGTGGGAATTCTGCTACAACCAGCTACAACGACGGAACCTTGCAGTCATTATGCTGAGTGAAATACGCCAGTCACAGGAGAACAAATACTCTCTTTTCCCAAATAAGCCCATTTTTGCTGAGAAAAACCGGCAGTGTCATATTTAAGGTTAACAGAACTCATAAATAAGTTCACTCGTAGCATACGAGATCAATACAACAAACACCACGTGCACATCTACACACTCATGACGACCCATCGGAAAGCGAAATGAAGAGACTGGTCCCCATTTACAACCGCATTAGGAGGAACGAAGTGCCCAGGAGGAAATCTAAGCAAGGCGGTGGCAGACCTGCTCTCTGAGGACAGGACACTGGGGACAGAAATGGATGAAGACGCACAGGGATGGAAAGCTACTCTGTGCTCCTGGGTGTGGAGGGATCAATCCTGTGACCACGGCCGTCCTGCGCGGAGCGATCTGCAGATCCGGGGCGATCGGCATCGAACTCCCCACGACGCCGTCGCAGACACGGGGCAGACATGGGACCCGCGCGCGGAAGTGGGAGGGGCCCCGCACGGCCAGAGCGGCGGGAGCGCGAGCGCCGCCCAGGCACTTGCTCCCGGAACGCGAACGGCGTGAGGACGCGGCGGGAACCCAGTGGGCGCGGAGCACAGACACAAACACGAACGCGCGGCCCCAGAGCCCGGAGACGGAAGACCCGACAGCCTCGCGCACAGCCCCGCTGGGGACTCCATGTCGCTGCGCAGGAAGCCGCGCCGGACCCTTCCCCCCGCGGTTCCTGAACAGCGACCCCCTCAGCGTCCGTGCTCAGGAAGCAACTCCTCCCCAGGCCTCGCTTTCTCCTCACCTGCTCCTCCCGCCGCGGGTCCTGGGGAGTCTGGGTTCCTGTCCCTGTGGACGCGGCTCCACGCCCTCCGGAATCCTCCACGGTGGGCCCTGTGGAGGCCGGGTTCTTATTGGCGTGGATGCGAGCCCCTCGTGCTCCCGATTCCTCCGTGGCAGATCCTGAGGAGACCTTGTTCCCGGCCCCACGTCCTCCAGAAGCCTCCGCAGCTGGTCCTGAGGAGGCGGCCCCACTCCTCCTGAAACTTTCACAGCTGTTCTGAGGGGGCGGGGCTCCTGTAAGCACGGACACGGCCGCACCTCCCAGCAAGCTTTCACAGCGAGCTCCGAGGAGGCCGGGCTCCGGTACCCGGGGGCTGCGGCTCCACCTGCCCCTGACTGCCCCACAGCGAGTTCTGAGGCGGCGAGGTTAGGTCATCATGGCCGCGCAGCACCACGTCCCCCCCAAATCTGCACAGCAGGTCCTGAGGAAGCCGAGGAGAGACGTGCCAAGACTCCTTCACAGCCATAACTTCTAGAAGACAGATGATCCTTTCTACTCAAGGAGGTTCATATATGTCGTCTACCTTGGATTGGCTGCCTCTGCCTGTGGTAACTCCTATGTGTAAATACCTCCCCCAACTGACCAACGTTGACCCGTAGGGAGGGACATCACTATGCCCCTATTCAGCACAAAGAAGTTACAGAAGAGAGAGAAGACCTTCCCCCCTCAGGAACCTTAAAGATTTTAGGGTCAAAATGGGGCAGGGGGGATGATGTGGGAAACACAGGCAGAGGGAAGTGGCAGATAAAATTAAATTTCCTTATAACCTGCAGCCCATTGGCAAATACTTGAGGCTGGCATAGTAAAATATTTCTCCAGGACCTCCCTACTGTCTGAACACGGATGCTTTGCTAGGGGGAGAAGCAACCTTTGCTTGACAATAGTTAGGCTTCCAGTATCCTGTGAGTCTTCTTTAGCATACGAAAGTCTCACCGGAAACTTCCCCAGGACTTTACCTCCTCCAACTCCATAGTATATAACCAGTCTCCTCGTGGTACTGGGGCATCTCCTCCCGTCCACGGGCCCTGTCCCCATGCTTCAATAAAATCAACTTTTTGCACCATATGTATGCACGTACGTACATAAATACTTACAGTAATAAAATAAAATAGAAACATAAGCAGCACCTGGGTGGCTCAGTCGGTTAAGCGTCTGACTCTTTAATTTCCACTCAGGTCATTGATCACAGGATTGCGATCCCACATTGGGCTCTGTGCAGACAGTGCTGATCTCTCAATGTAAATTAACATTAAAAAAAAACACAAACAAATACCAATCCAAAAAAGAGAAAAATTGATAACATGGACCTTATAAAATTAAAACTTCTACTCTGATAAACCTTGTTCATAGAACCAAAAGACAAGCCACAAACTGAGAGAAGATATTTGCAAACCGCATATCTGAATTCAGAACATACCCTGATCCTAAACCTTAGCTCTCTCAAGGTCTTCTACCTCTAAGTTTGAACCCATAAACTCCATTACTGAGTCTAGTGCTCTCCCTAATGAGTCTTCTGGACAACAGGATTCTCCTTAGATCTCGTGCCCCAGCCTAAACTCATTAACCATTATCTCCAGTGACTCAAGGCTCACCCTAACTCTTATCTTCACTTTCACTAGGTCAAAATTGAAACATTCTCAAGGTCAAAGGTGGTGATGTGTGTACATGGGAATATGCTTAGTGTTACACACTGTAGACCTAAAATCTTTTAAATAGTTGTTATTATGTTTTGTAAAATGACCCACAATTAAAGTCATCACTGAAGTACTAAAACATGTCACAACATGAACGCAGACTGAAAACACTAAATTATAGAAGCCACATAGAAAAACTGCCCAGATCAGAGCCCTTTGTGATCTTTAAATCAATCATGGTTGTACAGTGAGTGAAAGTCTCAGGAATACTAAAGTAGGTCACAACAAGAAAAGTCATTGTCACAGAGTTTGGGCAGGTGATGACCAGACATTAGTGATCCCATGAGTGTCAGGCCTGACGGTTCCAAGCAAGTAGGGGGAGGCAGCCTCTTCACCAGCAATTCCATTTCCCTGCTTGTTTCATGGACACCTGGATAAGGGAGATGGCAGAGGAGCAGGGCACCGCTGAGGGCAGAGCAGCGCCCGCCTGGAGGCCCCAAAGCCACCCACCACCAGGGACCTCATCACCCATGCATACCTTCCCTCCAGGGAGAACATTACGGGGCAAGTCAGAAGTTCCACACATGGGCTTTCCCCTGAGATAAACCTCCAGCAACATAGGACCTGAATCCAGGAAGATCCTGAGAGAAACTCTACTCTTCATGTTCCAACTTCGATGAGAGCTTCCCTGGCTCCAGTCGTGTTGTGCAGCCTCTCAGGCACGTCAGGGGCTTGGCCACACCTGCTGCAGGCCTGGGAACCCCTTCTTCCTCCCTGGGAAGTGGCACCCCTGGATTTTCCTCCGGCTGAACTGAATGTCCCCAGGACTGCTTAGCCTCATCTTTTCCCTGTAACTGGGGCAAGGAGGTCCCAGAGGGACATGTGGGATAGCGGCCCCTGGGTGTGTGCAGAAGGGCAGGAGGGTGCATGCAGGGGGGCCAGTGGGTGCATGCAGGGAGAGGAAGGACTGTGAGTGCATGGAGGGGGCAAGTGGGTGTGTGCAGAAGGAATGAGGCAGTTGGGTGCATGCAGGGGGAGCAGGGGGCAGGTGGGTGATTGCAGGAGGAGCTCACAGATGTGTGCAAGGGACAGGTGGGTGCGTGCAATGAAGCAGGTGTGTGTGTTCAGCGGGGCCACGGGGGAAGGTGGGTTAGGGTTAGGTGGGTGCATGCAGGAGTAGGTGGGTGCTTGCAGAGGGGCAGGGGGCAGATGGGTATGCATAGGGGGGAAGGCAGGTGAGTCCAGAAGAGTGAAGCAGGATGGGTGCACACAGGAAGCAGGTGTGTGCTTGAAGGTGGGGTGGGGGTGATGGATACATGCAAGGGCAGGTGGGTGCTTGCAGAGGGGTGCTTACAGAGGATCAGGGGACAGGTGGGTGCCTGCAGGGGGAAGGTGGGTGCCTGCAGGGGGAATGAAGGTGTTTGGGTACATGCAGTGGGACAGGTGGGTGTGTGCAGGCAGGCAGGTCAGTGTATGCAAGTGGGTGAATGCAGGAAGGCAGGGGTCGGTGGGTGATTACAGGTACGTTCCTTCTTTCCCTACTTTCTTGAGGGTTTTTATCAAGAAAAGATGCTGTATTTTGTCAAACGATTTTTCTCCTTCTTATCCTTTCTTTTATTAATGTGGTGTACCATGTTGATTGACTTGCAGATACTGAACCATCCCTGCAGCCCAGGAATAAATCCTACTTGAGCGTGGTGAATAATTCTTTTACTGCATTGTTGGATTCAATTTGCTAGTATCTTGTTGAGCATTTTTGCATCCATGTTCATTAGGGAAATTTGTCTGTAATTCTCCTCTTTAGTGGGGTCTTTGTCTGGATTTGGAACCAAGGTAATGCTGGTCTCACAGAATGAGTTTAGAAGTTTACTTTCCATTTCTATTTGTGGAAACAGCTTCAAAAGAATAGGCATTAATTCTTTAATTGTTTGGTAGACTTCCCCTGGGAAGCCATGTGGCCCTGGACTCTTGTTTGTTGGGAGATTTTTTATTACTGATTCAATTTATTAATTGGTTAGGGTTCCACTCAAATTTTCTATTTCTTCCTCTTTCAGTTTTGGTAGTTTATGTTTCTAGGAGTTTATCCTTTTCTTCCACATTGCCCAATTTGTTTTCATATAATTGCTCATAATATTCTCTTATTATTCTTTCTTTTTCTGCAGTGTTGGTTGTGATCTCTCCTTTTTCATTTGTGATTTTATTTATTTGGGTCCTTTCCTATTGCTTTTTGATAAACCTGGCTAGGGGTTATTCAATTTTGTTACTTCTTTCTTTCATAAAACCAGCTCCTAGTTTCATTGATATCTTCTACTTTTTTAAAAAAATATTATTTTTATATCACTTATTTCTGCTCTAATTTTTATTATTTCCCCTATTCTCCTTGTTTGTGGCTTTATTTGCTCTTCTTTTTCCAGCTTTTTTAGGTGTAAGATTAGTTGCTCATTTGAAGGAAGGCCTGGATTGCTATATACTTCCCTCTTATGACCCCCTTTGCTGCATCCCAAAAGTTTTGGACTGTTGTGTTTTCATTTTCATTGCTTCCATGTACTTTTTTATTTCCTCTTTAACTTCTTGATTGGCCCATTCACTCTTTAGTAGGATGTTCCTTAACCTCCAAGTATTCGTGGTCCTTCCAAATTTTTTCTTGTGGTTGAATTCAGGTTTCATAGTGTTGTGGTCTGAAAAAACCCATGGTATGATCTAGATCTTTTTGTACTTGCTGAGGGCTGTTTTGTGACCCAGTATGTTATCTATTCTGGAGAATGTTCCATGTACACTTGAGAAGAGTGCTCGTCTTCTGCTGATTTAGGGTGAGATGTTCTGAATATATCTGTTAATTCCATCTGGTCTAGTGTGTCACTCAAAGCCTGTTTCCTTGTTGATTTTCTGCTTAGATGATATGTCTATTGTTGTAAGTGGTGGCTAAAGTCCACTGCTATTTTTGTATCATTATCAATGAGTTTCTTTATGTTTGTTAGTGACTGATTTATATATTTGGGTGCTATTGGTTGGGAGAATAATTATTTACAATGGTAAGATCCTCTTGGTGGATAGACCCCTTCGTTATGATATAATACCCTCCTGCATCTCTTGTTACAGTCTTTTTTAAAAAATCTAGTTTGTCTGATGTAAGTATGGCTACTTGGGCTTTCTTTTGATGTCCATTAGCAGGATATATGGTTCTCCACCCCCTCAGTTTAAATCTACCAGTGTCTTTAGGTCTACAATGAGTCTCTTGTGGGGAGAATATAGTTAGATCCTGTTTTTTTTATTCATTCTGATATCATATGTCTTTTTGATTGAAACATTTAGTCCATTTACATTCAGAGTGATTATTGAAAGATACAAATGTAGTGTCACTGTGTCTCCTGTACAGTTGGTGATTTTGGTCCTTTGTACTCTTTGTTGCTTTTGGTCTTTTGGGGTTTTTTGTTTGTTTGTTTTGATTTTCTCCACTCGACAATCCCCCTTAAAATTTCTTGTAGGTGTGGTTCCGTGGTCACAGACTCCTTTAGTTTTTGCTTGTCTTGGAAACTCTTCATCTCTTCTTCTATTCTGAATGACAGCCTTGCTGGATAAATAATTCTTGGTGGCATGGTTTTCTAATTCAGTCTGCTGAATATATCCTGCCACTCCCTCTGTCCTGCCAAGTTTCTGTGGAAATACCTGCTTCAAACATGATTTGTGTTCTCTTTTAGGTGAAGGACTTTTATTCCCTTGCTGCTTTCATGATTCTTTCCTTGTCTGTGTATTTTGTGAATTTTACTATGACACGCCTTGGTGATGGTATGTTTTGTTGAATCTAAAGGGGGGTTCTTTGTGATTCTTGGATTTTGATGTTTGTGTCCTTCCCCAAATTAAGTAAGTTTTCAGCTATAACTTGGTCACCTAAACCTTCTGTCCCATTTTTCTCTCTCTTCATCTTTTGGGACTCCTATGATACAAATGTTATTTCCCCTTAATAAGTCACTGTATTCTCTCAGTCTTGTATCATGATCTTTTTCCTTTGTTTCCCTCTTTTTTTTCAGCTTCATTATTTTCCATAATTTTACTTTCTATATCACTGATTCATTGCTCTGCTTCATCCATCCTTGCCGTCATGGCAACCATTCAAAATTACATGCTAGGTTATAGCATTTTTAATTTCCACCTGACTAGATTTTAGTTATTTTATATCTGCAATAAGGGATTCTCTGGTGTCTTCTATGCTTTCTTCAACCCCAACTAGTATTCTTATAATAGTGGTTTTAAATTCTAGTTCAGACATCTTACTTATATCTGTGTTGATTAAATCCCTGGCCATCATTTCTTCCTCTTTTTTTCTTTTGGGCTGAATTCCTCCATCTTGTCGTTTTGGAGGAAGAAAAAAAATTAAAAACTAAAAGACAAAGTAAAAAGAAAAAATTTAAAAAGAAAACCAAAAGAATCAAATAAAGGAAGCTATATCCTAGTCTGCTTGTTGAGAGAAACTTGATAGCAAAGAGGGGGAAAAAAAGGAAAGGAAAAAAAGTTGAAACAAATATATTTTTTTTTAATTTTTAAATAATAAAATCGAATAAAAAAACTAAAGAAAATAAAATAGAATAACAATTTTTTTGCTCTTTCCTGTCTGTGTCCAAGCTGTCTGCATGGCAGGGAGCACCTGCCTCCAGAGTTTTACTTCAGATGGGGCTATGTTTCAAAACCTCACACTTCAGACACCCCCATGGCTTAGACCCAGATTCTCTGGGGGAGGGTCTCACAAGCAATGGCTGTGTGCTGGCTTGCTCCAGAAAATATTCATGTGATGGTGCAGCAGCAGGATAGTCTCAGAATTTATGGTAAATCACGACACACAGCACCAAGTTTTGCTGCATTCTGACGTCTTTGTCCCAATACCTGCAAACATAGCTGCTCTCCGGGGTCTGCCAAGACCTTTGCCTGTAGGGAGGCCCTCTGGTCTCTACCAAATGCTCTCCAAGCAAGGGAATGGTTTCTCCCCATGTGGCACATGGACCCTTCAGACTCAGCTGTCTGCTCCTGGGGATTCACCCTATTTCCTCACCAGAGCACCACCAGGTACTGAGCTCCGGAATGTCAGACTTTGCACTCCACTGTTTATAGAATCTTGGTGGTATTGAAACTCTCTCCTTTTCCCTGTCAATGATTTTGGGGAACAGAGTTCTTGTCCAGTTGCCTGGGAGGTTTTCAATCTTTCTCTCCTGATACTTTCAGGAGGAGTGCTTTTCTTGCATGATCCCGGCATGTAGCACTGTATCCATTTTTCACTCTTTCTCCTTCCTCTCTATGCAAAAAAGTTTCCCTGCCTTCTGTGACTCCCTACCTTCCTCGCTTCCCCCTGCCCCCACCGCCCCTGTTCACCTCTCCTCACCACATGTCTGCCAAGATCTCTGGATAAAATTATGTAGGTTGTTGTGTTAATCCTCAAATCAATTTCCTAGTTGTTCAAAATGGTTTGATGCTCTGAACTTTATTTATCCAAAGTAGTCTAGGGGCTTATCCCTAATTTCCAGTTTTCTAGGTTTATGGTGATTTTGTGTCACCTTAAGTAGGATGATTAATCAGACTTGTGCACAATATCTATGCAAACATATGCTATGTAGCTTTTCCTGACTGCTTAATTTTTATTTTTTTCTTCACATCATTTGTAGACACTTTGCTTTTATAATAGGGCTTTAATATTTGACTCTTTAGAAATATTATACTCACATGTTTTTGAGTTAAGCCATGGATAGAAGACAACATATTAAAAGCTTCCACATAGCAAGTCTACAAATAACGTCCAGTATTTCAATACTCTTAAACTGTTTATAGTAATCCTTCCAAAAACACTGCATACCTCCTTATTTTTTCAGAAGAAGACATTGAAGGCAATTGATGACTGCTTTGTCTTCAAACCTATATAACTTTAGGCCAGGAGGTGATAGGTATTCTGTAGCCATTTCTGGAATTATTATTATTCATGCCTCCTTTCTTAAACAAAACAAAACAAAAGCAAACTTCTGTGAGCTCCCTGCTTTCCCTCTTTACTGCAAGTATCTATTCACAGCCCTCCAGTAATGTCAAAGATAGCACCTGGCGCATATCCATGCACTCTGCCGAATTTCTGAAGTTACTCTTGTTGATTTCCACATATGTGCACCTAAACTTGTGGCTGGGGTCTGAAGTAAGAGCCGTGTTGTTGGGGAGCACCTGTTAATCTGTGGAACATGATGCTGGACCCTGGGTGGTTAATATCAGGGTTGTGTTGAAGTGCTTCAATGCAGACCTTAGTTAATATATATTGATTCTTTAACACTGACATCATGGCCAACAGCACTATAACTCATAACTGGACAACACTTATCTAACACATGTATTTTCTTTGTTAAGGCTAGTAAACATTACAGCCTTCTTTGCCTAGATACACTAGACAACAGTTCAGCACTAATGGGGGCCATTTAAACAGTGATATCAAAATAAAAATAACTAAAATACAAAAAAAAATAACACTAAATAAAGTATACAAGGGTATTTATTTATAGTATGAGGGCTGAAACAAGAAGGCAGAGAATTATCTTGTTCATCCTGAGCTGGGAATATGTTCATTGGGTGAATCAATTCTTTTGTTGTTCTGTGCATGTCCACAAATGATTGCAAAAATGCCAGAAGTAATGATTTGGGGCTACAAAAAATTTGAGTAAGTTGGTGAATTTGCAAATATAGAATCCATGAATAATTAGGCTCAATTGCATATGTATGTATACATGTATGTATGTATCTATCGAGAGAGAGAGATAATGTTTATATCAGCCACTGCACTAAGTAATTTATGTATTATTCCATCTGTAACTCAATTCTCTCAGTTTGGGGTCTAAACATGATGGATGGAACCATCTACACTCTAAGAAGTTCAATGTACTTCCCTGGGGCTTGTGTTCAACAGGAACTAGCCCCAGGCTCATACTCCTCAGTGTTTGATATTGTTTGTCTCTGTAGCTGTTCTTTCTGATACATACAAAGCCAGGGATGGAACTCTTCTCCTTTACTTGATTTCCTCTCAAACTATTTACACAGTCTTGGTTTGTGTAGCAAGCTAAGGAAGGCTTGGGAATTGAAAACTCAGTTACACTGCAATAACACAAACAGAATAGAATAGAATATTAAACATGCTTGTCTTATACAAACCTTTAATCCCTCTACTTTATCTCTTGGAATGTTTAATAGCTGCTATATCTGATTCTTTATAAAAAATGTGCTATCTCCCTGCTTCAGATCTTAAATTTAACGGCACTAACCAGAGTTTTCAGACTTTGTTTTTCCCCCTCTTTCCTAGCTATATCTGTAAATACAAGAACAGAGATTTAGTTTTACTAAAATGCATTATGATAAGCACTCTTTGACAAGCACAATTGGCTATGGGAGTTTTAGTACCATTTTCTCCCTTTATGTTACTGATGTCAAACCCATTGAATCCTCACAAAATCTTTATGTGAAAGTTTTATTTCAAATCTACACATTAAGAAAAGGCATATGGAGCTTAAGTAACTTGTCCAAGTTCAGAGTTTATCACAAGGAGTCCCACCTAGACCTAAGAGGCGGAAGTGCTCTACCACACAAGACTCATCTGCTTCCCAATGTTCTGACTTACCTGATGAGGGATTCTGATTAGTAAAAATATGCTGCACCATGTACTATCTTTGGAGTAAAAAAGGTTTATAATCAAAGTAAATGCTAAAAATATTATCCAAATTTAAAATGTGGGTTTATGGGGCGCCTGGGTGGCTCAGTCGGTTGAGCGTCCGACTTCGGCTCAGGTCATGATCTCGTGGTTCGTGAGTTTGAGTCCCACGTTGGGCTGTGTGCTGACAGCTCAGAGCCTGGAGCCTGCTTCAGATTCTGTGTCTCCCTCTCTCTCTGCCCCTCCCCTGCTCATGCTCTGTCTCTCTAAAATAAATAAACATAAAAAAATAATAAATAAATAAATAAATAAATAATTTTAAAAAGTGGGTTTATGGGCTCTTACTCTTCATGGAGATATCTACATGTTAAAGATATTAAAAGGCCAGAACTAAAAAATGAATTTTTTCTATTCATCCAAATATATAACATAATCCAGGAGCAGAGATTTTAAATATGTACTTAAACATACAGATTAGTTACTTATCTGAATTATTATGAGGGTTTTCTGCTGCTGTAAGGCAATTTTAAAGCATGCAGAGGAAAGGAGTAGAAGTACTGTGGTGGAGTCATGCCCAGAGTATATAAATGATTTTTAAATTTTAACTTGCAGATAACCACAAAAATATCTTATTAATATATAGACAAAGTATATGAATGCTCTCAAGATATACCATGTATGGAAAATTTTTATCTTAGCTTTCTTTTCTTTTTATAGTTTCATTGAGGTATAATTCAAGACTTGTTAAAAAATTGTAATTTAACTTTGTGAGCCATCACTGCACTCCACTTTAAAAATTTTCCATCACCCACAAATGGTCTTTCAAGTCCATTTTCACTTTTTCACAATTTTTAACAGGGCTGAGGTGGGAACACGTGCACACACACAAACGCACACGCTACTTCAAGAGAAGTTAGGTTAAGGTTAGGACTTGAATCTCAGTCTCTCTCAGTTTTGTTAAAAAATAATTTAATGTTTAATTTTAAATCAAATTATAGCTTCAGGTGTGTCTGCGTGGCTCAGTTAGTTAAGTGTCTGATTCTTGATTTCAGCAGAAGTCATGATCTCATGGTTCATGAGATAGAGCCCTGATTCAGGCTCCATGCTGACAGTGCGAAGCCTGTTTTGTATTCTGTCTCCCTCTCTCTCTGACCTTCCCTCACTCTCAAAAATAAATAAATAAACAAAAAAATAAATCAAATTATACCTTCATATAGACTGAAGTGCTAAATCATATTGGAAATCTTAATTTTTTAAAGCCCTTGTATACCATTCACTCCATTTCTTTTTTTCATAGAAAACCTTTTGATCCCCAAAAAAGCTTCTTTTTAGTTGTTTTCACTGAACACTACTACCTGTATTTCAGCTCCTTCCGATTTCTTGCCCTCTTTTGCTTGAGTCCTAGTGAATATTCCTTTTTATGGGACACAATTCAACCCCCTACACTGTCTTTGTCAACCATTGGTGCTCATGCCTCCTCTTGATCCTTTTTCATTTTTGCGCCTCTTGTACCTGCCCATTCCTGCTGAACTTCTCCCAAGATTTCTGAAGAGTGGGGGAAGGATAGACAAATGCATGAACACAAACACATATTTCAGAGCCCAGGGCACAGGAAAGGACATATGTCACCTGAGAGAAGCTATGTTTCTCTGGCTATAATTAGATCCATCTCCGTATAATAAATCTGCTATCCAGTCCTGGGCATTGACTCTGACAGACAGCCCACACACCCCAGTGAACAGACAGTATTACCACTTCCTATACTCTTCTCCCTTTTATGCATTCTTCCAAAGAAATATAAATTTTAGACTGATTTTATCCACATTTCTACATTTGTTTAAGTGGGCTGGGGGAGAGCAGAGAGGAGGCATAATGGAAAGTGGTATTTATCCCTGTTCCAGAAGCTGGTTGAGGATACGGGTCCTGCTGAACTTGGGTGGTTACAAAATCATGAACGCTAATACTGGCCCCAATGGGTAACATCTCCTCACCTCATATCAAGGTCTCCCTCTCTTGGTTTACCTTTCTCCCCACTCACTCTCATTTTCCTGCTTTCTTCTATTTGTTGTGAGTCATAGGTAGCAACAGGTCTCTTGATTCTTTCATTGTTTATTCTTTCAGAATGTTAAGATGTTCCCTTGAAGGTTGGAGACTAAAATGCTTGTGAATAAAGAAATTAGGCTTCTTTTAAATTGATAACCCTGATCATTCTGTTTCTTGGATAATCAGAGGTACTAGCCTGTCAGAAGAAATTATGGCATTTCAAATCAATTGGGAAGATCCAATTACCACAAAGAAAATATTCTACTTTGTATTCAATTAAGCAATTAACTGATTTTTCAAATGCCCATTTATTTTCCAGAGATGGTGTTGACACTAAAGAGGTGTTGAAAATTCTTGTAACAGCATGCAAAGAGATTTAAAGTTTGTGGGTTTTTTGGGGGGAGGGTTGTTATTGTTGCTTTAAGGTGAAAAGAATGGAGAAGATAAAGCCATTAGTAAATAATGGAATATCATACACAGAAATAGAACTGATTTTAACTGTAAGTAGTTGGCTGCCATCAATCCCCAGGGTGTGAACTATCTATTAGTTCCACTTTATAAGACTTCAGATAACATTACTTCAAAAGCTCCATGAAAGGTACATGTTTATAAAGCATCAAGTAATTTTTTTAATTTTTTTTCTTTTACATTTATTTATTTTTGGGAGACAGAGAGAGACAGAGCACAAGTGGGAGAGGGGCAGAGAGAAAATGAGACACAGAATCCAAAGCAGGCTCCAGGCACCAAGCTGTCAGCACAGAGCCTGACGCGGGGTTTGAACTCACAAACCATGAGATCATGACCTGAGCCGAAGTCGGATGCTTAACCAACTGAGCCACCCAGGTGCCCCCAAAAAGCTTCAAGTAATTAGACACTGGACTAAATAGTTTCCTAAAAGAACATTTGCATGCATTCCTTTTTCTTCTTTCCAAAGCTATTTTTGGTCTATTTTTGAAATGACAAATCTGAGCAGCAAATCTTTTTCACAACCAAATAAACTATCTGAGAATACAGAGTGTTGGAATCCCCACAGAAGTCTGAGAGTTTAAGAAAATGCACTTAAGCATGCCACTTGTGACACTTGTGACAGAGCATGCCTGCTGTCCATTCTGTATTCTTTCACTGTTCCTTCTACAGTAATAGAAACCCTAGGTTTGGAACCCTTGCAAAGAGCACACATCCCCAGATACTCAGAAGGCTCTGAGGTATAGTCATGTGTAGTCATGTCACCAAGCTCGGGGCCATGGGATGTGAGATGTGGTCATGTGTGCATCTGCATCTCTCACACCCTTTTAAAAGGAAAGGGTTCCCCCTTTGCCCTCCATTCCTTGCTTCTTTTCCTGGTGGCTGGAATGCAGATATAGTAAGGAGCTATCTTGAATTCGCAGATGTGGGTAACAAATCAGATCGTATCTCATTGTTTTCATTTGCTTATCTCTGAATACTAATGAAGCTGAGCATCATTTTTCATATACTTATTAGTCATTCAAGTACAGCATTTAACTCAATGAATTGGAATAGAGCAACGAGAGAGAGTGTGTTGGCGGGGGGGGTGGCCTGGCAAGGCTGAGGGA
Organism: Panthera pardus; assembly: GCF_024362965.1. Taxonomy (NCBI): domain Eukaryota; kingdom Metazoa; phylum Chordata; class Mammalia; order Carnivora; family Felidae; genus Panthera; species Panthera pardus. The sequence goes on along the minus strand of NW_026526832.1, from coordinate 41,159,030 downwards.
TTCCTGGGCCCTGAGAGGGGTGTATGAGTGGGGGCCCCTATGAAGGGCTGAGAAACGGAGCTCCTGGGCACCATGGAAAGAATGCGGGACTGGGAACCCTTGGAAAGAGCTGGAGGAGTCCTGCAGGACTCATGAGTCCCCAAAGGGCAATACCCTCACTTACCTGTGCTGGTGTAGGCTAGGGCCTGGAAGCAGTAGCAGCATCCAGGGGCAGAAGAGGCAGCAGATCCATGGGATGGTGGATGGAGCAGTGAGCCACGATCTTGCAAACAAGTGGAATCACCACTCTGGGCTGCCTTTGGTTCTTTCCCGCTTCCCCATGCACCTCAATAGCTCTGGCCCTGGCTTTACCCTCCATCAGGGCATGGGAAAGCCAGGCAGAGACGGACACCTGGGCCACAGGAGTGTCCCTCCCTGACCTCTTTGTCCTAGTTTTTGTACAGGCATAAGGAGTCACCCAGGGACCTTGGAACCAGGAGGGAGAATCTGGCCCCAGAGTCTTCTCCAATGGGGTTAGGAAGAATTATGGAGGGACAGCATTTAGTGCCAGTTCATTCACAGAATAAAAGCACAACACAAGGTCACCTTGGCTGCTGATGTCAGTGTTTTCTTACCCAGGCCACATTCGAGCACTTACCCAGGGACTTGGAGGACTTAGATGAAAAAGAACTTAAAATTAAACTCTCAATAAATTTGGTATAAAAGGAATTCACTTCAACATAATAAAGGCCATTTATGACAAGCCCACAGCGAATATCACATTCAGTAGTCAAAGCTGAAAGCTTTTGCTATAAGATCAGGAGCAAGACAAGGGTGTCCACTCTCACCACTTCTATTCAACATAGTATTGGAAGTCCTACCACAGCAAGAAGGCAAGAAAAAGAAATAAAAAACTACCAAATCAGGAAGGAAGAAGTAAAATCACCCATTTCCAAATAACATGATCTTATTATATAGAGAAATCACAAAGGTTCCACCAGGATGGAAAAAGAAAGAAAGAAAGAAAAAAAGAAAGAAAGAAAGAAAGAAAGAAAGAAAGAAAGAAAGAAAGAAACATAGTACATCCTGTTACTACATTTATCAAATCACTGTATTTTAAGGCCAAATCCTGGCAATATGCCATTCCATCCAATCCAAGCCTCTACAGTAGTTGCACTTAATCTGCTGTAGGTACTGCAGAGTCAGTTGCTAGGGCTTATACCCAGACTAGGGATCAGCCTCCTGATTGCCAGGGGGTGTCAGTGCATTATGGCCTTGAAGGAGAGGGACACCAGCAGTTTTAGGAACTTAACCTGGTTGTGCATGCCATACATGTTGGCAGGGGGAAGCAGTATTGTCAGGCATGAGGAGATAGACTGGGGCAGAATATGCCAGACCAGGACCCCCATGCTCTCCCCTCCCCGTGTTTGCTGGGGTATGCTGCATTACAGGTATAGTGAATTTCCACAGGTCTCACTTTCAGCAGAACAACAGGATCCCAGTAGAGATTGAGTAGATCCCCCTCACCCAGGGGTACAAAATAATTCACCTATCCTATGGGACATCCCATTGCAAATTCCAGTAGATAACACATTTTGGTGTTCTCAGCAGCATAGCATATTAATCCACAGTGAGAGTGGGGGCCATAACTGTCTCCCTAGACTTCTATACCTTTATAGCATTGGGTGGCTCAGCAGGAGTCCCCAGTATGGCATATGGAGCCACGGAACATAATGTTTGATCATCCAAATGCATTAAAGCCTGTGACAGCACATTGGTACACCGGGCCAAGGTGGTTTCCCCGGTTAAAAATTTAATCTGCTGCTTTAATATTCCATTTTTCCTTTCTACCAACCAGTGCTTCATGAGCCAGGACTTGGAAAACAGTGAGGATCACATCAGGTTCTTCCAAATGTCCTGATACCATATCCTGATACCACAGGGCTTAGTTATGATAATCTGCCCTTTGGCTTCCTAGAATCTAAATTCTAGGTTAATCTCTTTAGAAAAGTCTAGCTGTCAGTACAAAGGTTTAATTACTAGAGCTCATGAGTGATCACCAGTGAAACCTCTCTGAGTTCAGCCCAGTGACTGCTTAGCTTGTTCCTGTTTCTATCTAGATGGTGTCAGTATTGGGTTGAATAGCAACTTGAGTTCCTTTGTGTGGGTTTCCCCAACTATACCTGTCTGTATATTAGGCATCAGAGGAAATTTCCATTTCTTCTATAGACCACAGGGGCCACAACACGAATAAGAGTGGGGGCATTTGAAGGATCTACATATTGTATAGGATCCAGTAGCACCCACATTTCTGGAGACAGTGGGCTGTACACGGAAACTTATAAAACTTTGATGAAAAATTAATGAAGACAGAAACAAATTAAAAGATATCCTATGTTCATGAATCAGAAGAATTAATACATTGAAATGTCCACAGTACCTAAAGGCATCTGTAGGTCAATGCAATCTCTATCAAGGTTCCAAGGGCATTTTCACATAAGTAGAAAAAAACAGCTCTAAAATTTATATTGTTGCAGAAGTGAATAAAGTATGCCAAAGATGGCTGATGGAGCTAAAACAGACTCTGGTCTCTGGCTTGGAGACCCCTCCTCTGTGTTCTTCTTCCTTTGTTTGCTGCTCACGGGAAAGCCTCCACAGATGTGGAAGGTGATGACTATAAATTACCCTCCCCACTTGCATTCGGCGCTCAGATTTTTGGAGAAACAGTCTCTTTTGAGCCCACTGGTGTTAAATAAATCTCCGATCCACAAAGATCTCTGAGTGCCGCTTGGATTTTCCTCCAGCGTTCCAGCCTGGTTCTGTGTCAGTATGGAACCACAAAAGATTCCAAATAGCCAAATCAATTTGAGGAAGTATATAAAGCTAGAGGCATCATGCTTCCTGATTGAAATTGTATCGCAAAGTTACAGCACTCAAAACATTATGGTACTGGCATAAAAAAAGACACATAGGCCAAAAGAACAAAGAGACCCAAAATAAACCCACGCATATGTGGTCAATTAACTTATAACAAAGAAGGCAAGAATATATAATAGGTAAAGGACAGTCTCTCCCATAAATGGTGCTGGAAAAACTGACTAGCTACATGCAGAAGGATGAAATTGAATTCACATTTATACTAGTCACAAAAATTAACTCAAAGTACTTAAATGTTGTACATGAAACTGTAAAACTCCTAGAAGAAAACCAACAGGAAAAGCCCCTTAATATTGGTCTTGACAACATTTTTTGGATGTGACACCAAAAGCACAAGCAATAAAAATTAAATAAACAAGTGGCACTACATGAAACTAAGGAGCATCTCACAGCAAAGGAAATTGTCAACAAAATCAAATGTGAACCTACAGAGTGAGAGGAAATATTTGCAAATCATATGTCCAATTAGGGGTTAATATCCAAAATATATAAAGAACTCCTATCACTCAGTAGCAGAACCCACAAATAATCCAATTTAAAAATGGGCAAAGAACTTAGACATTTTCCCAAAGATGTTTCCAAAGACACACAATGGCCTACAGGTACGTGAAAGGTGCTCCACATCACTAACATCAGGAAAGTGCAAATCAAAATCACAATGAGATATGGTCTCACACCTGTTAGGATTCTTACTATTAAAAAATACAAGTGATAACAAGTGTTGGTGAGAATGTACAGAAAAGGGAACCTTTGTGCACTGCTGGTAACAATATAAATTAGTATGCCCATTATGGCAAACAGTATGAAGGATCCTCCAAATATTGAAAATAGAACTACCAGGGGACTTGGCTGACTCGGTCAGTGGAGCACCCAACTCTTGATCTCAGGGTCATGAGTTTGAGTCCCACGCTGGGTGTAGAGACGGCATAAACAAACAAACAAACAAACAAACAAACAAACTTAAACAAATAGAACTACCATATGATCCAGCAAACCCATTCTGGATGTACAACCAAATCTGTTTATTCTCTTGGGAAACAAAATCAATACCTCAAAGAGATATCCACCCCTACATGTTCACTGCAGCATTACTCAAAATAGCCAAGACATGAACGGATAAAGATGTGATGTGATGTGTGTGTGTGTGTGTGTGTGTGTGTGTGTGTATACACACATCTATATGTGTGTGTGTATTTTATATATATCATATGATATGACATATCATATATATATCATATCATATCATATATAGTATGGATATATGATATGTAATATGAATGTCATATATATAATGAAATATTATTCAGCCATAACAAAGGAAATCCTCCTATATGTGACAACATGGATGGACCTTGAGTGTATTATGCTAAGTGAAATAAGTCAGACAGAAAAAGACAAGTCTTGTATAATACCACTTATTTATGAATCCAAAAAAGTCACATTCACTCACAGAAACCAAGAGCAAATTGGTGATTGCCAAGGCCTAGGGATGGAAAGATGTTTGTCAAAGTACACAAACCTTCAAGTACAAGATGAGTAAGTTCTGGGGATTGTGCAGCATGGAGACAATGTTTAACAATACTGTACTCTGTATTTGAGAGTTGTTAATAGAGTAAGTATTTTTACCACCCCCAACCCCACATACACAAACAGGTACCAATGTGAGGTGTTGAATGTGTTGACCAACCTTACTGTGGTAATATATATTTCACAATATATATGTGTACCAAATCATCACATTGTACATCTTGAACCTACATAATGTAATTTGTCAATTATATCTCAATAAAGCAAGAAAAATTCAGGTCAAGCATCTAAGATCAAAGACTAGCAAGGATGGGGCAGATAGTATAAGATTGCGTAAGCCACAGGGTAATGACTTTAGGTTTTATTCCAAGAGAGCTGGAAGACAATGCAGAATTGTGAGTGGAATAGTCACATAGTCATACTTCAGTTTTAAAGGACCATTTTGGCTTCTCTGTCAAAAAAATAATAATAATAAAATTATGAGTCAAAGAGGGATAAAGCAGGAAACAATGAGAAGGCAGCTACAATGCTCTAGATGAAGAATGGTGGTAGCCTGGTCCATGGTGGTAATTTCAGAGAGGATGAAAAGGAGTTTGATTTAGATATATTTTAAAGGTATGGCAAACAGTACCTGTTGACAGACTGGATATAAGGGTAGGGTATAAAACAAAGTGGGGAGTCAAAAAAAAACTCCAAGATATTAAAACCCAACACCTGGAAAAATAGAATTTATATATTTTTAAAACTTTTTTAATCCTTATTTTTTTTTGAGAGAGAGAGAAAGAGAGACAGAGTGTGAGTGGGGGAGATGCAGAGAGATGGAGACATAGACTCCAAAGCAGATTCCAGGCTCTAAACTGTCAGCACAGTGACCAATGTGGGGCTTGAACTCATGGACCACGAGATCATGACCTGAGCTGAAGTCAGACGCCTAATCAACTGAGACACCCAGGTGCCCCAGAATTTATATTTACTATGGGAAGAGGACTTTGTAATGAGAAGGTTGTAAGAGGATCACAATTTTGAATATAATGTGTATGAGACGTTTGTTAGACATACAAGCAAGGGCATCAAATGGGAAAATAGGAGATGGCAGTTCACGGGGAGGTCTGGGCTGGTGATTTAAATCTGAGGGTCATCAGGGGAAAAGGTATTTAGGAGAGTGATAACAGGGAAAAGAAGAGATGTAAGGATTGAGACGTGGAGCCTCCAATATTTAGGGTTTGGGGAGACAACAGGAACCAGCAAAGAAAACATTGTGGTAGAAGGGACTTGATTGATGTTGTATATTGCAAGCTAAGTGATGAAGCTGATTCAAGGAGTGTCTTAGTTCTGATTAATATAACAGAATACCACACATGGGTGGCTTATAAACAATACAAACTTATTTCTCAAAGTTCTGGAGTCTAGAAGTCCAAGATCAAGGAGCATCTTGTTCAGGTTCTGGTGAAAGCTCTCTTCTGGGGTTCAGATTTCTCTTTGTATCCTCATGTGGCAGAAGCAGAGAAAGGAGGCAGACTCTCTCATAACTCATTACAAGGGCACCAATCCCATCCCTAAGGACATCATCCTCATGACTGCATCTAATCCTAATTACTTCCTGAACGTCTCACCTCCTAACACCATCATATTGGGGAGTAGAGTTTTAACATATAAATTTAGGGTAGGACATAAACATTCAGTCCCTAACAGTGAACATTTGCATTGATCTAAATATTATTGATAGGTCGAGTAAGATGAAGACCAAGAATAAAGAAAGAAGTCTAGTATTGCCCAAGGGACTTAGCAATATGGAGGTCTTTGGTGACGTTGAAAAAAAAAGAAGCCTAATTTGACTAGCTTCTAGAGGTCATGGATTAAAGAAACTGGAAAAAATGAATGTATCTCTGGTTTGGGCAGAGAAAGGGGAACAGAAACATGGAATGGTATCTAAGAATGACCAATGGGATCAGGAGAGGAATATTTTTCTTAGGGGAAAAGCAATAACATGTTTATATGCTTTGAGGGATGATGCAGTCAAGAGGGGAAAATTGACCATGCCAAGGAGGTGAGAGTTGCCAACATCCTAAGGAAGGGGGAAAGAATTGAAGGTCGTGAATATAATGGTATCTAATGTAAGGCTGGAGGGTCTGGCCTTGGGCAGGAGCATGGACAATTCCTCTCTAGGAGCAGCAAGATATACCTACTAACTAATTCTGCTTTTTCAGTGGAATAGAAAACAAAGGAATCAGCTGAGATGAATGATCAAGACTGACGTATTAGAGGGACACCTGTGTGGCTCAGTTGGTTAAGCAACCGACTTTGGCTCAGGTCATGATCTCACGGTCTGTGAGTTCGAGCCCTGTGTCGAGCTCTGAGCTGACAGCCCATAGCTTGGAGTCTGCTTCAAATCCTGTGTCTTCCTCTCTCTTTGACCTTCTCCTGCTTGCGCTCTCTCTCTCTCATAAAAAAATGAATAAACATAAAAAATGTTTTAAAAGACTTATGTATTAGAGATTGGAGGAGTGAATGAAAGCTATGGAGCAGTCATGTAGGTGAGTAGACCAGAGAAACACAGTAGGATGGCAGGGCAGCACCACCACCTGTTTAATATTAGCACTTAAGAATTTCAATGAGACCAAGCAGCTGGAAAAGACAGGGACAGAGGAGGCGAAAGTGAAGAGAAGGTTTGTTGAACAGTATAAAAACCCTATTAAGGATTTTATCCTCCAACCTACAAGATAAAGGGAAGCTAATCCTGCTTGTCAAGCAGGGCAATGGCATAATTTCATTGGGCTTGCCAGAGAGAAAATTCTGGTCAGTAAGAACATAATGGGCAAAAAGGTTTTAGTGGAGATATGGGCTCTGTGGTATCTAAAACTCATTCTTATGACCAAAAAAACATATATATTTTGCTCTATAAACCTAACCCAGTAAGGGAGGTGCCAAGATGGCAGAACAGCATGAATTTTTATTTTGCCTCTCACATCCATGAAATACAGCCAGATCAACACTGAACCATCCTGCACACCTAGAAAACTTCTTTGAAGATTAATACAATGATCTACTCAACCTGAACCACAAAACTCAGCAGGTACACAGCACAGATAGGTGAACAGGGGAGAGAGAAGCCGCAGAGGGCTGGGAGCTATTTTTGCTTGTGGAGAGAGGACAGAGATGGGGGAGAGTACGGGAAAAGCAGCGTCCTCAAAAGCAGCCAGAGAGAAAGTGGAAAGGTGGAAACAGTCGCAGGGACTGAACTATAGAGGGAGAAAGGAGGGGGCTTAAATTCCATTAAGACTCTATAAACAGGGGGAGTGCAGAGTCTGAAACTCCACAGCTCAATACCTGGCAGTGTTCTGGTGGGAAGGGCGAATCCCCAGGAGCAGAGTGGGGTCCGGGAGGTCCTCTGGCCACCCAAGGAGAAGTGGTTCCACTGCTGCAAGGACATTTGGTAGAAGGTGTATAGCCAACTGGTACCAGCAGACCCCAGCAAACAACCACATTCGTTGGTGCTGGAACAAGGTCATTGAGGGTGAAGTCTGGTGCCAGGTGTGTGTTGTGATTTGCCATAATCCCTGAAAACCCACTACTACAGGATTGGGTAAACTTTTTCTAGAGCAGGCTGGCACCCAGCCACAGTTCTCAGCATTGGCAGTAGCATGGTCCTGGGTGAGGCTGGAACCCGGGCATTGATCAGTGAGACCCTCCCCCAGAGGATCTGAGCAGGTCAAAGCTGTAGTCCCTCAGAAGTGAGGGGTGGGGAAACACCGCCGCATCTGAGATAAAACTCAAGAGGGAGGTGGCACCTGGAAACTTGAAGGCTTAGGCATGGACAGCGTTAAGGTGGGGAGTAGACAGAAACCAGAGACAAAGGATGGGTGTAGGATTGCTGGTTGGGGAGAGCACAGAGTTCTGATACTAGAGACTGGGTAGCTGAGTGCCGCCATTTTCACCATTCCCATGCATGTGCATACACACCAACAAGCACTACAGCATTCCACCCCAGTAATCTAAGCAGCACCATCAAGTGGAGAACAGAGCTGTTACACTAAGCCACGCCTGACTGGGCCAAACTCACTGTTCAGGAACACCACAAATCTCTCTGCCTGCTTAGTTTATGGACTACAAAGCGCTTCATAGTTTGACTTCTAGGGGAAAGAAATGTAATTTCAATCATATTTCAGTCTGTTCGCTGGTGCATCTATTCAGTTTTCTTTTTTTCTTTAATTTCTTTTCTTTTTCTTGAATACAGAAAGAGAAGAATTTATTTTTATTATCAATTTTTATTAAAAACATTTTTCTGTATTTTTTCTGCTACATATTTTATTTTTGTAGTCTTTTTCAAATTCAATTTTACATACCTCATTTCATTTTATTCTATTTCATTGTATTCATTTTCTCAAATTTTCAAACGTTTTCCTTTTTCCTCCCATTTTCAATCTAATCTATCAAGTTCCTTTCAATAGCCAGACCAGAACACACCTAGGATCTAGCATCATTTATTTGATGTATGTTTGTGTATGTGTATGTTGTTTTTAATTTTTTAATTTTAATTTATTACCTTGTTAATTCCTTTTCTTCCTTCAAAATGACGAAACAGGAAGTTTCTAAAGAAGTAAAAGCTAGTCAGGATGAAATAAAAAATGCTATAACTGAGATGCAATCTCGAAGGGATGCCACGGCAGCAAGGATGGATAAAGCAGAGCAGGAAATCAGCGATAGAGAGGACAAACTTGCGGAGAATATTGAAGCAGAAAAAAAGACGGACACTAAGGCAAAAGAGCACAATTTAAGAATTAGAGAAATCAGTGACTCATTAAAAAGGAACATCAGGATCATAGGGGTCCCAGAAGATGAAGAGAGAGAAAAAGGGGTAGAAGGGTTACATCAGCAAATCATAGCGGATAATTTTCCTTACCTGGGAAGAGGCACAGACATCAAAATCCAGGAAGCACAGAGGACTCCCATAAGATTCAACAAAAACTGACCAGTAAAAGGCATATCATATTCTAATCCACAAAATACTGAGGCAAGGAAAGAATCATGAAAGCAGCAAGGGAAAAAAATCCTTAACCTACAAGGGAAGACAGATCAGGTTTGAAGCAGACCTATCCACAGAGACTTGGCAGACAAGATACATTCAATGTGCTGAATCAGAAAACTATCCTTATCCAGGATCCAAGGATCCAAGGAATCCAAGAATTCCTTATCCAGTAAGTCTGTCATTCAAAACAGAAGGAGAGATTAAAAGTTTCCCAGACAAACAAAACTTAAAGGAGTTCGTGACCACTAAACAAGCCCTCAGGGAATTTTCAGGGGGACTCTCTGAGGGGAGAAAAGATGAAAAAAAGAAAAAAAAAAGACCAAAAGTACCAAAGACTGGAAAGCACAAGAAAAAAACACCACAAAATGCAACTCTACAAGACACATAATGGCAATAAGCTCATATCTTTGAGTACTCACTCTAAACGTCAATGGACTAAATGCTCCAACCAAAAGACATAGGGTAACAGAGTGGTGAAAAAAAAAAAAACAAGATCCATCTATATGCTGGTTACAAGAGACCTACATTAGACCTAAAGACACCTTCAGATTGAAAGTAAGGGGATGGAGAACCATCTATCATGCTAATGGTCGCCAAAGAAAGCCAGAGTAGCCTTACTCATATCAGACAATCTAGACTTTAAAATAAAGACTGTAACAAGAGATGAAGAAGGGTGTTGTATCATAATTGTATTATAACAATATAATTGTTGTATCATATCCACCAAGAAGACTTAACAATTGTAAACATTTATGCTCCAAATGTGAAAGCACCCAAAAATATAAATCAATTAATCTCAATAATAAAGAAGCTCATTGATAATAAAACCATAATAGTATGGGACTTCAACACCCCCTTATATCAATGGAAAGATCATCTAAACAGAAAATCAACAAACAAACAATGGATTCGAGTGAGACACTGGACCAGATGGACTTAACAGATATATTCAGAACATTTCAACCTAAAGCAGCAGAATATACATTCTTCTCCAGGGCACATGGAACGTTCTGCAGAATAGATCACATACTGGAACACAAATCAGCCCTCAACAAGTACAAAAAGTTCGAGATCATACCATGCATATTTTCAGACCACAATGCTATGAAACTCAAAATCAACCACAAGAAAAAAATTTGGAAAGATAACAAAATACTTGGAGACTAAAGAACATCCTACTAAAGAATGAATGGTGGAATGCAAGCTGGTGCAGCCACTCTGGAAAACAGTATGGAGGTTCCTCAAAAAACTAAAAACAGAACTACCCTACGACCCAGCAATCGCACTGCTAGGCATTTATCCAAGGGATACAGGTGTGCTGTTTCAAAGGGACACATGCACACACACCCCATGATTATAGCAGCACTATCAACAATAGCCAAAGTATAGAAAGAGCCCAGATGTCTATGAATGGATGAATGGATAAAGAAGAAGTGGCATATATATATACAATGGAGTATTACTCAGCAATCAAAAAAAATGAAATCTTACCATTTGCAATACGTGGATGGAACTGGAGGGTATTATGTTAAGTGAAATTAGTCAGAAAAGACAAAAATCATATGATTTCACTCACATGAGGACTTTAAGAGACAAAACATATGAACATAAGGGAATGGAAACAAAAATAAAGTAAAAACAAGGAGGGGGACAAAACAGAAGTGACTCATAAATATGGGGAACAGACAGAGGGCTACTGGAGGGGTTGTGGATGGGGGGATGGGCTAAATGGGTAAGGGGAACTAAGGAATCTACTCATGAAATCATTGTTGCACTATATGCTAACTAATTTGGATGTAAATTTTAAAAAATAAAAAATAAAATTAAAAAAAAAAGAATGAATGGATGAACCAAGAAGTTAAAGAAGAAATTAAAAAGTACATGGAAGCCAATGAAAATGATAATACCACAGCCCAAAACCTCTGGGATGCAGCAAAGGTAATCATAAGAGGAAGTTTATAGCAATCCAGTCTTTCCAAAAGAGGTAAGAAGGTCTCAGATACACAACCTAACCTTATACCTTAAAGAGCTGGGAAAAGAACAACAAATAAAACCAAAACCAGTAGAAGACAATAAATGATAACGATTACAGGAAAAACCAATGCTATCGAAACTGAAAACAAAAACAAAAACAAAAAAAAAAACCCAACCCCACAAAAAACAAACAAACAAACAAAAACAGTAGAACAGATCAATGAAACCAGAACCTTGTTCTTTGAAATAATTAATAAAATTGATAAACAACTAGCCATTTGGATCAAAAATAAACAGGAAAGGACCCAAATGAATAAAATCAAGAATGAAGGAGGAGAGATCACAACCAACACAGCAGAAATACAAACAATAATAAGAGAATATTATCAGCAATTATATACCAATAAAATGGGCAATCTGGAAGAAATGGACAAATTCCTAAAAATACATAAACTACCAAAACTGAAACAGGAAGAAATAGAAAATTTGAACAGACCCATAACCAGTAAGAAATTGAATTAGTAATCAAAAATTTCCCAAAAAACAAGATCCCAGGGCCAGATGGCTTTCCAGGGGAGTTCTACCAAACATTTAAGGAAGAGTTAACACCTATGCTCTTGAAGCTGTCCCAAAAAAAGAAATGGAAGGAAAACTTCCAAACTATTTCTATGAACCCAGCATTACCTTCATTCCAAAACCAGAAAAAGACCCACTAAAAAGGAGAAGTGTAGTCAAATTTTCATGATGAACATGGATGCAAAAATCTCCCACAAGATATTGGCCAACCAGATCCAACAATACATTTAAACTTTATTCACCACGACCAAGTGGGATTTATACCTGGAATGCAAGTCTGGTTCAATATCTGCAAAACAATCAATGTGACTTATCACATCAATAAAAGAAAGAACAAGAACCACATAATCCTCTCAATAGATGCAGAGAAGGCATTTGACAAAATACATCATCCTTTCTTGATAAAAACCCTCAAGAAAGTAGGGATAGAAGGATCATACCTCGAGATCATAAAAGCCATATATGAAAGACCCAACGCTAATATCATCCTCAATGGGGAAAAACTGAGAGCTTTCCTCCTAAGGTCAGGAACAAGACAGGGATGTCCACTCTCGACACTGTTATTCAACATAGTGTTGGGAGTCTTAGCCACAGCAATCAGACAACACAAAGAAATAAAAGGCATCCAGATTGTCCAGGAGGAGCTCAAACTTTCACTCTTAGTAGATGGCATGAAACTCTATGTGGAAAACCCAAAAGATTCCACCAAAAAACTGCTAGAAATAATGCATGAATTCAGCAAAGTGGCAGGATATAAAATCAATGCACAGAAATCAGTTGCATTCCTATACACCAACAATGAAGCAACATAAAGAGAAATCATGGAATTGATACCACTTACAATTGCACCAAAAACCATAAAATACATAGGAATAAATCTAACCAGAGAGGTGAAAAATCTATACACTGAAAACTATAGAAAGCTTATGAAAGAAATTGAAGATGACAAACACACAAAAAAGAAAAATACTGCATGCTCCTGGATAGGAAGAACAAATATTGTTAAAATGTCAATAGTACCCAGAGCAATCTACATATTCAATGCAATACCTATAAAAATAACACCAGCATTCTTCACAGAGCTACAAAAAACAATTCTACAATTTGTATGGAACCAGAAAAGACCCTGAATAGCCAAAGCAATCTTGAAAAAGAAAACCAAAGTGGGAGGCATCACAATCCAGGACTTCAAGCTATATTACAAGACTGTAATCACCAAGACAGTATGGTACTGGCACAAGAACAGACACTCAGATCAATGGAAGAGAATACAAACACAGAAATGGACCCACAGACGTATGGCCAACTAATCTTTGACAAAGAAGGAAAGAATATCCAATGGAATAAAGACAGTCTCCTCAGCAAGAGTGCTGGGAAAACTGGACAGCGACATGCAGAAGAATGAGTCTGGACCACTTTCTCACACTCAAAATGGATGAAAGACACTCAAAATGGATGAAAGACCTAAATGCAAGATAGGAAGCCATCAAAATCCTTGAGGATAAAGCAGGCAAAAACCTCTTTGATGTTGGCCTCCACAACTTCTTAGTCAACAAGTCTCCGGAGGCAAGGGAAACAAACGCAAAAATGAACTATTAGGAGCTCATCAAAATAAAAAGCTTCTGCACAGCGAAGGAAACAATCAGCAAAACTAAAAGGCAACCAGCAGAATGGGAGAAGATATTTGCAAATGACATATGAGATAAAGGATTAGTATTCAAAATCTATAAAGAACATATCAAACTCAATACCCAAAAGAAAACAAGTAATCCTGTGAAGAAATGGGCAAAGACATGAGCAAACACTTCTCCAAGGAAGACATTCAGATGGCCAACTGACACATGAAAAACATGGTCAACATCACTCATCATCAGGGAAATACAAATCAAAACCACAATGAGATAACCCCTCACCCCTGTGAGAATGGCCAACATTAACAACTCAGGCAACAACAGATGTTGGCGAGGAAGCAGAGAAAGAACTCTTGCACTGCTGGTGGGAATGCAAACTGGTGCAGCCACTCCGGAAAACAGTAGGTATGTTCCTCAAAAAATGAAAAAGAGGACTACCCTACAACCCAGCATTTTCACTACTAGGTATTTATCCAAGAGATACAGATATGCTATTTCAAAGGGACACGTGAACCCCAAAATTTATAGCAGTACTATCAACAATAGCTAAAGTATGGGAAAAGCCCAAATGTCTATTGATGGATGAATGGATAAAGAAGATGTGGTATATATATGTATGTATGTATATATACATACACAATGGAGTATTACTCAGCAATCCAAAAGAATAAAATCTTGCCATTTAAACTGCATGGATGGAACTAGAGGATTATGCTAAGCAAAATTAGTCAGAGAAAGACAAATTATAGGACCTGACTCATATGAGGACTTTAAGATACAAAACAGATGAACATAAGGGATGGGAAGCAAAAATAATATAAAAACAGGGAGGAGGACAAAAACATAAGAAACTCTTAAATGTGGAGAACAAACAGAGGGTTACTGGAGGGATTGTGGGAGGCGTGATGGGCTAAATGGGTAAGGGGCATTAAGGAATCTACTCCTAAGATCATTGTTACATATTATGCTAACTAACTTGGGTGTAAATTTTAAAAATACATTAAGTAAAAATTAAAAAAAAAAAAAACTAACCCAGTAAATAAAAGACATCCCAAGAGAATATTGTTGAAAAGCTGAGTCAGTCATGAGTCCCCACTAAGTTTGTAACCAAGTAGGTTTTTTAATTTCCCTAGTTTCTCCTAAATACGGACAATGTGCTCTAACACAGATCTGCTCTTGCCTTGCCACAAGGTGAGCAGAAAGAAAATATTCTCCTATGACTTGGCTTATTAAAAAGAAAAGAGGAAAGCAAATTCATTTGAGATAAATCAACTTTTGCACATGATGGAAAATCTGCTTGATTACTTTGGACATAATGTATTGCATTTGTTTATGGCTGACTTTGCCTAAATTAGGAAATCTTTTTAAATGACCAAATATTGCACATTTCACTTAGTCACAAACACACACACACACACACACACACACACACACACACACACAAATAGCATGAAACAAAGGTGAAGAGGATATAACATAAATGCAGTAAGGATATAAAAGATTAGTTTTCCTATAAAATGTAAAATAACTGCTTTGGGAACAGTTTTCCATTTGATAACTTCACAAGCAAATTTATGTTGACTTCCAATTTATTAACCATTTTTAGAAATACTATGTTTAATGATAACTCTAATTACAAATGGGATTATGGTTCAGAAAGAGGGAAACATTTTTTCCTCTTTAGTAAATTAATCAAGCCAAAAACTGAAAGGATATCAGGTTTGCAAAAGACAATTCCAACAGACAACATTGTTGGTATCTGAATCATCATTTCAGTAAAATACAGTCAGTGAGGCTGTATCCTTGACTCAAAATCATATACCATTTGTGGAGGGAACCCCAGACACTCTCCTCCAACATGATGATTGTCATTCAGGAGCTATAATTTTTTTTTATTGATGAAATGGAATGTTAAAACTGTCTTTATCATGACTCCAGTCTCTGGCTTTTTAAGTCCAGCTCAGTTCTAAAATGGTCTTAATTCATTTGCCTCAGGTTACTTATCATAATCCTGAATACCCAAATAAAAGAGACCTCAAGCTAATTTTTGATCATTAAAGAAAATAGGTCTACCACAATGACATATACCATACCTTACTAGCTAAGATAGTATGCTTATCTCTTCCAAGTTACTAAAAGATTAATGTTTGTATTCAGCTTAATGGTCAACCTGACATATAATGGGTGCCTAGGGAAACAACAGTAATGTGTGCTTGGAGTTTCAGGCTATTTCTTTGTTTCAATCAGCAGTCAATAAGTTATGGTCTACATATTTATTCTAGACCTATTTTCTATGTTTTAGTTTATATTTGAGAGAGAGAGAGCATGAGCCAGGGAGGGGCAGAGAGAGGGAGACACGGAATCTGAATCAGGCTCCAGGCTCCCAGGTGCCAGCACAGAGCCCAACATGGAGCTCGAAGTCATGAGCAGTGAGATCATGACCTGAGCCGAAGTCAGATGCTTAACCAACTGAGCCACACAGATGCCCCTAGACCTACTTTAAATTAGTAAATTAATATCAGACTCCAAAACTATTGACTATTATCTAAGCCTTTAGCTCATTCACAAGGTGCATTTACTTTGAACAAAATTAATTTTGATAAGATGCCTTAGTCTTCTATTTTTTAGGAGCTACGCAGACATAGAAGCAGAAAACCAACAGCTTCCTCATACACAACTTAAGAATCATCTCTACACCCCTGATGCCAATTTAAAACAACCATTACATGGCTCCTTGATCAACATCCATAAGCTCAGAGCAATGGTTTGGAATTGCCAAATGAAACCAGAGCTCAACACGTGTAAGGAGTCACACCACGACCCTTAGTATTTCCATCTACACGTCCAAATGACAACTATTAACAGCTGCTTTCCTGTCAATTTAATGATTGCACAACTTGCATGAATGCAAATATAACATACTTTTTAAAACAAAGCTCATTCTGAAATAGAAAATCTATGCAGAAATATCCTAAGTTCTATTTCAAACAATCAGCTGCACCCAAAGAGAGAACGATACTCTCTTAACTATAAATAACTGACTTTCAAAGTCTACGATGATTTTTCACCAATACAGCTCAGGCATGTTATCAAAAACACATGGTAAACTCTTACAACAAAGGCAATGACATTTTCCTCTATATTTTAGGATACAATAACAGCTATTGCCTTGACATTATGAATTCATTGTATAATTCTGATCCGTTACAAAGGAAACAAACTCTCTTAGTATTCTTAGTGGCTAGATTTTGCAAAGGGAAGAATACATTTAGATAATCATTAAGGATAACAGAAATTGCAGCAGTAAAAAATAAAAGGATGTCAGATTCAAATTCAACCTGTGGGTATAATTACTCAGATACTAAACTTAATCCCATTTCCTGAAATGTGACACCAGCTTTACAGGTACCATTGCTTATAATATATCAGGCTGAAGTATGGCTTTTCCCCGTTCATCTTGGGGACAGTGTGGTAGATGAAAGAAAGGGGGCTTTGGAGCCCATGAGAACAAAGTTATCAAAAGGACAGCACTTACTAGTACTGTGATCTCAGAAACATGACCTACTCTCTTTTGAGCTTCAGATTGTCGATTTTCGAAATGAGAATAATCATACTTACCTCACCTGGAGGTTATGATGCCCATGCTAAGGATGTTATTCCAGTGCCAGCCAGGAATGTGGAGTATAGAGGTAGAGGGAAGATGCAAGCCTATACAAATAAATAAACAGAGTTATAACTTGGGCTAAGGGCAAACTGGGATTAGCACTGTGTGAGCAAATAATGGGGACAAGGGAATACAGGGGAAAAAAAAAACCATGTAGGTAGTGACTAGGTACAACAGACAGAAACCTGTTATGAAATGGATTTGCCCCCAAAATCCATACATTGAAATCCTAACTACCCATGGGGCTGTACTTGGATTCCAGATCTTGAAAGGTAAAGTGGAGGTCGAATGAGCTCATTTCGGGGGAGTGACCCTAATCTGATAACTGGTGTCGTATAGGAAGAGACACCTACACACACAGAAGGAAGACCACGTGAAGACAGTGGGAAGGAGGTCATCCACCAGTCACGGAGAGTGGAGACCCACCGTGGCCACACCTTGATCTAAAGTGTGAGAAAATAAATAAATCAATTTCTTTTGCTTAAGCCACACAGTCTGTGGTACTTTGTGATGGCAGACCCAGCAAACTAATACTAAATCCCAACATTTATTTGCTCAGTGGATGGTGTTTGAGCTTTTGAAGGAGTTAGGCACTGTTCTAGGGCCCTAAGGAAACAGCCCTAAACAAAGCTAGTTTGGTCTATGGACCCCATGGAGCCGACATTCTGGCAGGGACTGAAGCAGGCGACAGACAGCAAGCAAGAAAGAAAAACAGATGATGCCAAGGGCCCGGAAGAAAAGGAATGTGGGGAAGAGATATCAGGTGTTCAGGTAGGGGAAGGAGCAGTTTTCAGTTTTAGATAGAGAGCTAGCAGAGACTCCACTGAGCAGGTGATGTCGGAGCAAAGAAATGACGGAAATGAGGGACTATGTCATGTTAACACGTGGAAGTATATTCCCGACAGAGAGAGGCAAAGTGAGTGCAAAGACCTGAAGCAGGAGTATGTGCCTGACATTCTCAGGGAGCAGGGAGGGGTCAGTGTGGCAGCAGCCCAGTAAACAAGGGGAGGGGAAGTGGAGATGCCTTCAGGGAGGTAGCAGAGTCTGGGGAGGGTAGCACCTGTGTGGTGCACAGTTGGGAGTCAGGCGTCTGGAGACATGAAGAGCTGGGGGCAGGGCATAAAGACTTGGAGGCCCCAGCTGCTGGTAGATAGTGAGCCTGAGGCTGGCTGAGATCACACCAGAGTAAGGGTGGACTGAAAGCAGATGGGAGGCAGGAAGAAGATGAGGACCAACCAACACGGGCACTGGTGAGCCGCAGCCTGGGTGGTGGAAGGAGGAAGCAAGTAATTTTTAAAGAAAGGGAGTAATCAAGTGTGTCTGTAAAATGGTGCCACATAGTCCACATACTGGGGGTTGAGACTTCACTGTGAGCTTCAGCGATGTGAGTGTCGTTCATTAATGAGATGAGAACTAGGGACAAGTGGGAGAGGAAGCCCACTCAGACTCAGCTGACAGAGACAACAACGGAAGGTCTGAAGGCGCCGGCACGTGCAATGCTAGGCGTAGGAAGACAAAACAGGTGGAGCTGGATGGGAAGTGATTGCTCCCCGTGGGCTGGGAGAAACAGCTGCAGGTGCAAAGGATGGCCAGGTCCCTAGGAAACCCCTGGTGTGCAGGAGAGAGGGAAGCGGTGTGGGAGGCATGTTAATGAGAGATGGCTTCCTCCCTTAGGAACATGACTCAACTGTGGTAAAGGGACACCAGCCAGAGCTGTGGGGATAGATGTACCAAGGTGGGCAGCTGTGAGGTTGCTGGGACTGTCTGTGATTGGGAAACACGATAAAGATGCCCTATGTTCTCTCTGCCTGTAGAACAAGATCATGGCCAGCATTTCAATACTGATGCACACAAGAAACAGAGCATCGAGCCCTCCATAGGGACTCCCATGTTGTCCTCTTACAGCAGACATTCCCACCTCCTTCCTGCACCCATCACCTCTGTGATGCCTGGCAATCCCTCATCTGCTCTCCATATCTATGATTTTGTCACCTCGAGAATATTATACAAATCAAATCAAAAAGCATGTGACTTTTTAGGATTTGCTTTTCCCCTCTGGGCATAATTCTCCGGAGATTCAGTCCTGCTGCAGTGTCTGTCAGCAGTGCGTGCCCTGGCACTGCTCACCTGTGATCACCCCACCACATGGGGATAGCATGGTTTGGCTGTCTCCCTATGGAAGGACACATTGTACTAGGCTGGGCAATGGGCCTCAAAGAAAGCAAGTCCTAATACCTGGAATCTAACTCCCATTGATGGCATCTAGTTAAGGATCTTGAGTCCTGGGTTGTCTGAGTGAGCCGTAGATGGAATCACGAGCATCCTTAGAGAGGCAAAGGGAGACTTGACAAAAGAGGAGGCACTGTGTCCATGGAGACAGACTGGGGTGATGTGGTCACAAGCCAAGGGAGGTTGGTGGCCACCAGGAGCTACCAGAGGGAAGGGATACACTGTCCCCTGGAGCCCTGGGGTCTCCAAAGGGAGTACAGCCCTGCTGACACCTTAGTCTCAGTGAAGCAAATTTCAGGTTCCTGGCCTCCAAAACTCTGAGAGAACATGATTTTGTTCTCATAAGCCACCAAGTTTGTGGTAAAAGAGCAGGTGCGCACACAACAGGCCCCCGTTCCCATGTCCCTAAGACTTTGGAGTCTTCCTGCCCTGAGAAAGTCAGGGAAACTCTGGCATTTCAACCTAGTTGACTGCAGGCAGCCATTGAGTCTTTATTATGACCATTCCCAGTTCTCCAGGCAACGCATTAATTACATTTCCTTCAGGAAGAACCATGTATCCATGTCTGGCCTATCATATGTCACACTCTTTCGTGTAATACTCTTTGAACCCACTCCCATACTCAGGCCTCTGTCTCCTACCAGTGCGAAGAGGTAATCCCCTGCAACTCCCCTGCATGGGCACCTGATCATGCATGGAAATGATCCCACACCTCCGTTTGGAGTAAACTGGAAATCCGCTATTTCCAAGAAGTAAAGACGGATGATAGACGAGCAGCCTGAAGATCACTGCTCCCAGTCATGACAGTATTGTCTTAGGTGAAGCCACCAAAACCTTTTCTTGAGGGTTCTTGGGGGTGGGGTAAGACTATTTTCCTCAGACAGGAGGAGCTGTTTCTCTTGCTAACAAACACAAGATACTCACCTCATGAGGACACACGTTTTCTGATGACTTTCCCTTGCGTTCAACATATCCTATTTCCTGCATATACCCCAGAAACCGAACCTGATATCAGAAAGGTTCTGTAAATGCCCCCACATAGCCACAGTGACAACTGCATCAGCTATCCTCCATCACTCTGGACTCAGTACAGAACCTGGAACATCACCATGTCATTTCCAAAGCCCGGCTGCAGCGGCCCAGGAGGATTCCTGAGGCCTACCCGACCAGTGGCCCAGAGAGTTGTGTGGAATTGGAAGGCAAAGACTAATCCTGACCGGCACCCTCCCTTGTGCCCTCAACTCAGACCTTCGGGGAGACAACTGCACTGCTGTGGGTTCAGCGTCTGCAGCCTCCTGGGACTTAACCCTAACACTAACCCAACGCCTAACCAGAAACCTCAACTGAATCCTAACCCTATTTCGAATCCTAACCCTACACTTGACCCACACCATCACACGGACACACACGGCAGCCGTAAAGGGACATCACGAGACTGGAGTCGCTTTGGCCCTGGTGACGTCCCTGAACCGAACCCTAACCCTAGCTAACGGTCTCCCCCCATGGGGACCCAATACCAACATCTGACAACACCACGTGTCTGTGGTCAATAAGCAGTGCAAGATCACTACGCCTAAAACCTGGAAGCTCACCATGTCATTTCCCAGACCAACTGCAGCTGCCTGAGGGGATTCCTGAGGCCTCCCGGAACAGTGGCCCATACAATTTTGTAGCTTGGAAACCAAAGACATACCCTGGCCAGAAGCCTCCCTTTTGCCCACAACTCAAACCTTCGGGGAAAAAACTCCAGGTTCAGCCCCTGGAGCCTCCTGGGACCTAACCCTAACACTAAAACTAACAGTAACCAGGACCCTCAAACGAATCCCAACCCTGTCTCCAACCTACCCCTACACTTGTGCCTCACCATTGCATGGGACCTCACTTCAGCCCTGGAGGGATATCAGAAGACCGGAGTCGCTTTGGCCCTGGCGACGTCCCTGGACCCAAACCAAACCCTAGCTAAGGCTCTCTCCCAATGAGGACCTAATACAAAAGTCTGAAAACACAACGCACACAGGTTTAATAATCGGTACGAAAATACTCGGCATGGAACGTGGAATATCACTATGTGATTTCCAAAACATGTATGCAGTGGTACTGGAGGATCCATGATGTCTTCCCGAAGGATGGCCCATACATTAGTCGGGCCTTGGAACCCAAAGACTAATCCTGACCGGCACCCTCTGTTGTTTCCTCCACTCAGCCTTTCATGGAGACAATTTCTCTGCTCTGGGTTCAGTGCCTGGAGCCTCCTGAGACCTAACCCTAACCCTAACCCTAACCCTTACCCTAACCCTAACCCTAACCCTAACCACCCTAACCCTTACCCGCATCCTCACCCTGACACTAATTCTCACCCTAATCCTAAACCCTCCCCCTCCCCTTCACCTTCCCCCTCACCCTCACCCTCACCCCTAACCCTCATTGTCTTCTCAGTGTTTTAGGTAAACATATTTTGCTCTTTATAGACCAAAAATTCAGTGATCCTCATAAATTCGTGGAGTCTAGTTACTAGTGGATCTGAGGCCAAAGACTGTGCTTGAGCATGCATGTTCAGCATCAAAATGATTCATCCTTGCCAGGGGTTGTTCCGTGCAGCTTTTCTGTAACGTTGGTAGTATGTAGGGCTTGACCTGTTGGCTTGCTCCCTTTACTTGGTGTGATTTAGTGAGTCATAGGTGCACCAGATAAACCTCTGCTATAAAGGATCATAAAAACTCCATTGTCTTGAGATGACAGTTTAGGAGGTGCTAAAACATGTCTGGAGGGCAAGGTGGGGGGAGGTGTGTACCTCCACACAGGCGGGAGAAGGTTACTGGAGAAAGTCCGCTCAGAGACCTGGGAAGACAGAGGAGTAGAGGTGGCATCCAGCCCCTGACATGAAAAGTAATGTTTTCAGATCCATTGTAATGAAGACAGAAACTAAAGCTGAGCCATAAGCTACAACTGATCTGACAATAAGTCAGGGGAAAGAACAGCACAGATTTGAACATGTGTCAACCAAAAGAATGCCAGAATTCATAATAAATTGATTCCAAGTTAAAAATATTCAATAATAACAACAACAATAAAGAGATCTAGAGTCAGAACTGGAACAGATCTCTCAAATGGCTTTCAGTCGTGACGGGTTGTCCCTGACTGTACCTCATCTTCATATGTTTGGATTGTGAATGTCACGGAAGAAAGAAGACCTGGGTTTCCAGAAGCCACCGGATTCTCTAAGAAGTCTGAGACTCCACTCCTGGATAGAAGTTTGTTGAGAAACCCAGTTGGAGTAAGCTGTCATTTCCAAGCTGTCACTTTATTCCTCAACGATCTTCTTTTACGCAGCCTGTGCTATGGGCCTAACCAAAGGTCAAAGCTACATTATCTATGAGTGGGGCTCTCAGTTTTCTGACTTTAATGGGTAGAGAAGAGACTAGTCTTTCTCCCTCAGAACATAATTCACATCTACAAATACCCAATCTTAAAAAGAAATGTTACTTATTCAATTTCAAGAACTCATTTTTTTAAAAAAATAAACATTCTCATAATTATAACTAGCATTCTCATAATTCTCAAGTAAATTAAGTTCTTTTTACTGAAAGGAACACATTTCCTTAAGAATCTAAGAATGATTAAGATGGGCTTTTGGAAACAAAATAACACCAGAGAAGTAACACTAAGATGAAAGAGAATGTTACTATGTTTCGACCCTAAATGTTAAATAAAGTTATAGATACATGTTTTTGAAAGAAAGAAAATGTGTAATGTAATTTTGCTATAAACAAAAAAGACACTGGAAATAGAAGCATTTTGACGGTAGCTGTTTTGTAAATATGTTTTCTCCATCTCACTGAGATTAAAACAAGAAACAGCCAATATAACCCTCATGTCCAGAGGAAAGCACCCAGAAGGGATGGCCGGGTGCACGGGGGGTGGGTCAGGGTTCGGACCGCAAGACAGTGCTTTGTGCAGCTTTGCGTGCCATGTGCAAGCTGCAGGAGAAAGACTGGACAGTGGTTCCTCTGTCCCTTTCACAAACTTTCAAATCAGTTACATTTACAATTGGAAGTTTACTATAAATCTTTACTTAAGAAAATGAAACTCTCAGTTCTTGAAGTGACAAAAGCTGCCATGTCCAAAAAGCAGGGAAGAGGGTGAAAAAGTAAGAAACAGTTGAATGATTTGGTGAACTTGACCCACCCACCCGCCCTCCGCCCACCATCACCACTGAAAACAGAAGGAAAGCCGCAAGGAGAAAGTGCCATGATGTGTGCCTTTATATGTGATTTGTGCCCGGGAAGAAATCATGTCTACATCTTGCCTGCTTCCTTCTTTTAGCATCTTACTTTGTTGGTGGTCCATGAGGTTGTCCCTTTCTTATTGAGAGAATGCACAACTACGCATTCTCTATCTCTCGCCAACACCTCTCTCTCTCTCTTTCTTTTTTCCTTTCACTTTCAGGGTTTTAGGGGCAGGGGTCAGGCAGGGTAGATCCCAGTGTATGCCCACTCTACCACCTTAAGTCAGGAGACTTCTCACCCATCATCCATCATGCTGCAAATCTTAAGTACTGGAAACTACGACCCGTGGGCCAAGTGTGACCACCACCTCTTTCCTGTAAGTAAAGTGTGGTTGGACCAGAGCCACACCCCTTAGTTATCTATGCTCTGTGGCTGCTTTCAAGCCACAATGTAAGTGTGGAGTAGTGGTCAGAGAGACCGCAGAACTCTCAATATTTTCTGTTTAGTCCTTTACAGAAATTCTGGGTTGACTCTTGTCGTAAAAGAAAAATATTATGTCACTCCTTTGAGGAGAAGGCTGCATAGTGCTTTCTGGATAAAATCCAATCTCTTCACCTGGATGGGCAAGGGCTCCCATCCATTAACCCAACCTCCATATCTGTCCTCCTCTACTTCCGCTGCTTCCTGTCTAGCCACATGATGGAATGTGCTAGAAGCTCTACCCACTCTGGATGTTGCAGTTTTCCAACAAAGACCTTCTTGCTCCACGTTAAGTTCCTTCTTCATGCTGCAGACGCAGCCCATGCCCCCCCACTTCAGACATGTCTGTCTTCCCTTCACCCCCAAGGTCTCCCAGAGCAGCCAGGGTGCTCACTGCACTTCTTTATGTCTGCTTGCCTCCTCTCCAGACTTGACCCGTCTGATGAGTAGGCTCTGTGTAGACATGAGGCAGCCGGAACCAGCCACTCCTCTAAAGTATTCACAGCTTAAAATTACATGAAGACTGTCCTGAGCATGAAGTTCCCTTAACATGAAGAGAATAAATGGCTGTGTAAGCTCTTGAACATAAGATATTCCCACTAGTTCATTTCTGCATTCGGCAGTTATTCAGACCCGGATATAAACTGTGACTCTTCCCTCAGCTGTTGTCATCTTGGGAGGTCACTCAGTGTCCCTCAGTTTGAGACTCATCATGACTAACACCCTTCCTTCCAGTTGTTGTCTGTTGTATTTGCTGAACAAAATAACACATAGCATGCCACTTTCTAGAACCTGGCACATAGAGGCCCTTGTTAAATGCCAGCTCTGTGGATAAGATTAGATGGAAGGGAGCTTTCAGATTTGGTGACAATGTCACTGAGGCATAGGTGCTAACTGTTGACAGGCACATTTCATCAGTGACTCCCACAGGAATGCTCGTCCTCACGTGCCTATAGACACTGAGACCATCCTTTGAAGAGAAACATTCTCTAAGTTATGTACATCATAATTTTTCCAGGCTTTTATACTTGGAAATTCTGAAAAAAAGTACCTGAGTGGGATCAAGAGAGTTGACTCACATGTTTTGATCTGGGGTAAAGAAGCCATGATTCCTGTGGTTTGTGGAATTTAACTGCTCTACCAGGATCCTTCAGGAGTATGTTGTCCTACCTCCAGAAGTACAACCAGCTCCTCTCCTGAAAGCATAATAAGCAGTTCTATTCACTCACTGAGAGACAAGAATTCTGCCCACATAAGCAATGCTTTTGCTATAAATGCAGAATGACACTATTTATCTAAGTCTTACTTTTGAAATTACTGGTTCACATAATTCATTTTCAATTTTTTTCTCAAAGTATTAAGGTCATAGCTAATGTTGATGGCAGCTTAGATGAGAGGGTTGGTTTTTTTTAAGAATTTTTGTGCAAAAGAAATTTAAAAAAAAAGTTTGCCACAATCTTTAATGTCTCATGTTACAAACTGGTAAATTGGAAAGACATGCACTCCCCCTTCCAGCCCCACCCTAGCTAATGACCAAGGTCTCCTACCTGAAAACTGTTTTTCCCTCCATTTTTTAGACGTGGCGTTTCCCAGCCGACATCTCCATCACTCAGGTCACACAGGTGACAATACAGCCTGGTGCAGTGTGGACAGTGAGGCAGCAGCAGCAGACCTGAGTTCTAAACCCTCTCTCCCTCTGTGTCTCTGTCTCTGTCTCTGCCTCTGTTTCTGTCTCTCTCCTTCCCTCTCTAATTTTCACAT
Organism: Panthera pardus; assembly: GCF_024362965.1. Classification (NCBI taxonomy): domain Eukaryota; kingdom Metazoa; phylum Chordata; class Mammalia; order Carnivora; family Felidae; genus Panthera; species Panthera pardus. The sequence continues at coordinate 41,133,020 of NW_026526832.1, read as the reverse complement.
TATCTTCCAGATGTAAGACGGGGGCTTGGGAGGGCATCTCCTTCTGGACAAGCACTGTGGCCTCCATGAGCTTATTTACAACAATTTACACATCTGCAGCAAGTGAGGTGCTGAGGTGAGAACACTCTTATAGTATTTTGCTGATACTTTGAATACATGACCATATGTTTACAACTCATTTCTGAAAAATCATCAGTTACACAGCCAACACTAAAAAGGACTTCAGTTTCTGTGGTCTGTGGGCTTTGGAAGGTGGGGGTCTACATGCTGGAGGAAGGTGGTTCTGCAGCAGCAGCATATGTGTGGTTTTCAGGCTGACAGTGGCTGAGTCTCCGCCCTGCCAGGCCCACAGCCATTCCTAGCTCCCTTGTGGGAGCCAGGCCTTCGGAGCTGCTGCAGCTCCTTGTACTTTTCTTGGGTAGGACATGGTGGCTTGATCCCACAACACCGCCACCACGCACAGGTCTGTGTAGCGCATGTGTGACTGGCTGGCAGGTGGCTGTGCATACCCAGGAATGACTCAGCTGTCATGAGTCCCCAAAGGCATAGGTAATCACTTTTGTTCAGATTCTCCAGCCCTGCATTGGAATACAATCTCAGAAGATAATGGGGATTCACAATAGTTTTGTTTTGCTTTTTTCCTTGTCACATTTGTACCAGGCTTTGAATCCGTTGGGGGCAGGAACACTTGTGTTCACTCTAGAACACTGTGGGGCAGTTTCTGGGTTCCAGGTGCTGTTCTGGGTGCTGGGTGTTGGGAAAAGAGTGGCTCACTTCTAGAGCAGGGTTGCAGGTGATGCACACAGGTGAGACTGCACCCCCCCCCCCCCACCCCGTGTCTGCACCACCTGCACTGGACTGGCACCTAGTAGGCATGAACGAATTAAATACCAAAACAAAACAAACGATGCACCTCCACTACTTTTAAAATCTGTTATCTAATTTTTAACTAACTTAAATGAATAAACTTCCTGTTCATCTTGGCAAGACGCACGATCAATTTACAAACATTTCGAGCCAAAATATAGTATAGTGCCAAGAGAAAAGAATGTATTTTATGTGCTGGCTTAATTTTTTTGCTATCATTTAGTGATTTTAAGGTAATGAAATTGAGAAGTCTGTGTCTCTAAGAGTCCTTTAATGTATTTCTCCATTTTGGAAAAAAAGTCAATGTATCTTCTATCATACATAAGCATCAGCTAACTAATGATGACAAACGGAAGATTTTGAAACGGACTCCACCTGTGATACATCCCACGGGCACCGCAGATGGCGAGCTGTCAGCACACCAGGCAGGACCGCCACATCTCACACTTGGAGGAGCGTGTGGAACATCTCTCCATCCAGTTCACACACACCACTTCTACAAGCCTGTAAATGTGCAGGGAGTGTCACCTGGTGAGGGTGGACTCCAGGATCGTGACGGGGTGGATGATAAGAAGGACCAAGGACGCAGATGAGCTAATCTGGGCTGTGAGGTGGTGAGTCCCCAAACACCGCATGAGCCAGGGGCCCGGGACTCCCTGCCCTGCACTCTGTGGGACTCCCCTGGGTCAGGCTGGCTCTGGGCTTCCTGGTGGCTATTTTCAAGCTCTGTGAAGGCCTGGGCCCTGCAACCTCCTGCATGAGGCCGAGTCAGCTTGCCTGCATTGTTCTTTCGTGAAGGCCTCACGTATCTTCCTCTTCAGAGTGGGCTACCTCTCACCTGAGAAGAGAGCATTTTCCCGCAGAGGGGATTGGTCCCACTTTGGGGCCTATTTTCCACAGAGTGAAGCCTGGCCACTTACTCCCAACCAGAACTGCCTGGGAGGCTGGGCGGGGACCATTGTTGTTCCACTTCCGCTCTCTGTGCTAACTGTGGGACTCCGCCTGCCCCTTAATGTGAAAAGTCACAGGCCAGCTTTACAACAGGTGATGCTACCGACCCCATGAGAGAAATAGGGCCCTGAAAGCAGCCCAGTCGTTGATTACACCTGACCCATTAGAACTTTTTCACGTGTCTCAGACTTCTTTTCTGTTGGGCAGCTTCATTGAGAGAGGAACATGCTTAGGAAGCAAAGGGCCCAGCAGTCCCAAAACACACGAGTCTATGATGATCCAGGCCATGCCTCCTCCACGTGCCTGCTTGTCAGGGATGTCCACTCCTTCCCCCAATCTCAGAATTTAGGCTGTATTTCAGAATCTCTCTAAACAGCAACTTCCTATCGTAACAGTGCACGTTCTCTTTAGAGGGCCTTTGATATATAGAAAAAGAGTTATTAAAAAATTATCACCACTAAAATTTTGTAAAGTATCATTCCTGTTTTTTTTAATCATACATAGAAATGTAAAATCACACTACTAATAAAATTACAAATCCTCTTTTTTTTTCCACTCGTGAACATTAGATCATGAACATTTACATGCATTTAATATATCTGTACATCAGCAATTTCCATGGCTAGATACTCAATTTAATCCTATGCTGTGATCCATTTAAATGATTTCTTCTTTATCATAGTAATAATGCTTTCAGTGTGTTATTATTCTTATATATAAACCATTCAATCACTTATAATCTTGCTGACCATTTATTTATCAGTTAGTTATATATGGCCTAAGCTGATGTGGTTATATGTTCACATGTTTATCCCAAATAAGAGTATGACACAGGAAGAAGTGTGGGCTTTGAGACAAGAACGCCCTCCATCCACAATCCCCTTCCTGCTACAGCTCAGCCTCAGCATTCTTACACGGAAAATGAGGACAATGCCACGTGCTTCGTGATGATGTTGTAAAGCTTACAAGGGAAACTGTAGGTGTGTGCTTAGCAGAAGGCATGGTGAACACAGCTGGGTCCCCTCCCTGCCCCTAGGACAGACGGTCAGATGCCCCTGAAATCCCATTCACGGGATCTTGTGTGCACTATGTGTGATTATGTTTTCAGCAAATACATCTTCCCTTTGGGTCACTCTAGGCTGCCCTACAGCCCAGCTGGCATTCCTGAGACCTGCACTGGGGAGGGAAGGAGTTGGGGTTAGTGGAGAGTGACCCTCCCACCTGTCTGTTCCCCTGCTGGGTTACAAACAGCTCACTGCCCTTGGAGTGCCTAAAGAAAAGGGAAAGGCACTTCCAAGCTTCATCCAGCAAGTTGTTAACTTGTTGGCACAACCCTCCCCAGTCACACATCATAACCTGATGCTGGATCCACAGCCAACAGGCTCCCGGGAATGGGATGCAGTTCTTACCCATGGGGAGTTGGCTCTCACAAGGCCAGTGGACATAAGCAAGCTATTGTGTAATGAGTAAACATTAGTTAAAAATTAGAGAAGAATAGAACAGGTGCTTAAGCATGTTTCCATCACACGTAGCAGTGGCTGGCAGTGGCCTACACCACAGAGCAGCAAGGTTCAGCTGTGGAAAGGCCACCGTTCCTATCAGAGGCACGTTGGCCACAGTTGAGGGCTCCCTGCAGCCCCTCAGTCAGCACTGTTCCACTTTCAAGTACTTTCTAAATTGGGATTTTCTTGAGGAATGTAGAACAACTCAGTCCAGTTCCCTATTTTTCAGATGAAATAGAAGGAAGCCCAGATACTCAACTGAGTCACTGAGACCTCGTCCATCCATCCGGTCTTCTGTCAACCACAAAGGGTGAAAAGCAGTAGAAGCTCCTGTGGTGGCAGAATTTGGATCTAGCACTGCTGGCTGCCACCCTCCATCCAGCCCACCTGCTCACATGGAGGCAGCTGGAGACTTCGTCTTATTGGGGGATGGATAGGAAATATCTTTACTTTTGTTTTAGTATCTTTACCCTTGTGCTTTTTGTGCAGGCAAGGACCAACAGCAAAGTAGTTTTCATTTACCTTACCATAACGACAAGACCCCATATTTCACACAACTGAATTTTTTGGATCCCATTTATTGCATTATGGTGCAATTTTACTTTATTTATAGTGGCCCTTGAACAGGTAAAGTTCTAGTTTTTGATCAAAGTGAAAGTAGAAAGGACAGAGAAACACTGACCCACAAACAAGATGGGTGTGAGTTGTTTGCTTCATTTCTGCCTGTCCTGGGTCACATTCACCTCTGCAGTGCCCAGCCCCACATCTCACTCACTCACGCCTCCTGTAGTGTCTTACATGTCTTTGGTAGCAGGGTAAAGTTGGTCTCGAAAAATGTGTGCCCTCTTCATTTTCTTGGCAGTATTTGGGAAGGATTGACATTAATTCTCTTTAAATGTTTGGTAAAACTTTTCCGTGAAACCATCTGGCCTTGGGTGTTACTTGGGAAATTTTTGATTAGTGACTCAGTCTCCTTTCTTGTTGTTGATCTGTTCAAGTTTTCTACATCTTTATGATATGGTCTTGGTAGGATGTATGTTTCTAGGAATTTATCAAATTTTCTCCAGGTTATCCAATTTGTTGGCATCTATCTGCTCCTAGGAATTTCTCTGTATTTCTGCTCCTAGGAATTCCTTTGTATTTCTCTGTAATGTCAGCAGTTGTTATATCTTCTTTTTCAGCAATAATTTTATTTTTTGGTCCATCTTTTTTCTGAGTTAGTCTATCTAAAAGTTTGTCAATTTTATTTATGTTTTCAAAGAACCAGTTCTTAGTTTTTTTATTTAGACTTTTTAGATGCTAGTACTATGTACTATTTTATACTCGTGAAAACGTTGCATAGACTACCCTTTATAACACAACTATGTAGTCATATTCCCATTTTTGACCTGAGCAAGTGGCATTTTGGAGAGATTAAGCAGTTTGAGGTTATCATATCTTTAATCACTGAGGGGATTTGGATTTAAATCTGGGTCCGTGTGATTCAAATGCTTATGCCTGTAACCACAGGTGTTATTATATCACCTGTATCAGAATCTAGATTCTAATCCAGGTTTACCAAACTAGATTTTCTGGTGGCAGGCCTGGGGATATTCATTGTAACAATATCCTGCCTGTCTCATAAAACATCATGGCGGTTTCTGTCTCTGTGCCTTGCATGCCTCCTTCCAGTTCAAATGCCTCCTTCCTTTATCCATTGGTGCTTCAAAGACCTATATTACCATCTTGATAATTCCCCACCTCTCTCCTTCATGGGTGACCTGTTGGGAACTCATGTTCTTTTGTTTCTCAGTTTTTACTTTATTGAAGGGATCCCATCATCTAGTAGCTTCCTGAGGAAAGATGCTGTGCTTATCCAAGAATGCCTTTATTCTAGTCTTACACCGGATTGATGGTTTGGCTGGGTTTAGAAAAACAGATACAATTGCTTAGAAATTGAGGCAAAGTTCCATTTTCTTATTATATCTAGAATTGTGATTGAAAAAATTCAGTGCAAGACTCTTGATTGTAGGTGACCTTCTTCTTCTGCCTTGCTGAAGTTCTTAAGATCATTATCCCCAATGCTCTCCAATTTTACAATAATGTACTTTAGTGTGAAACTCCTTTGACACTCATTTTGAAGAGCCCTTGATAGGTCTTTTTAACCTGGAAACTCATAAACCTCATTTATGGAAAATGTACTTGATTTTTAAATTGAGCTATAATTCACATAACACATAATTTGCACATTTCATAATTCACAAGGTTGTACAACCACCACTGCTTAAATCCAAAATATCCTCATTGTCCCATGAAGCAGCTCCTGTCCCATCAGCAAGGGTCTGTCTGGAGCTAGTCTGAAAATCTCTACAGATTTACCTCTGCTGGACATCCCATGTCTATAAATGGAATCATGTCATATGTAGCCTTTTGTGTCTGGTGTCTTTCACTTACATAATGTGTTCAGAGTTCATCCCTGTTGTAGCACAGATCTTACTTCATTCCTTTTTATGGTTAAATAATATTCCACTATATTGGATACAGTATATTTCATGTATCCACTCAGCTTATAGACATTTGGGTTGTTTCCATTTTTTGGCTATTATGAATGAATACTGCTATGAACATTTATGTACAAGTTTTTGTGTGGACATATGTTTTCAGTTACCTTGGTTATATACATAGGAGTAAAACTGACTAATTTTACATAGGAGTAAAATTACTATCAGGAGTCAGATAGTAATTCTGATTGGCTTTTTGAAGAACTACCAGACTATTTTAACAAGAAACTAAGCCATTTAAATTTTTTAAGTTTATTTATTTATTTTGAGAGAGAGAGAGAGAGAGAGAGAAGGGGTAGCAGAGAGAGAAGGATACAGAGAGAATCCCAAGCAGGCTCCTCATTGTCAGTGTGGAGCCCAATGTGGGGCTCGAACTCACAAACTGCAAAATTATGAAGAGTCAGACGCTTAAGCCACCAAGCCACCTAGGCACCCCAAAAAACTATACCATTTTAAATTTTACTGATTATTTAACTATTTTACTTTTTATTTCTTTGTGAAATTCTGTTTTTAAAATATGAAGATGAATCAGAAAAATCAATATACAAATTATCAGAAACAGGAGATAGAGGGAAAACTCACAAATTATGTAGACTTAAAAGACATATCAACTAATCACACAGTGAAGTCAGGGGCACCCTGTGCTCTGAGAATGACAGTGTCCTTCTGAGTGACCAACCATCCCAAATTTCCAAGACAGTCCTGGGCAAACCAGAGCAGTTGGTCGCCTACTGTGACATAATCTTCCACCACCAATGGAAATTTAACTGGATCCATGTGTTTTCCAAGTCTTTATATGAATACTGTTGTGCACTGCACTTGTATTTCTGTTTTCAGCCCCGCACAGCAGAGTCAAATGGAGCCTCCACGGCCTGTGTCCAACTAAGTAGCAAATATACACAAAAAAGATGCTGAGGGTATTTGAAATTCCACCTCAGTGTAGACCCTGCTTGCACACATTGAGGGATCTCCACAGAAGTAGAAAATGCTAATCCTACAATTTCACCAGGAAATTAGCAGATTAAGAAGCAATGGGGCCACTTCAACTCCTTGAGGTCTGAAAGTCCTTTATTTCCGGGTTGGCAACCTGCACACATGGCCCCTGAGGCACCACTGCCAACTGTGTTTTATTCCTTAATTATTTTACCTGCCTCTCATTAATTATTTCGGTCTAGTCTGGGCTTGTTGCAGCCCTGTTCAAAGAAGGTGATTTGCATCCACCTGACATGGCTCTCCTGATTAAAGATAAATTCTTTTTAATGCTAATAGAGCATGCTAAAAGCTGGAGCTACAGGAAAATCTTGGCACCCAGGGACTGGGAGTGCTATGGGACTGGGTTGAGAATGTTGGGTGGGGACAGATAGAGCTTATTCTTGTGGATTTGGCTATTTAACTTAAGGGTGTGGTGACACAGGCTTGTTTCAGGGCTTCTCTCAGAGTCCATGAAGAGCCATCTCCTTATTCTGCTTATTTATTTTAATTCTCTTCCTTCACCTCTGTCAACTGAGCTTGGGGATAAGATGAGGGCAGGCATGTGGAGGAAGGAAAGTTAAGATGGAATCTGCATCCAGCATTTCTTGAACATCTACTAGAAATTATCCATCATAAAATGACCATTGCCTGAATGACCCTGCAAGGAGCTCAGCAGCTGGGATCCTGTTTGGGGAACAGGATCCTTGTTCCATGTCTGCATTTAGGGCACATTTGCCCTCGGTGAACAGAGGCACATGCACACACATGCCTGCACACACATGCATGCACACACACACACACGCACACGTACACATGCACACTCACATGCTTGCATACACATGCACACACGCACATGCACACGAACGCACTCACATGCACACATGCACACGCCTACACCCACATGCATGCATACTGCTCCATAGCAGGTTACAGTCTTATCCTGAGAGTCAGACCAGTGCCACAGTCAGTTCAAACAAGTGTTTGATCTTAGGTCGCTTTACACATTGGCTTCCAAGTATACTGTGTTATTCGTCACTCTCTACAGGTGCTAAAGATCCCATGCCTATGAGCTTTTGGAAATGGTGCTCTCTGTGTTTCAAATGCAGCTTTCCTCTTCCTTCAGAACTGATTTCCCTTTATCGTTTTGGACTTAGAAGCAGTACATGGTTGTGGAGAGCACCCACAATTTGGAGTGTGGGGGACTTGATCTGAACATGGTTCTGTGGGTCAGTAGCTGTGTGGCCACAGCACAGCGGCTTCACCTCAGCAGCCTGCCTTTTCTCACCTACTAACGGGTGATTGCAATAGCTGTAGCTAATAGCAGGGCTGAGTGAAGCACTGTAGAGGATCAAGGAACACTAGCTTTGGCACCTAATATGGCAGGTCCTGTGGCCTCATCAGCCTGTGTCTCCTCTTGCCACACTCAGACTGTTTAACATTATTGACTTTGCAAACTTTGCCTCAGAGTTTCCTCTACTGTAGTAGCACTTGCAAGCTCTAGCTCAAAACAGGAGATATCAAAGTTCAGTCTGGGGATGAGCGGTCCTATTGCAGAGGATGGGATAAATGGAGCTCACTGCTCTAGAGGATGCCAGGGAGCCCACAGGCCTGGTGTGCAAATGGCTATATAGACTGAGTGCGACCAGAGACAGGGTCCACTTTTTAGAAAGTCTTAATTAAAATACACCATATCCAAGAAACTGATAAAACTTGAGTTTAACTGGTGCTCATTCACGTAGTGTCTGTTTCTCCATGGACATCTCTCATCAGCAAATTTGAGCCCATTCCTTGAGGCTGAGAACACCTTTATATAAACATAAATATCTAAGCAGCTTTAGAGATATGCCCTGATTTCAGTAAACCATTAAACCTTTTAGACGTTCCTATTCTGAGCATTGATATATTTAACTTTAATTGTGATCTGAGTAGCACCAAGTGGGGTAAAAGACATGCCAGTGAGGATTTACCTTTTTCTGGCTAATAACCAATGCAAGAAAATGAATTAGACCATCCATACGTCTGAGAAAAATAAGAGACACTGTCCTTATCTACATAGGAACAAAAGCCTTTATCTACTTCAGAACAAAAATGAGAATAAAGTATAATAACAAAGTAATGCTTGTGATGCACATTGGTGCCATTACAAATGGGAGAAATGGCTCATAAGATCAGTTAATCCCTTTCTTTTAATACACACACACACACACACACACACGACCGAAATCTGGGATGTATACAATGCTGATTAATCATTTCTCAAATACTTTCTAAATAATTTCTGATGCAGGCCTTGTTTTGAGTTGTCCTAGCATTAAATAAGGATCTCAGTCTTAGGAAATACTGCTTCTGAGCTCTTAAATTATAGTAGCCCATCCCTTTAAGTGAGGTTCAAATCCTTGTCACAATGCCCTAGGCTGGCAAAATTCCTCCTAGATGCCTTCACTGGGTAGCCTCAAGAAGTACACTGTGTGTGTGCTTTGGATACACACACCACAGAGAATACTCTGGCACTGCAGAGGTGCCCAACATTTATCAAATAGATCCCAGTGAGATAAGATGAAACTGAAGGAGAATTTAAATTAGAAGCTCCAGGGAGGACATGCTAGGAATTTCTTGAGTACTTCTATAAGACTCCACTGAGGTCTAATTGTTGGGACATTTTTCCATTTTTCATCCCAAAGGTGAGAAGAGGAAGCCTTGTGTCTTATGCTAATAAATATAAAATAACACAAGGAACTGACATTTGTGGGTAAAACAAATTCAGTTCTATTTCTAAGTGAAGATTTAAAAAAACAGACTAGCGGCAACTCTCAACGGAAAATTTAGTTCCTTCACCACTTAGATTTTTATTTGCATGTTATACACTTTTGTCTTTAAGCTCTGCTAACCCATGATGAAGACAGAGCCATAGAGCTTTTGATGAGCACGTTACGGTTGAGACAGGGTGATGTCATGAAGGAGTGACTCAGAACCCCATGAACTGAAACAACGGAGTACAGCCTCACAGACAGCACTCAAGAGTGCAGGCACCTAACGCCTGCTATTGACGTAGGAACTAACCGGCCCTCTCTGATGGACACAGCCACTAACCAACTATGCTAATGCTTGGTCTAAAACAAAGGAAAGAAAGGAAAGGCATACTGCCTTTACTCCAGGTATGAGAAGATGATCTAAAGAGTCATACATGAACTCCCCAAATAAAAGGAGCATTCACCTCATAAATGGGCATATTGTACAATCATGAGTAAAAAATGATCAAAATCAGTGCTCTGAGGAACTGGTGAGGTACCTTTTGTTTTGGGAAAGATTCTTCAGCTCTCCTCCAGGTCCTCTGACTAAGATGGTTCTCTCTTTTTATATGATGCTATCTGGGTCTAAAACTGTCAGAAAATCTACAGAGGGCACCTTTTCTCCTCTGGAATGGGAGCCTTCACAGAAATTGTTTACAGATCATAAAACTGAGGAGCAGGACAAACACCAACTATTTATTCACTTCAGATGAATGTGAGCACCCAAGACTTTGTTAGGGGAGTAAAGGTTCTTGATTCAGACCATTTATTATATCAGAAATAGTGGACAAAAATCAAAATCTGAAATGAAAAGATGCTGTTTTGGTGTTTGGGTGGTACTTGACTAGCTCATATGGAGGTTACATGTTTAGGTTGAAAATTGATCATTTGTGGGCGTGAGGTTCTGCAATGTAGTTCTTTGCCAGAAAATAAGATAGTATTTTGAACCTCAGGCTTTCAGGCTAAATTTTCCCATGACCAATTTCCACTAGCTCACTAATTAGGTCATTCAAGGGAGTCAAATTCACTTAATAGTTATAAAGTGTTGATATTATTAAACTCTTATCATGAAACTAATTTTAAAAATCATAGTGCCCTAAGTCTAAGGAATTTTTCTTCCTTTAAAATGACATATTTTGGGTGTTTTTTGGGCATGCTACACCAGGATGATTTCAATCTCTTTCTTGCTCATCATGCTTCCTCGGGCTGGATGTTTCTTTTAAGGGCCTTTTCAGAAAACGCTCAGAACACAATATTGCACCATGACCTCACAAACTAAAGCCAGTTGAATTTAAAATTAACCAACTAACCTATTTCTTATTGGAGTATTTACTTTAGTTTCAGTTATGATAAAATGTAGTTACTTGATTATTTTATAAGCTGAGTTTAGTTCTTCTAAGTTTTCAGAATTATATTTTTGATGCCTCTTAGAATAATCGTAAATTGGCATCTGCATATAGAAATATATATCTGAAATGTCAATCCAAAAATAAACAGTGTTCCTTTTACCACAAGTTTTCTTTCTAACAATCATGAATGTTTAAGAAAAAAAAAAGCAATGAACCAAACACAGAGAAACAACCAACCCTTACTCTACATTGGAGATGCCAGCTGATTACGAGCAAGCTGCCCTGAATAGTCACTTCACAAATGGCCTGACTTGTGACAGGCTTTGCTGCACTGGTGGATTTCTGGGTCTAAAGTAAATTTTTGTGCCCTGGCATTAACAATAGCATATATATTGTTATTTAAGTAAGTGAACATTAACACGACAATCCAAATTTCAACTACCTACCTTTTGCGGGCAGGAAGATTGAGTGTGAACCTGCCAGAAGTAATGGTTGGAGGCTGTATTTGTACCAGAGACATGAGGGGAGGTGTTGTAGCAATCACGTTCCAGTTTGTGTAGACACTGGGCTTTTGGCAGCCTCCACAGCTCAGAGAGAAGAATTCAGTGGTGAGTGCACCTCTGTGTGCTCCAAGACAGGTAATAATAAATCCAGTTGGAAGGACAGTAAACTTTGCTTTCTCCAATCAGCAGGCAGTCTTTCTGTGTCTCTAATTTCAGCAGTGGAAGCAGCATAATACCTGTGGACTAAAGAAACCCATTGTGTAACATAACATACACATCCAAACCCAACTGGTGTGCTGAAGAGCCCCCCTCTGAACTCACAAAGGGTAACACCACGGTCTCCTAATGGGTGAAGCGTAAAGCCCAGATCTGGATGTGGCCTCTGCGTTCTGTCCTCTGCCTGAAGTCGAATGTGTCCCCTGACTTCTGTCATCCTCAGCCTGACCTTGTGTCCACCTGTGTAAATGCATGCCTCAACCTCACTGCCCTCACTGGAACTGGATTGACTTTGTTCCTGGGCACTGTCTCCTGTTGTCCTTTTGTCCCCGGCCCAGTAGTCAAGGCCTAGTGCCTGAGGACAGACCTCTGACCCACTCAGGTTGTTGGGCTCGAGGCCTTCACTTCCGTAGAAGTTTCTTCCATGAGCAGATGCGTCTGACCACAGAGCCAGATAAAACCTCGGCGTGCCTCTCAGTACGTGCTTCAGTTCTGAATGCCACTCGCTAATATCTTTTTTCCCAAATGTGATTAAGAATGTCATGAAGAGAATCAGGGCCAGAACATCACAGGAAGATGGCATCCAGGAGAAGGGCCCCTAACTGCCCCACTGAATAGATTTTTGGGTCAGAGGGTATTCTCTATCCCCACAGTAACCACAGGATGCCTACAGCACATGCAGTTTTGAGCTTGGGGGCAACTCAATAGTCCCTGCTACACTTCAGCTGACATGTGAGCTGTGTGATCACCAAAGGCCAGTAGTTTGTCCCCAAGCCTGTTTATGCCAGATGCTTTATACTGACACGACTTAAGTAAAGAGGCTACAAAACAATAAAAGATGAAAGTGGAAATAGCATCACTATCTCCCAGAAAACTAAGTTTAGAGCTTTGTAAAACTAGATCAAGGTGAGATGCTGCTGAATTAAAAGAAGGTAACAGTTTAACAGTTGTCAGCTGGGAAGAGGTGGGAATAGTGCATGCACATCATGGAGAAGCAGTCGTCAATTCCTTGTTCTACATCATGACCCTAAACCTGCAATTAACAGATGAGGCATTGTGAGTACAGCACACACGAAAAAGAAAATTGAAAATTTGAAGAGGGCTTTCACTAGGACATTTTTGTACACTCAAATTAAAATACTGTAGTTTAAACGTGTGTTACTCTAATGTATGGATGGATCTTTTCCTATGAATGGCTGTTTAAACATGATTTTAAGTGACTGCATAGTTTCCTGCAAGATAGCATGTGCTGAATTGGAATCCCTGAAAAAGGAGGAAGATCTTTCTGAGGAGGAAGCAGCCCTGATAGCATGGCGGTCTCAAGAGAAAGGTTTTCTCCTGGGAGAGACTTGGGCTCTGCCACCTTGAACTGCAGTTGGGCCCAGCTTAGGTTGCTTGCTGGCCGTCTTCCTCCCGTCTCTTTTTAAGATCACATTTCCCTTGGGATACTCAGAGGGTTACTTTGAAAACCAGGTACCTGGCCTGGTACCAGGTACCAAGTATCTACTGTCCTTAGGAGACTGTTGCTGGGCTCCAAAGCATCTCACCTACTGCACTCAGTGAAATTTTATTGATTTTATCGCATGTAGTGTTCCTGTTATTTGTGTTAGGGTATCACTAGGGAAGCAAAATCATGAGTTTGTAATATGGCAAAGATTCGGGAAATAATTAGAAAAACTAATGCTTGCATCTGGCCCTTGGGCAGGACCAGGTGTCAGTGGCTCTTGAGGAACAAAGTGTCATTTCTAGTAATTTGATGCCAGATATAAGCCATTTCTCCCCCTTCTTCTCTGACCTCTGGATTAATAATTCCTTTTCTAGTGGAGCTAGACTCCTGTGGGCACATCTGCTGCTCATCATGAATGAGCCTGGGCAGGACCTAAAGGCACTTTCCCTGTGAGGAGTCAGGGTAAGGCTGGTGGTCTTCTGGCCACCCTCTGCACAGAATCCATTAGCTCCATCAACCACACAGATTTTATTTTTTTTTTCACCTTTGCTACCTCACTTCCTTTTTATTTATTTATTTATTTATTTATTTATTTATTTATTTTCAATATATGAAATTTATTGTCAAATTGGTTTCCATACAACACCCAGTGCTCGTCCCAAAAGGTGCCCTCCTCGATACCCACCACCCACCCTCCCCTCCCTCCCACCCCCATCAACCCTCAGTTTGTTCTCAGTTTTTAAGAGTCTCTTATGCTTTGGCTCTCTCCCACTCTAACCTCTTTTTTTTTTCCTTCCCCTCCCCCATGGGTTTCTGTTAAGTTTCTCAGGATCCACACAAGAGTGAAAACATATGGTATCTGTCTTTCTCCAACCACACAGATTTTAAATGAACAATTGGGCATGGTTCACAGGGGCTATTTGATTGGCAGCCCTGCCAGGAGGACCTCAGCCTTGGGACTATCTACGATTTAGGCCTGGGTATATGTTCAGATGTTTCTATTTTCGCTGTCCTTTCCAACTCAATGTCTGATATCACCAAGGCTCTGGATCTCATTACTTAGAGGGCATACCACTTTGTTCTACCTTCTCTTTACCTCAGGGACCTGGCCTCATATCACATCTGACCCAGCCCCCTACCCTGTGCATCCAGCTGGTTCTGCCCCAGGTACTCCCTGGTCCAGTGGGTAACCTTCTTACCACTGGTCCTGCAGATAAGGGAAAAGACCAAGAAAATCCCTGCACATGGCCAAGGAGCTAAAGCAGGAATCTTCAGCTGGAATTTGAGGGGGTGGTGGGGACAGGAGAATAGTGTTTAGTAAAGGCTACTTCAACATGAGAAGGTACCTTCTTTCCTTAGGCCTACTATAAGTGGGCTGGTGGGAGTCATTTATAAGATCTGCCTCAAGTAAGCAAATTGGTGTAATAAAAAATGCACTAAGGTGAACATCTTGTCTCCCAGTTGTAAGTTCTTGTGCTACCACTGACTAATTCCCTGCCTTGGGAAATTTAACCTCAGAGAATTTCTGTGATTTCTTTAGTCCTCAGTGTCCCCATCTGTACAATTTGGGCATTAGGCTAGAGAACCCTTCAGGTACTTCCTGGTTCTAATACTCTGATTCACAGAGATGGCGTGTGAGAGAAAATTGCTTTCTGGTCATCCTGTGCCTTTGATGAAAATAAATATTTCTCCAACTCTCTGTAGCATGAATATACAACAGAACTTTTACTTCTGTTGTAACTAGCCATCTCTCATTCCAGCATAAACATTTCCATATAGTACAAATGAGAGGGAAAATGCAAATGCAAATGAGCTGAGGAAAGGAATCTGGGAGTGTCTACACATTGCTAGTCAGGTTATTACAGACGGCCGGGGAGAACATCTTGAAACCGATGGCACCAACTGGCTGGATGAAGGTGGCAGCCATGGGCTTATGTAACAGCCACTGCTTCACTCCAGAAAGGAACATGGCAGGGCCTCCATGGACATCTGTGCTTCTCCTGTGTTCTGGTTCTGTTCTGCACACCCCACCCCCCGAGGGTCCTGCTCCTCCTATTTGCCATCTTGTCTCAGACACCTTCTTCTCTCCCAGGTTACCCAGCAGTGGTGACCAGAGTGTGTCTCTCCCACCTCCCTCTTTCCAGGCACTGCCTGTCCACCTCTGAGCACAACTTGTCCCTGGTCCTCTGTATCCTGCATTCCTGGCCACTGCAGTCTGTTTTCCTTCTTTCCAAAATAACACCAAAACTAAAATCCAGCAACACAGTAAGAGTCTTTCTAAAAATACTCTAGTGGGCACTACCTTGTCAAACGTGATACTAGCAATCCTAACTATACTAAGCATCCCCCCCACCTCAAGGATAAAAGGGAAACAAAACACCTGTTCTCTTGGCATTCTGCTAGCCTTCTGATGGCTCCTGCATCATCTTTGCTGGGTCCTCCTCCCCAGGTATGTCAGCACCACTATCCTGGAGTCCTGGGCCTGTGTCTTCTTCTCTCTCTGTCCCCTTGCTTACATCCCAACTATCCCCAGGCCTCTCTTACACAATCCAGACCCCTCCAGGTTCCTGCCAACTTGGCATTTCTTGGGTATCTTGCAGGCACATCAAACTTTCATGCTAAAACAGGGCCTAAACTCCTTACCTCCCATCCATTCTCCATCCAACAGGTAGAGTGATCTTCTGGAAATATAAATGTAATTCAATGTCATCCAATTTCTTACAATTATAAATGGTTTCCCCACTACACTTAAGAAAAAAATCTGTACCGCTTACTGGGTCTGAAGACTGTAGTGTGTAATAAGCTGACTCTCGCCTTTTTTGGGGAGTTGTGGGAGTCAGAATGTACCTGCAGTGCCTCATCTGGATGTATCTGGAGTCGTGGAAACTTGAGGACACTATGTTCTCCTACAAATGGACCTTGAGAGTATATTTGGAGGTTCTGGCAGGGAAACACAGCCACTTACATGCCCTTGACCTGAAAGCAGGGAAGGTCGTCCACTTGGACCAAGCATGCAGTTCCAGGAGGGTTGCATGTGGAGGCTGAGGGAGGAAGGGGACATTCGCCTAGCCAGCCAGATCAGCAGAATGAACCCTGGTGATCATGGGGTGACAGAAGTCGCAGCCAGATGGTCCTAACTTCCTCTCCCTACTTTTCTGCACCCATCTTCTCCCCAATCTCCCTGTCACCCCCTGTGCTCTGGTCACAGTAGACTCTTCCACATTTCAGAGGATCAGATTCTTTCCATCACAGTATTTTCATGTATGCTGCTTCCTCTGCGTGGATCTCTTTACTCAACTATTTTCCTCCCTCATTACCTTACTGGGAGAGGGGCCGCCAGCAGGAGGTATGTGGTCCAGGGAAGGCCATTTCATGACAGAAAAGACTTGGATGTGTTCCCAGCTGCCAAGACAGAGGTCAAGGTGCTGATAGTGGGTGGTAGGTGCACTGAAAACCCTGGAGGCAAGACACAGGGGGAGGCTGACCCTCAGAGAGCTGGGGCAAGGAAGTATGAATGAGCCTATTCCAATGATGCAAAGGTGAGTAAGACCATTCATTCAACCCTGCAATGTCACCTTTGGAAAGGAACAGGGACCCAGTGAGTTACACATTAACCCGGAACTAGTTCTCTGCAAATGTTACCCACAGTTTCTTTTAGACAATCCCCACTTCTGTTTTCTTATGAATAGTTACAGAATTTTGTGTCTCTAGACACTAAAGATAAGTTGTTTTTGTTCTGAAATGTAAAGTTTTCATTAAGTTACTGAAAGAGTTCTAAATCATTGATTCCAAGATGGTTCTGATGAGGAGGAAAATCAGGGAGAGGCTCACGGCAATGCCCTGGGAGTGGACGCAGGAGGCGTGGGTGGTAGTTACCACCTGTCACCAGGGATAACTATGGCCCCTCATCTGCAGCTGGGGGAGTGTACACAGGTGGTCTTGAAGGCCCTCCCATCCTGTCCTTTCCTCTGCGGCATTCTTTCCGCTCCTGAACATAAATCTGTGCTTTAGCCCTTTATCCCAGACATACAATAGAGACCAATCTGTGCAGGAAGAAGTCCCCTCTTAAGCATAATTAACATCTTCACTCCCTCACATCCCTGGAGAGTCTGAACCTAACCTTGACACCAGAATACATTCAGCATAGCCATGAGGTCCAGCTAGAAGCCTGGGGGTGCACAGCTTACCAAGGTGGAGGGGGTGTTTTCCAAATAAGCCAGGGAGCCAGGTAATGGAAGATGACTTTGAAACCTTGTGACTAATTAGTAACAGTGTCTTTGAACAGTTTTTTTTTTTATACACAAGTGTTATAATTTACTGAAAGGCTTTTTGATCAGAAATGAAGGGATGTTGGAGTAGGGATAAACTTTCCATCTAACTATGAAGTCTTGGGTTTCAGACTGTAAGCCCTCACACAGTAACATGCATTTTATGATATTTATTTCTGAAGATTCAGGATATGAAAAAATGAGTTATTATGAAGAGCTAGAAAAACAAAACAAACAAAAAAAAACAGATAAGCACCCTAGAATTTTGTTTGCAAAGACTGTTGGATGGAATCAGAGGACAGGAAGCAATAATTTGGCAAAATTCAGAAAGTCAGTCCCTTTTTCCTGAGTCTGTCTGAAAACAGATATGACCATTTCTATACTACCTATGCCATAATCTAATGACATTTCAAATGAGACAATGGTGCATATGAAGACCATTATAAACATGCTCTGCAAATGTGAGGGGGTAATCTAGGCTTCAAATACCTCAGCATAGGTTTTCCTTCCACTAAGAGTGAATGAAGAGATATTTGTGTGTGTGACACATAAGCTACTGTGTGCAAATATGACCCGTCAAAGCAGTCAAGAGATCATGTTAAAATTGAACATGCATGTACACACCCATGCGTGCACGCACACACAAACACACACACACTGTGCACTCAATATACAACAGGTTTTATGCAAAAGGATGAATTTGAAAATTTAATTGGATCTCTCACTGGACTGGATAAAGTAATTGGTGGAGAATCTCTTGAGAAAGATATAGGAGTTTTCCAGAAAGCTTTAGGGAAACCTAACAGTCAAGACACAAAACAAATCTGCCTCCATTAAGCTCTTAAATGAGCCCTAGGGAGCATCTGGCAATTCAGTGAAGCTAATAGATTATTTCTTACTCCTCCAACCACCCCAATTCAGGTATATTGCTAAATACCAGTGTGAGGTTGGACAGGTAATTCGACTCTTGATTTCCTCTACAAAACAGAAGCAATGTTAATACTTGCCCTGACTGCTTCAAAGATGTTTGTAAAGATCAAATGAGAAACTGGATATAAGAGAACCTTGTAAACTTTAAACTTCTAAGTAAGTATGAGATAGTGTTGCTTTGCCGCTAATGCCATCAATGACTTCTAGATTTTTAAGTACATGGTCATCAAGTTCTGCAATCCTTCTCCAGAATTCCTGAGTGCCACTATGGTGCTTTGTCCAGATCAAAACAACAACAGAAAGTGTTTGTTTCCCTTCGTGTTTCCTATTTTGAAATTCTAGCCCACTCTCACTTTACCGAACCATGGTGGGGAACGGACTTTCTAGACAGCACTGACTCTTCTGCTGAAAGCAATGTCTATCTAGGGAATGATAAAGCTGACCAGCAAATTCCACATTCTAGAGCCATGAAAGCTGGAGGTCTCCAAAAAAGAAAAAGTATGAACTGTCACAGAAGTGACACCAGCTTGACAATATAAACTGGTTTACACGCACTTTAAATTTTTTTTTTTAACATTTATTTATTTTTGAGACAGAGAGAGACAGAGCATGAACGGGGGAGGGTCAGAGAGAGAGGGAGACACAGAATCTGAAACAGGCTCCAGGCTCTGACCAGTCAGCACAGAGCCCGACGCAGGGCTCGAACTCACATACCGCGAGATCGTGACCTGAGCCGAAGTCGGACGCTTAACCGACTGAGCCACCCAGGCGCCCCAGGTTTACACGCACTTTAGACAAATTAGTGAATGACAAATATATATTGCAATCTTGGGGGACTGATATGATTGGAATAATAGCAGCTACCATGATCGCACTGCCTATGGGCTAAATGCCGTTAAATATGCTCTCCACCATCTGATCTTCACCTTCACCTTTTCACAGACAGGATATTTATCTGTTCCTAGCCCATCATTTCTGAAGCACACTGGCTGTGACTGCATGGCAACTCTGTGCCCCTAAGGCGCTTGGCTTCCATGAACTTCTATTTCAACAGGCACCCACTGTACAGTATGTGCAGATACATTTTCATTAGAATGCATTCTTCCACAGAGAATCCTCTTTAGCTCTCTGACGGGTGTCCTGACACCATGGACCACTGCAGGTTTATGATGCAGACCACATGAATACATCCGGTGGCCAGAGTGGCCTTAGGTGAGCAATCCTGAGCAATGCTAGCAGAGGGAGCAACAACTTCCTGTATCTTCAAGTCAGAGCTGTTAACTCAGGCCCAACCCAAGCCAGCAGGAACGGTGAGTCATTCTGCCTTCACCTGTCCTTGCATGGAGGGAGCATGACACTGGACTCACTTGTACTTCTCTCTTGAAACAGAGTAACATTTGTATGACCTGGAAATATACTCAAGAGGCTGTAAGTAGATGTTTTGAATGTGCATATATTGGACTTTTACTACAGCTGAAAAAAAAAAAAAAACACCCAAAGATATACCAAACTTTCCAGTATTTCAGAGTAATTGAAAGGAGTCCTGCTTTTTACAACTGTGGTCATTTTCTATTTACCTAAAAGTCAGTGGTTAGCTTCTGAAATAATCACAGTTGTGCCAGACTTCTCTGCAGTGATCTAGAAGGTCTTGAACTTCTTATCCAGCCTCAGAATTCCCTGATATGCATGCACTTTGGATTCACAACTCTCTGAAGTGGGATTTACGAGGCAGCAAATAACCTTCATACAGTTCATTCATCCAGGCCTCCATGCGGCCCCGTTCAGTGCTGGTCTGAGCTCTTCTGGCACAGCTGGTTTGTTTCCCCCTGATTTTCTCCACAATCCTCTTTTTAAAACACATGTTATCTCATTTAAAAGTATCAACATAAACTAAACCATGAGAGCATTTCCTGTGTGTGAATATTTGCATGCTGCTTTGGGGTGTGGGATGTGGGGCAGCATTTTCATCCCTGAGACAACCCTACCTCACCTGAGTCATTCAGCAGATGGTAATCTTAGGACATTCAAGCAATGTGGGAGTGGCATCCTATATCAGAATCCTGCTTAGGTTTTGACCTGTTGAATCAGTCTATGCCTTTGAGAGATTATGAAATCCTTTAAACATTCTTATTGGCATTTACCTCTTAGAAACAGCCTGGTGCACACACATTAGAGCCAGGCAGATTTGAGTTCATATTCTCACTTCTCCAACCTATTAGTTCTTTGACCTGGGCAGGTACTAACCTTCTCCACACCTCAGCTAAATCCCATGTAAAATGACGATCCTCACAGATCATCATGAGGGTTGAGTGGAGTAACCAGAGCAAAGCACTCAGTCCCATTCCTGCTGCTGAAGATGCCTGGGAAGTGCCAGCTTCCCTCCTGATCTGAGGTGGCAAGCTTCTTCCCAGAGTCAGGTGCAGGACTAAAACTGGACTCCACGCTTCCTATCAGAGAAACTTCTGGCCCTCTTCAGTCCTGATCATATGATCTTCCCCACTAGGCAGGAAACACAATAAGCTGTCCTAATTTAGGGCAAGAGTGAAACCATGAAATCAAGATTTTCATGTGCTCTCACAGTAGTTTGACATCAATCTCCCCAGAGTAGGAATTAAGTAAAACAGGGTATTTGGCATCCAGATGTGGGTTAATCAAGGCTCCCTTTCTCTGGGTGTCCAAACTTCCCCACTTACTAGAGACTGAAAGTTTTCTCAGGACATGAACTCAGTTTTAACCCAGAAAGACGGGGAAACAGGGGCAGTGGGTCATCCTACCAACATTCTTCCACCTCAGGCAGGGCTCAGATGAGCCCTGGACAAATGAGGAGGGATCTACCTTCTAGGCCTAGGTGCACCAGGCAGGTAAGTGATCTTGGGTCTTGAATCCCCCAGGAAGCTGGGAGGGTGGAACCAAGTGATTCCTAGCATTACTTCCAGCCTTCAACGTCTGTGCTCCTGGCCAAGTGGTCTCTGCCCATCTCAGCAGAGGTCCACACGAACCATCTTTCTTTGGTTCCCCCCACACACCTACAAGGGAAACAGTATGAGAGCTCCTTGGGCACCTTGGACATGCCCCCTTTCTGAGCTGTGGATTCTGCAGTCCTGCCCTGCCACACAGTTTAGGAAGGAACACGGTCCTCAGGTGCTGATGTGTCAGCCTGGCTCCACCCAGTGTGCTGTTTACCTCCAACAGGGCTCCAGAGACAGCTTTGGAGACCACTCAGAAGAAACATTGCCACTTCTCCAGAACTGGCCTGTTCTGGTTCTCCATGTCTGAAAACTGGACTTCCTCTCAAAGTCACGGGAAGGCTTGCAGTCCCTTACCAACAACCTTCTGACTGGATATAAACCAAGCCCTTAGGGCCCATTTGTTATGTGTTCTGCTTTTTATTTAGTTTAGAAATCAAAGTGTTAGGCTGCCAGGGTGAAGGGCCACCAGAGATTAAAATTAACCTCTCTGGGGTTGCCTGGGTGGTTCAGTGGGTTAAGCATCTGACTTCGGCTCAAGTCATGATCTCAAGTTTGTGAGTTCAAGCCCCGAGTCCAGATCTGTGTTGATAGCTCAGAGCCTGGAGCCTCCTTCGAATTCTGTGTCTCTGCCCCTCCTCCTCTCATGCGCACACTCTTTCTCTCTCTCAAAAATAAAAATAAAAATAAAATAAATAAAATAAAATAAAATAAAATAAAATAAAATAAACCTCCTCAGGAGGTGAAAATATTTGTCATTTACAATTTGCATGTTTGATTCTCTGCTGCTTGATTCTTTTAATACTATTTGGACTTTGAGATTTGTTTGTGGTTCAGATGGGCTGGCCACCAAATAGAAACCAAAAACCATATTGAAGTTCATAAATTAGAGTCACAGCACCACTCACTGTATCTATTTCCTTTCTTCCCTTTCTTCCCTCCCTCCATCATCTCTCCTTCCCTTACTTCAGTGCCACCCATCTTTACCTGCCTATCATATATTTTATTGTCTATCCATCTACCTACCTATCATCTATCTAAGTATCATCTATCTATCTATCTACCTACCTACCTACCTATCATCTATCATCATCTATCCTTCTATCCATCCTTAGGGAATATCTGATCCCCTACTAGAATGTTCAGCCCATCATGGCAGGGAGCTTGGAGACTCCCCAGTGCCTCGTATAGTATTTGGCTCCTCAGCAAATGCATGTGGGTAAATTCTGCCTGTTGCTATCAGAGGGTTGTCCTTGATCACCATCAATATTGACCAGTAGCACAGCTGTTTCAATACCACCAGGTGTACAGTAAGACGTGGGGTTAATTGGCAACATGGTGTCCTGTTTTGGCACTTGTGACTAAGAGTCCTACTTAAGCTGAAAAACGACGATACCACAGGCCACACTGAAGCCAAGATCCAGGTCTTTCCATTTCTGTTCCTATGGTTCAGACTGTTGCTAAGGAAATGAATATTCTATTTTGACCTAAAGACAAATAGTTATTAATGGTTTAATACATTCTCCCTTTCAGATAGCCTTCTAATTTTACAACAGTTTTCAAGGAGATAACATGAAGATGACAATTAATTGTAGAATTTGGGGTATTGTAGCACAATTAATTAGGAAAGTATCATTGGGTAGGAACACATTTTCTGATGTGTCTGTATTTTCTCCCCATCAGCTGCTCCCAGATGCTTCCATGACCAAAATTATAAGTTCCTGGTTGAGAACTCAGTTTCCTCCTTTTCAATGTTTCCACTCTGGAACATTTAAATATTATAAAAATCTATTTATTTTATTACTGAAAATACAAGCAAAGTTTAAACACCACTGTTCATCACTTCATTGCTTCTGTTTGGCTGAATTTTGAAAAAGGGTAACTGAGAGGTCAGAGCTCAAGTACGTGTGCAGGAAGAAACAGACAGCTGCTCTGCACTGTTTCTAGACAGGACCTGAGAGAGCTTCCAAGGTGCCTGGGAGTTTTCAGTTGTCTTCATGGAAATGTAGAGTGGCTCATTTGTTCTCCAAAGAATGCCTGTCTTTGGATGCCAGCATGGGTATGGGCAAAAGCCACCGCAGGACTGAAAAAGAAGCCAGTCTGGCTCTTTCAGGGCAGCAATTCAGTGATCAAGCTGCCCTACCTGCCTCCCTCCTACCTCTCCAGTCTAAGCAGACGCTGGCAGCAAACTTGGTATTTGTAGAGGTTGCCTTCCCTAATGAGTTCACTAACGTGAAAGGTTACAAACTGTACTTTCTTTTTATCTTTGTGCCCATTTTCCAATATTGACATTAACAAAACATGAGTGAAAATATGTTAAAGCAAAAGACTGATGAAACAATTAAAGAAAAACAACATGCTGAATATTCAGAACTGTTTATACTGCCTTCCACTTCCAGAGAGAGCCAGAGACTTCCACGCCATCTGACTTGCCTACAAGACTTCCTCATTTTTGCTGATAATCTCATATTAGGGGAAAACGGAGACACAAAAGACAGGAGTGATTACAATATGCACACTCTAGCTTCAGTGTCCTTACGCTGCACAGATTCATAAAGAGTAAGAAATGATAAAAAATACTTTATTTCTTTAATACAGAATACATAATATTGCACTCTAGTTGCAGGTAGTGTGTAGAAAAATCTCTTTAAAAACCACCATAACAATCACCTGGGCCTGATGTTTTATGGTATCACCAACTGTAACCATGGCATTGAACTTTGAACCTACTGAAAAGGCCAATGTTTAATAAAGCCTTCTTTTTATGTCAGTGTCAGTGACCAGTAGTTTAAAAACCATATATGAGGAAACTTTACAGTTACATAAGTACCTTTCAGTCAGGGGCATTGTTAATCTATACCCGTATATTAGTGAAAAGGATACTGTCAAGCTATTTTCCTTGCTTTATCAATAATTATTTGTTTTCATTGTGTTTAATCATATTATTTTACATGTTATTCTTTCATGAACAAACGAAACTATTTTGCATTAGTAATTATTGTTATCCTTGTGAGAAGCAATTACAAGCTTTGCATTCAGACTGAGTTTCAAATTTGATTTTCTCAAAGTCTCCAGCAGACCGGGGTAATTCAGGGTTAAGAAGGGACTTCTCCCCTCCACCCGCACACTTGGAACCTGACACTAAGGCATGAACCTGAATGGAGGAGACAGACCCTCAATGGCCCCTGTTGGAGCCTGGAGACACGCTGTTCCTCTTCTCCACTCCCACCTCCGAGATCTGCTTCTGAATTAGCTCAGGGCTGAATCCTTCCCAGTACCTCCACAGAAGCATAGATGCTTCTGGAAGATCTTGGTGCTTTTAAATACAACCAATTTGTTTATGTGAGTCTGGTGAGTCTGTGCCATTCTTATCTAAGGTAAATATGATTGAGGTTTCAGGCACAGAACAGTTTTACTTGAAGCACTGACATGCACAATTAATGAAACATCTGCAAATAAGGGAGCTGAGCATATGTAAAGAGCCTTTTAAAAAAACCTCCTCTCGTCTTTGACATTATCTTTTTAAACCACACTCCATTCAACAACAAAGTAGCAGGCTTTTTAGAGGAACAGTTGAGAGAAAATTCTTAAAGCATGGAACTGTTGTCTTTAAATAGTCTACAATGAGAAAGATACATCCATGGGCCAACAGAGCCTCCAAAAATGCATATGTGGGATTTATCTGAAAACATATCACTACAGTACTGAGTACTTTATAGAGTAGTGAGTACTCTGCTTACAGTCAGAAGTTGAATATTGAATGAAACAACATACACAAAAACAATACCAAGGAGAAAATGATTTAAAGCTGTACGATAAAAATTAAAACCATATGATATTAAGGAAAACTATTTGGAGACCAATAATGGTAAAAATAAATAGTAAGTAGCTCTAAGACAAACTCTCACAGTAAAAGTTACAAAATTAGAACACAATATTAAACAAGTACATGAACATATCAAAATGTATTGGTTTATAAAATGTTCTACCATTGAGAAGCCCATTTTTCTCCCCTCCATATTGTTCTCCATAACTTGTTCCTGAAGAGACAGATTTTGTTAAAACACAATAAGCTTCAAAAGAGTCAACTGGGTTACAAGTTTTCTTTGGGTTGTCATCATTGATATAAAATTTATCTCCAAAGCCTCTAAATATAAAATATATGCAGCCTGGGTGTCAGGAATGGGTTAGGATCACAGTAATTCCCTACTGACAGCATTCTGATTCTGGAGTCTGCCAGCAGCCCAGAGCCTGCCCCTGGTCTCAAACACATCCCTTGCAGAGAAGGGTAAGCTGGTGCCATATCTGGGATGTGTGTGATCCATGAAGGTGGGAATTAGGCATATGGGCATGGTGTGTTCCACGTAACCCATGGCTCTCTGCTTTGGACAGTTGGGAACCAGAGCCCCGTGGAGGCATGCTCTACATGGTGCAAAGGAGGAAGGTTGCTGTGGATGTGAGGAAAGGAAGTTCTCAATTCTCCTGCCAGCCATCAAAACCAGGGGTTTTAGTGGTATCAACTCTAACTTCTCTTTTAATGGCACGTCCACATGTCTGTAACCCAATAGGAGTGGCATCACTAAAATGACCTTGTAGTCCTCAACTTATTTTCAAAGTGCTTTTTGCAGATTAAGTGGCCGTGATGCTCATAAAATGGAGGTGTGAGTGTGAGTATGTGAATGTGGGTTTGCTCTTAGTTAGCCACAGTGTTTAAGAAGAATGTACCTTCTCATGACCACAGAATTTTGATTTAATTGGTGCCAAACAGTCCAATCTGATTGAAGGCAGTAAATACGACAATATTCATGCTTGGTTTTCATACTCTTTGCCTTTTTTTCTTTTCAAAATCAATTTAGATATCAGTAAAATTCACCATGGTACCTCTTTGTCAACAAGCAAGGCAAAAAGATGCCCCTGAAAATATTTCCAAGCAGTTTTCCCCTCCTCTGCTGCGCTCTGGAAGCAAGGATAGGTCTACCTCAAGCAGGAAAATATTTCCCAGAGCTTCAGCTGTGTCTTCACAGCTACAGCTCAGCTGATTTCCAAGTTCCAGGTTCCCTTCTTCTCCATAGCATTTCAAAGCTTCTGAATTAAGTAAGATTCTTCAATGGGATGCTTTACTCCTGAGAAAACAGCAATCACGTGGCCACCTGGGTGCATTGGACAAATCCTGTGGCAGTGAGGATGGACCTGGGTCCCCAGTCATCCATGACATACTTCAAGGAGCCCCCACAATTGGGAAGCCTTGCTTCCTGAGGAGTAAGGAAAAGGCAGTGAATCAACACCAGTCGGTCCAGGCAAAAGTTGTAAAGCCAAAATTATACTACAAAGTTGGGTCCCTTAGTCTTTGGTTTTGTTGTATCTTCAGTATTTTCAATTGTGAAAAGAAGTTGGTAGCCTTAGAGACAGCTATCATCTGGTTTCTGTGAGAACAAACAGTCATTCCCCTCAAGCCTTTTTATAGACTTTTCAAATTTCTGTTTGCCTCCAACTAGAAAAGTTATCTTTAATGTTGGTCAGGCCAGTGCTAATCATCACAGAGGTTGACAACAAACTGAAAAGAAGGCAGGCAGTCCAAATAAATACGTGAAGACTGGGAGATTCGCCCTTTTCACACACAAAGCTCTCTGAAAGGCCCAGGGGCTGGCCTGAAGACAGAAAGGGTGGCCTTCTAGCTACTCGAGCCACTTGTTTACCTAAAACCCAGTCTCAGATGGTGACTGGAGAGCTTCCCAGGTCAAAAAAGAAAAGAGCAGAAAGGCTGGTCCCAGCTTGCTCTACCCCCAGGGCATCTTTGCAAAGGAGGACACACAGTTCTACCCTACCAGCTCTCAGTGGGCTTCTGCTGCTCCTTCTTGTATCTAAGAGAAGTGTGAGAACATCTGAGCTTTTTGCCTTGAAAATGAACAATGTTTATCCCTAATTAGCCCAAAGAACAGAGTGCCATTCTTTTACAGCAATACTGACATCAGTATCTTTTATATTCTATGAGAAAGACAGAAAACCAGAGAGACCTAACTCTTGGCAGCCCTACCATTGTGCTGACTCGAAGGACAGGAAGATGACTAAACACCAGCAGATGAAAAGCAACGTTCATGGATTACACACTGGGAAACAGAATGCCCGAACTACCCATGTATAACTACTGCTCACAGATCCCCAGTGGGACTGCATGTAGATTCTGTAAGTTATTCTCCAGTTCTGATATTTTCAACTTTGAAAAGTAAGCATTTTTACTCTATTGGGTAACAAACTTATGAACTTCTTATTTAATTTGTGATGGGATATTTTTATTTTAATTTATCTCTATTTACCAAAGGACAAAGGCTACTATATAAAATATATTTGTTTTCCTTCTCATTTAGAAAGAATACCTTTGTTCATCTCAGATTTTCTGAATTTTTCATGAAATCCTAAAATGAATCCATATGGATTCCCACACAAATATCCTGATAAACTAGAGAAAAACTACAGCTTGCATTATTGCTTGCACAGCTTCCAGAAGTCAAGAAATTAGCATCAGACAAGTAAGCCTGTGAAGACCCTTTTTGTCCAAGCTGTCAGATGACTCTCGCAGAGGGGGATAGTGGCTGCCACACTCTGTGCTTTGGGTCCTGTCTCTCTCTGCTGGCTCTCCTCTGAAGAGACCAACATCTGGAGGTGCTGAGTTGAGGGGCTGCAGTCATGTACAGAATTTGCACAGTCCCAGTGAGTTGAACAAAGCCCAGGGGACTCACTTCCTCCAGGATCACCCAAGCAGCCAGACTTTGGGTCTCCTGCAATGAAGTTTCAAAGAATGCGAACTACGGTTTTAGGGGAGCAGATTTGTGAAGCATATCTTTCAGTGCTGGTGATTGCCAGTGACATACAGAATGGCGGGCAGTCACTTGGTCACACCCATCTCCCTTCTCTGAGCAAAAGCAAACAGCTCAGAAGGAAGATGACGGTTTCCCACTTGAACCAGTAAGATTAAGGGAAAGGGAAAACCACTCCTCTCCTGCATGGAGTCACCCTGGCAGTTTCCTAAACCCTCTGTCACTTTTCCTCTTGCCTCAACTACTTTTCTTTGTCATAAAAGTGAATGTTTTCACAAGCTAATCCAGCTTCTTCCATTTTTCATAGGCTTAAACCTAAAAGGGGCTTCAAAAAGTCACTTCACAGATGGATTCCTAAACTCTCTTTCAAGGTCACTGCTTTGACATTGGAGATTGGGCGTGAGGGTGCATCTGGGTTGGGAGGGATAAGAATGGAGTCTGTTGGGGTGCCTGGGGGGCTCAGTCGGTTAAGCGTCCGATTTTGGCTCAGGTCACAATCTCACGGTTCGTGGTTTCGAGCCCTGCGTCAGGCTCTGTGCTGACAGCTGGGAGCCTGGAGCCTGGTTTGAATTCTGTGTCTCCCTCTCTCTCTGCCCCTCCCCCACTTGTGCTCTATCTCTCTCTGTCTCTCAAAAATGAATAAATGTAAAAAAAGTTAATTTAAAAAAACAGAATGGAGTGTGTTGATCTTTACTGTGTCAGGTTTTATTTTGTTTTGTTTGTGCATCCTCTTGTTACCTCAGCACTATTTATACCCCCAATTCTACCTACTCTTTGTGTGCTGTGGCAAGCTGGAGGGAACTTATTTACACATTTACTTTTTACATACTCCAATAGATAATGGTTTTGTTTTCCTTTTCTAGGTTCCAACCATGAAACACAGATACACAGACTATTAACTATACAGAATCAAAAAAGTAGAGAGGTTGGAAATTATCTGCCTATCTGCCTTCCTTTTATGGACAACAGAAGGCTAAGGCGCAGGAGTAATTCTAGGGGAAGACACCTCCCAATTCCCCCATTTAGTGCTCTGTCCACTAACCATGTCCCTCTAGAACGAACCACGCCAGTCCCTACCACTCTCCTCCTCGACACCAACGTGTTCATGGCAGCTTCGCGGGAACGTATTCACCTCAGTTCCAGAAGATAATTTGTGAAAAATACAATGTGTTGTTCTTGCTATTTTTAATTCAAATTCTCACTGTCTATATATTCAATCACATTCAATAAATTATGTGGAAAAACTTAAGTCACAATTCTTCTGAGTCCAATCTATTTCTCCTTGTTAATTTTCACACCTGTGCTAAGGCCATGTCTACTCAGGGAAGTTATGCCCTTCTTCAGTCCATAAACATGTCTTCTAGTGGCCTGCCCACCATTCCGAAGACTGACACCGTGTCTTCACTTAGTTTATATCAAGGGCAGACAAAAAACTTCCATCTCATGATTTTTTTTAAAAAAATCGATAGCAAGTTGTCATTGAAGGGTAAGAGAAAAAAATACAGTGCAATGTTTAAATTCTTGGTTCTTAAAGAGAACCCTGAGAAGATACCTTCTCTTCTCCCTTCACTACCCCCAAAATGCCCTCACCACATGTGCCTGGAAGGAAGAGTAGGTGTCATAAGGATAAACATTCCTTAGTTCCTCAGTGAAAAATAACTTGAGAACAACCCTGTACTACTGGTGTCCAAGGCCAAGAAATTTATCTCCCGTATGATAAAAGGCAAATAAACTACATAATCACAGCTGTGTGGATTTCAAAGACACCCAGCTGTAACTGGGTCCAGTTCAACAAACTGATGCCCCTTCTTGTGAACTAAGACCCTCCTTAGAAAGTTCTCAAAACAAACAAAATTTAGCCAAAGGGAGACCTTGGCAGCTAACTGAATGCCAACCTGGTAAGGTCCTGTAGAGTCCTCCCTCTCTGACACGCTCGACGAAGGCCTCCAGGACCATGCACACACAGAGCCTTTCTTTCTGCTGGAGGGGAGTTGGCAGTCCCACCCTAGGGTTGCAGGTGGACCAGTAAGCTCTGATGCAACCTCGGGGTGCCTGCAGTTCAATTCCCACAGACCCTAGCGCTCTCGGGCTGTTGTCAACACAGGAAATAATCGCTCTCTGACTGAGCATTTCATAACTCTAATTTCTCCTCTTATCAGAATTACCATTCCAGGGAGTCAGAAGCAAAACACTCAAAAGAAAGGGTGCTGGGTCTGCAGGGGACCTGGGTTGGTGGCTCTTCCGCTCTTCAGCGGCAGTTCCTTGGAGGCACGAACCTCCGTGTCTCAGTATCTAGGGTCCCGTGCAGCGTTAGAGAACTGGCTCCATCCAACTCGGCCAACCCCACCAACCCTTACAGACACCCCTCCGGGCTTTACGGTTGCACACCTGGGGTCCAAGTCTCCCCAGAGCGCGAGCTGTCACGCCGGGCCCTGCAGCCCCTGGCCGGGCGTCTCCCGGGCTTTCTTACAGGTGTACAGCCACTTGATGATGCGGGCGTTCCTGTCGACGACCGACGTGGTACTGGGCACCTGCTCGGTCAGCTCCTCCTCCTGTAGCCCCTCTTCGTCGCCGCTGTGCCGGGAGAAGCCGCTGTCTGAGGTGGCGACGCTCACGCTTCGAACCTTGAGGGTGACGCGGTCCGACCCCGCCGAGAAGTTCTCCCTCCCGAGCGCCTCCACCACCTCGGGCTCCAGGCCGCAGAACTGGAAGAAGGTGTCAAATTCCGCCAAGGACGCGGAGCAGCGGGAGCTGAGGTCCGACTGCGAGCGCTGCAGCCCCCCGCGCCTGGCCCCGCGCAGCTCCGGGCCCCGGGGCGCAGCCCGGACTCTGCTGGGCGTCCCAGAGGGCGCGGGGGACGCCGGGGGCGAGGGAACGCCGGGGGCCGCGGAGGCCGCCGTGGAGCCGGGCTCGGGCTGGACAGCCCCCTCGGGCCCGGCCCTGACCTCCCCTCCCACGCGGGTCGTCTCCGGAGGCAGCGGCGTCTTGTCCCTGCCCGGCCCCTGGAAGAGCTTCCTCACCAGGCCCCCCATGGAGCTGTGGGCGCCCTGTCCCCGGACGAAGTCGCATTTCTGCCGGTAGATGACCAGCGAGTCAGGCCTCAGAGGCTTCCGCGCAATGGCCCTGCGCGCCACGGCACCGGGGACGCGGGCCGGGGGCCGAGGGTCGCCCGCAGGCCCTTCGCTGGTCCTGGTACTGCTTCCCTCGGGAGCAGGGCCCGGGCCGCCTCCGGGCGGGCCCCGTACGTACTTGGCGCGGTCGGCCGCCAGCCTTTCCACCGCGCTCCTGCGTGCGGGCACCGCCGCGTCCCGCGCCCGGGGGGCCTCGGGGACCCCGGTCCGCCTCCGCTCATTCTGGGACGCGTCCGAGGCTGGCAGGGCACGCATCCTCCGGACTCTGCTGGTGCTCGGCGCCCCGCGGACACCCCTCCGCCTGCGGCTCCCGGGCGTCTCGGGCCAACTCCTAAGTCCGCGCCGGGCGGAGAATGGCGCCCAACTACCAGCCTGCCCAGGTCCAGGGTCTGAACTAACCCGAGTCCACACCTGTGGGCGAGCGACGCCGGCCCCGCCCCACCCCGCCCCGCCCCGCCCCGCCCCGTCGGCCCCGCCCCCAGGCTCCGCTCCGCCCCGCCAGCCCCCACCTCCTCCCCACCCGGCAGCTCGGTTTGCAGCTCCGCCCCTTGCCGGGCCCCGCCCCTCACTTCCCTCTGGACCCCGCCCCTCACCTCCCGCTGGGCCCCGCCCCTCACTGACCTCGGGAGCCCTCCCTTCACCTCCCGCCGGCCCCGCCCCTCTCCCCCCGCCGGGTAGGCACGCCAGGTCTTCAGCAGCACCTCGCCCTGCACAGCCAATCACCGGAGGGCTGCGGGGCCGACTGCGTCTGGTGGGCTGCGCACCTAGAAGAGACTGTAGGGTGCGGGAAAGTCCAGGCTGTCTCCCAGGGCGGAGGAGCCGGGAGCAACCGAGTTTGTTCAGCCCCAGATATCAGCAGCCTCCTCCCTGCCAAGGCTGCCTTAGGTCACCGCTGGCTGCTGCCATTTCTGGCGTGGGGGGAAGACAGAGGGACCAGGCTGCCCCCACTCCTGGGCAGGTGTCCTACATCCTTTGAATTCTTAAAGTGACCTCTGCGTGTTTCGAAACAACTTTGCTTAATTTTCTAAGCTCTACTCCTGAGCACGTACTTTTATCAGAAAGGAGACGGATATAAAAAGAAAGAAGACGAATCGCAGGACAGGGTTAGTGTATGTGTTAGGTAAAAAGAATGTGGACGCACAGCAGGGACCTGAATCGAGACCAGACTTGGTCACTGGCCTGCCATGGGTCGAACCCCGGTGGCCAGACCACCGGGTGCGGAGACTCGGGAAAATAGCAGGCTGGTGGCAGAGGCAAGGCTCCAAGGAGTTGGAAAAAAACCTGACAAAGTACCAAATAACTGCTGTTTTTACCGTAACCGAGGCAACGGGGAAACTGGTCACCAGGGCAGTGGATCCGCTTAGGAATGCTAAAAGTGTAAGAGGAAATAGTTCCAAAAGTTGGACAAAGGACAAGAAATATCAGCTGGACGAGTGAAATGTCCACGTTATCTCTTATGTTAAAGCCACCTCCAAGATACGCTGACCTTTCGAAGTTGAGGATGAGTGTAACGCAGCAGCCCGTGAATGGCGGACAGGAGGGTTCTTAAGGTCTGGGGCAGATTTTGTTTCACCTCTTGAGTGCCAGTGGACACCAAAAGGGGCTGGTAATGGGTCAGCAATTGCAGCACCGACTGACCACCATGCCCTGATGATTGGAGAACTGCAGCTGGGTTGTGCCAAATGGGTCCATAGACCTTAAATCCCTGTGAGGCTAAATCCCATAGTCAGGGATAGAAGCCCAACAAGAAATCAGGTCTCCTGAGAAACAGACTAACCAGATAGTATCCTGGGAAAATGTTATACTCGTGGGAAAAGAAGACTGATATACTAGGTAAGGGGGGGTGGGGAGGGATAGAGTAAGAGAGAGGCTTGGAGAGGGCAGGTGCTGTGTTGGACACATTGTGACTACAGTGTGATACTCCTGCTTGGTGGAGAGAGCTCGTGCCAGCCCCAAATCCAGCCTTTTGTCTGCTTAGGCAGCATGGTCTCTTGTCACTCAGAGGGAAAACAAAAAAACAAAACAAAACAAAACAAAACCCCTGTGTTTAATTGCTTAGTCCAAAGTGACTACCTTGTCTAATTTGAGGCTATAAGGTTGGTCCTCTCGGGCCCTCTGGTTCCTCATCTGTAAATCAGAACTCATTATATCCACTTTGCTAGGGCTTTTGTTAAGTCAATGAGATTATGTACATAAAGAGCTTGGCACTATGTCTGGTACAGAGCAAATTTTCACCAAATGTTAAATTTATTATTTTGGTGATGATGGTTATAAGTTAGTCAGTGTTTATCAAGTTTTAAATACAGTTAGGAAATTCACATATGAGTACTGAACCTATTAAGAATAAAAGTAAAATTACTATAAATAAAGTTTTATTTAAGACATTGCTATGGGACAAAACTAATTACATTTTTATGCATAATTCTCCACTTATTAAACAGATAATTTATTGGGAAAATAGAATTGGAATAGTAAGATAATAAGAAGAAAATTGTCTAAATAAAGTGTCATTGTTGCTCAACTGGTAGCTTAAACTTGAAGCCTAACTTCCTTCCTGGTATCACCTCACTTGATCTTAGCCAAAAGGCCGAGAAGCAATTGTTGGTATCACCTCAAAAGACTTGGTCATAGAAGGAAAAAGTGCTTATGGACCCAATGATCTACAAACTCTACAGCTGGAAAGTTATCCCAAGGAACATAGAAGAGATGCACACACAGTATGTGGATTTTAATTGCAGAGAAATAGTTGAAGTCAACCTACATTCAACAACAGGAGGAAGGTAACGTGTGACACTCCCATGCGGTAGTATTGTGGAACCATTTACAATCATACTTCTACAGGATATTTTATGGAGTAGGCAATTAGCATGATATATGTGATTTTTTAAATATTACAAATATAGTAGCAGTCTTAGATAAATTTCTAGAAACGAAGCCTCCTGACACTACGTCAGGAAGAAATGGAATATCTGAATAGATCTATAACTA
Source organism: Panthera pardus (assembly GCF_024362965.1). Classification (NCBI taxonomy): domain Eukaryota; kingdom Metazoa; phylum Chordata; class Mammalia; order Carnivora; family Felidae; genus Panthera; species Panthera pardus. Next base: position 41,098,786 of record NW_026526832.1, on the reverse strand, counting down.
GTAAAGAGATTGAATCAATAATCAAACATCTCCCGAAAAAGAAAAGTCCTGGACCTGATGATTTCATTGATCAAATATTTAAAGAACTAATACCAATCCTTCTTAGCTTTTTCCCAAAAATTGAAGATGAGGGAACACTTCTTAACTCACTCTATAAGGCCTGATTACCATGATACCAAAGCCAGACAAAGACACTGCAAGAATGCTACAGATCAATATCCCTATGAACATCAATGCAAAAATCCTCAACAAAATACTAGTGAACAGAATTCAACACGATATTGAAAAAAGTATACACATAACCAAGTGGAATTTATTCTTGGAATGCAAGGATGGTTTAACATATGAAATTCCATCAAAATAATGTGCCACATCCACAGAATGAAGGGAAAAAACACATGATCATCTCAATTGATGCAGAAAAAGCATTTGACAAAAGTCAATACACTTTCATGATAAAAACACTCAATAAACTAGGAATAGAAGGAAACTATCTCAACATAATAAAAGCCGTTTGTGAAAAACCCACAATGAATATCATATTCAATGATGAGAGATTGATTTTTTTTTCTCTAAGACCAGTAACAAGTCAGGGATTCTTGCTTTTACTATTTCTATTCATCATAGTATTGGAGGTTCTACCAGAGCAATTAGGCGAGAAAAAGAGATCAAAAACATCCAAACTGCAAAAGAAGTAAAATTTTCTCTGTTTGCAGATGATATGATCTTATACACAGGAAACCATAAAAATTACACACACACACACACACACACACACACACACACACAGAATGAAAGGTTGAATTCAGCAAAGTAGTAAGATAGAAAGTCAATATATAAAAAATCAAGTTCATTTTTATACACTAACAATAAACAATCTGAGAAGAAAATTACAAAAACAATTGTATTTATATCATCAAAAAATCAAAATACTTCAGAATTGAACAAGGAGGTTAAAGTCTTGTACAATGAAAACTACATTCCATGAAGAAATGAAAAACTACATTAATAAATGGAAACATATATCATGGAATAGAAAACAATCTTGTTGGGGGAGCCTGGATGGTTCAGTCAGTTAAGCATCCAATTCTTAATCTCTGCTCAGGTCATGATCTCACACTTTGTGAGTTCCCACATCAGGTTCTGTGATGATGGTGCAGAGTCTGCTTTGGATTCTGTCTCTCCTTCTCCCTGGCCCTCCCCCACTTGCTCTTTCTCTCTCTCTCTCTCTCCAAAAAAAAATAACATAAAATAATAATAATAATAATAAATAAATGTAAATAAATAAAAAGAGTAACTAAAAATAACCCCAATATTGTTAAAACGTCGATGCTACACAAAGCAATCTACAGATTCAATGTAATTCCTATCAAAGTTCCAATAACATTTTTTCAGAAATAGAAAAGCCAATCCTAAAATTCATATGGAATCTCAAGAGACTTCAAATAGCCAAATCTTGATAAAGAAGAATAAAACTGGAGGACACACACATCTGATTTCAAGAGTATGGTATTGCCATGAAAACCAATGGAATAGAATAGACAGCCCAAAAATACACTCTGATATATATAGTCCAATGATATCAACAAGGGGGCCAAGACCATTTAATGAGGGAGAGTAAAGGTTTTTCAACAATGGTGCTGGGAAAACTTGATATCCACATGCAAAAGAATGAAGTTGAACTTTTACCTAACTTCACATACACAAATTAACTCAAAATGGATCAAGAAACCTACATGTAAACCAAAAACAATAAAACTCTTAGAAAAAAACATAAACAAAATCTTCATGACATTAGATTTAGCAATGATTTCTTGCGTTTGATGCCAAAGCCATAGGTAACGAAAGGAAAATAAGCAAATTGACTTCATAAAAATTTAAAAATTTTATGCATCAAAAGACACTATCAACAAGAGTAAAACAGCAACCCATAGAATGACATAAAATATTTGCCAACCATATATCAAATAAGGGACTAATATCCAGAATATATAGAGAAATCCTACAACTCAATAATATGCGCGCGCACACACACACACACACTAACAAACAGAAGAAAACAAAAAACCAATTCAAAAGTGGGAAAAGGACTTGAATTCACATTTCTCCAGGAAAGATTATAAAAATGGCCAATAAACACATGAAAAGATGCTCAATGTCAGAAATCATTATGTAAATGCAAATATCACCCCACAGCCATTAGTATGGCTAATATTTTAAAAAAGGAAGAAAACAACGAGTACTGATGAGGAATTGGAGAAATGGGGATCCCTGTGCACTTGTGGTGGGAATGTAAAATGTTATCATACTATGGAAAACAGCATGGTGGGTCACCAAAAAAATTAAAATAGAATTACTTTATGATCCAGCAATTCCACTTCTGGTTATACACCCAACACATTGAAAGCAAGGTCTCAGACAGACATTTGTACACCCATGTTCATAGCAGCCTTATTCACAATAGCTAAAGTACGGAAGCACCCACGTATCTATCAATGGATGAATGGGTAAACAACATATAGTATATCCATACAATGGAATATTGTTCAGCCTTAAAAGGAAGAAAGTTCTATAACATGCTGCAACACGAATGGACCTTCACATTACGCTAAGTGAAATAAGCCAGTCACAAAAAGACAAACACCATATGATTCCACTTATATGAAGTACTTAGAGTAGTCAAAATTATAAAGACAGAAAGTATAATAGTGGTTTCCAGAAGCTAGGAAAAGGGGAGAACGGGGAGTTATTGTTTAACAGGGACAGAGTTTCTGTTTTACGAGATGAAAAGTTATGCGGATGGCTGGTGGTGATGGAGCACAACAACGTGAATGTATGTAATACCACTGAACTATAATGTTATGACTAAAGATTTTAAAGCAAAATACTATTTATGAACACATTCATTTACAAATAACCACAATTGCTCTGAAACATATTAGTTAATTATCTTCAGATTGAATACACAGATAGAAAAACCATCGATGTGCTCATTCACCTTTCCTGTGACAATAGACTCTAGCTATAACATATGTTCACATAATGGTTTTAAAGTATTTGTTTGATTAAAATAGCACCGTAGCAATGAATTTCTTAATAGAAGTTTACATATCTTTTTAAAGTTTATTATTTAAATCAGTTTTGGTAATATGTACTCTTTGCTCAGTTAATGAGCTAAGAAGAACATGGAGATTACACGTGGAGTTTATCAGTCATTTAAAACTGCAAAATAATAGTAATCCAAAGCATTTTGATTCCCATCGATTTTATGCAACACTTATCGCCCATTGACAGTAAATTCCTAAAAGTCCTATGGAGAATATTCTTTAATTTGAAATTAAAGTAAAAAAAATAAATAAATGAAATACTTTATAAATGCATGTGGAGAGCAGTAATGTGGCTAATGCTTTATAATACATGATAGTCCAGATAAAAATTAAGGGAATCATCTGCTGTTTTTAATATGTGTACATACACATGCATGTGTGAATGTGTGTATAAAATGAGCTGTGTGTTTAACATATACATATATATGGCTCAGGGACGCCTGGGTGGCTCAATCTGTTAAACGTCCACTTCAGCCCAGGTCATGATCTTGGGGTTTGTGAGTGAGTTCAAGCCCTGCATTGGGCTCTCTGCTGCCAACACAGCCCACTTCAAATCTCTGTCTCCCTCTATCTCTGCCCATTTCCTGCTCATGCTCTCTCTCTCAAAAATAAATAAACATTAATATATTTTTCAATGGAAAGAACTTTGGAGTTAAAATTATGAAGCTTAGATCTGAATCCTGGGTATTTCCACACATAACTGAATGAAGGTGTTCACATCAGTTAAACTGAGTCTCAGATTCCTCACCACTAAAATGGGATAATAATATCTCCTTTCCTCTTTTATTTGAATTTTATAAAATTCAAATTAAGTAGCATCTATAGAAAGGACATTGGAAAATAGAGAGTGTTCTTTGAACCTAAGCTTCTATTGTAGGACACTTAGCTAAATTTTGTGCATAGATTAACCCAAATTGCTTAATAATCTTGAATGACTAAATAAATAAATCTTTTAAACATATTATTGGTACAGTAGTAAGGTTCTGTTAAAGATGTCCATAAGTCACTCTCTGAATGTCTACAGGTGCTCCTATGCCCATTCATCCCCTCCTAATTAAATTTGTTTTCTTCAATATATGAGTAATTAGGAGATATGCACACTTATTTATCATGGCATTTTGTTCTCTGTTATGATTAATTATTGAAGCTCCCTGACATATAACACCTAACTTAAAAATCATTACATGATCCAGCCGGCGCCTGGATGATTCATTTGGCTAAGCACCCGACTTAGGCTCAGGTCATGATCTCGTGGTTTCTGAGTTCCAGCCCCACATCGGGGCTGCTGTCAGCCTGTCAGCGCAGAGCCTGTTTTGGATCCTCTGTCCCCCTCTCTTTGCCCCTCCCCCGCTTGTGCTCCCCCTCCAAAAACTAAACAAATATTAAAAAAAATCATTAGCTTATTCTATTCTGAGACTAAGTTAGGAGGATAGGAAAAGCACACCCTTCCAGCTGTAGTGAAGCATTTTCCCTACAGACAAATTACTGGACATCATATTACTTAATAATGGCTACAGTGCTATTACTAGCAAAGTAGCTGAAACTATTCTGTCAACATCAAGTGACGGTTACTACAATAGTTCTATTTGGACACTATTTCAGCTACTTTATGAGCTAAATAATGGTTGTGATGGATTATCCATTAAATTACCGTTTATAACATTTTTATGTTATAATTTTATTTTATTACAATGAAAAGGTATATTTGGAGTTCTTTTAAATTTATTTACAAATGGACTTTGGAAACATATCCATTTGTAATATGCCTATTGCTCTTGATTGTATCTTTTATAGCAAATGCATCGCATTTAACTACATATAACATAGTAATATTTTAAAACATTAACAAGAGCTTTTTCAGTATTTCCTTTTCCCACTAGGAGCATCTAAGTTGTTCTCTGCTCAATACTTCAGAAGAAGGAGATGACATGAGAGAGAATGAGAGAGAGAGAGAGAGAGAGAGAGAGAGAGAGATTCAGCAACATATTTCCTGGCATTCAGGAATAAGCAGCTTAGCCTTGGATAAAGGAGTGATTTTGGAGGAAGTGGAATGAGCTCAGTTCAAAAACAACAAAGCTGATTTAGGGTGGCAAATGATGTATTAAAAACCACTTTCCCTGGTTCCTTCCTACCTCCAGACTAGATTCAGAGAAAGAATAAAATCATGCCATTTGCAGCAACATGGATGGACCTGGAAGATATTATGCTAAGTGAAATAAGTCAGTCAGAGAAAGACAGATATATGTTTTCACTCATAGGTGGAACTTGAGAAACTTAACCAACGACCACAGGGGAAGCGAAGGGAAAAATAGTTACAAACAGAGAGGGAAGGAGGCAAACCATGAAAGACTATTAAGTACAGAGAACAAACTGAGGGGTGGATGGGGTGTGGGGAGAGGGGAAAATGGGGGATGGGCATTGAGGAGGGCACTTGTTGGGATGAGCACTGGGTGTTGTGTGTAAGCGACGAGCCACGGGAATCTATCCCCAAAACCAAGAGCTCGCTTTACACACTATATGTTAGCCAACTTGACAATAAATTATGGTTTAAAAAAAGAAAAAAAAAGAATTATTAGAACAAACAAGACACTTTAGCAATATTGTTGGACATAAGATCAACATATAAAAATCAAACAGTACTCATATACATGATATACAACAACCAACTTGAAAATATAGTAGAGAAAAATATTCAAGAGATAAAACTAAAAAAATCCAAGGTATATAGCTTAGTATATTCCAAGGAATCTGGTGAAGTAGCTCAAAAATACACAAAACCTGGATGTGGAATACTACAAAATATTTTTAAGGATATAAATGAAGATCTAAATGAACAAAGACACAACTTGCTCATAGATGGATGGACAATAATATGAAAATGTAGATTATCTTTTTTTCATAGAACTTGGCAATTCAAAAAATCATTTGCAAGAATAAAGGTCCAATGCACTATCTAGCATGGTAGCCACTAGCCACATGTACCTACTAAGCCCTTGAAGTGTGGCTAGTCTAAATTAAGATGCAGCAAAAATATTATATTTTATATTAAGAAAATGATATTTTGTGTATTTTGGATTAAATAAAATATATCTTTATTTTTTTAATTTTTTTAATGTTCATTATTTTTGACAGAGAGAGAGAGAGAGACAGTGTGAGCAGGGGAGGGGCAGAAAGAGAGGGAGACACAGAATCCGAAGCAGGCTCCGGGCTCCGAGCTGTCAGCACAGAGCCTGATGCGGGGCTCGAACTCGTGAACCACGAGATCATGACCTGAGCTGAAGTCGGTCGCTCAACGGACTGAGCCACCCAGGCGCCCCTAAATAATATATATCTTTAAAGTTTTAAAAAAGAGTCAAGGCCCCAAAATAGCAGAATTTTTAAAAATTGAAACAAGGAGGACAGGATTTTTACTAACAGATATTTAAGACTTGTTATAAAATTACTTACTCTATTATTATTGATAGAGTATGACATTGTTGCAAAGACAGATAAACATAAGTTAAAAATAGTCTTGAATTAGATATAATATAGGGAGCATTTAAATTCGTGAGTGATAGGGGTACCTGAGTGGCTCAGTCGGTAAAGTGTCCATCTCAGGCTCAGGTCATGATCTCGCAATTCGTGGGTTCCAGCCCCGTGTCAGGCTCTGTGCTGACAGTTCGGAGCCTGGATCCTGCTTCAGATTCTGTGTCTCCCTCTGTCTCTGCCCCTCCCCGACTCACGCTTTGTCTCTCTCTCTCTCTCTCAAAAATGAATAAACGTTAAATTTTTTTTTTAAATAAAATAAAATTAGTGGGTGGTAAATGTTCATAATAGTTTAGGGATAACTGTCTTTATGAATAGAAAATTACTCTATCTCTTCCTCTCAATAAACACAAAGTTTGTGGATTAAACTCTGATAGATTAAAGAACCAAAGTGTAAAAGTAAAAATATAATATTTAAAATTTTTATCAAGTGATTACTTAAATAAGACATAGATAATAGTAATAATAAGAGAGGTATTTCATAGTCCCAACACATCACAATTATAAAAACTTATGTATTACAAAAGAACATGAAATAAAAGGCAAGTCACACAATGGGAGAGGTTATGTACAACAGATCTAATTGACAAATGTTAGAATTCACTTTATGTGAAGAACCTCTACTAACAAATTAGGAAGCACAAATATTCCAATAGCCATATGTCAAAGGATATAAACAGGCAACTCACAGAAGAGAAAATCCAAATACCTGACAAACATATTGAAAGATGAAGCCCGTAATAATCAGAAATTATAAACAAGGAAATATTTCACACTGTCGTGATTGGCCAATCTTAAAACATTCTGACCATAGTATTGATTTACAGATAGTGAAATGTACACATACACCTGCTGATTGGAATATAAATTGGCAGAATCACTTTGGAGAACGATTGCACAATATCTGGCAAATTTAAAGATGAAAACACTCTGCCACTTAACAATTTGAATTAAAATAATTTTTTTAAATGTTTATTCAGTTTTGAGGGAGAGAGAGAGAGAGAGAGAGACAGAGCACGAGAGGGGGAGGGGCAGAGACAGAAGGACACAGAATCTGAAGCAGGGTGTAGGCTCCAGGTTCCGAGCTGTCAGCACAGAGTCCAACGCGGGGCTCAAACCCACAAACTGCAAGATCATGACCTGAGTTGAAGTAGGACGTTCAGCTGACTGAGCCACCCAGGTGCCCCAACAATTTAAATTTTGAGTGTATTGCCTAATTATAAACGTATTTATAAGGAAACATGACACATTTATGTGTAATAGAAAAAAAGAAAGGCAGCAACCTAAATATCCATTGGTAGGGAACTGTAATGATAAATTTTGAATATTTATACAATGAATACATTGAAGTAGCTAACATGAATGAACTTTATTTATATGCATTGACTTGGATAAATCTGAAAAACAATGCTTTGTAAAAAGGAAATTACAGAATATTATGTACATTTTGATATCTTAATAAACTAAAAAGAAAGAGAACAATACAGTATTTTGCATATGCAACTAGTATACACCAAATCTACCCTAGAAGTTTCCTCTGGCGAGGGAGGTGGGACACGGGCTTCCACTCTGCTGCAATGTTCATTTTCAGGTATATGAAAAAATTTAAACCTCACTCTCTGTCACAGTTTGTTGCTCTCAGAATATGACTTTAGTATAAAATGTCCATGCATCATTTACTAGCTTCTTTTTTCTTTCCGTTGCAGTTGATATTGGTGGTGATACGGACAATTCAAGTGTCTAAAGAAATGTACTGGAGTGTAGCTATTATTGTAAATTTGAGTTTGGTGGTAGCTAAGATGTTATAAACAGAATTTCAGCATGAACAGATTGGGGAGTTAAAGTTTCCTGCTGTGGGAAACATGAGAGACCAAGGCTTTAACCTACAACAGCTGGAAATAGCCAGTCAGCTACATCAACACATAAAATAAAAGCATTATTGATAAGGCTTGAAAGATTATTTGACTCAATATCAGGGAGGGCCTGATATGTATTACTAGAGCCTGCATGTGATTTGAAAAGCAAAAAAGTGAGCAAGATTTATAGTATTATACTGAGAGATATACTAACAGTGACAGAGCAGTGGTAGGATGGTTTGAAGTGGTGAGGGATTAAAAAGACAGAAGGCCAGTTGGAGAGTATTATAATTTTTTTATTTTTTATTTAAAAAATTTTTAATGTTTATTCATTTTTTGAGAGAGAGGGAGACAGAGGATGAGCAGGGGAGGGGAAGAGAGTGAGAGGGAGACGCAGAATCTGAAGCAGGCTCCAAGCTCTGAGCTGTCAGCACAGAGCCCGATGTGGGGCTCGAACTCAAGAACCATGAGATCATGATCTGAGCTGAAGTCAGACACCTAACCTACTGAGGCACCCAGGCACCCCAAGAGTATTATAATTTTTATGAGATACTGTCAGTGATAGGTGGATATGATAGTGGAGGTGATGCTTAAATTTATAGGTCAACTTGGATGGGTCACAGTGCCCAGGTATGTGGTCAAACATTAGTCTGAATATTTCTGTGAGGGTGTTTTGGATGAGATTAACATTTAAATCAGTGGACTTTGAATAAAGCAGATTGCTCTCAATAATATGGGAGAGCCTCATCCAATCAGTTGAAGGCCCAAATAGAACAAAGACTGAACTCACCATAGCAAGGAAGAATTCTGCCAGCAGATGGCCTTTGGGCTCAAACTGCAGCATTGGCTTTTCTTGGATCTCTAGTCTGACAACTTTCCCTGAAGATTTTGGACTCACCATCTTCCATAATCACATAAGCCAATTCCACAAAATAAATCTCTTTATATATACACATCCTATTGGTTCTGTTTCTCTAGAGAACCTTGACTAATACAGTGGCATAAGAAATGGGAGATTGGATAGAAAATATATTGGGATGACTAAATCTGCAGAGGCTGGCAACTGCTTGGATAAGGAAGGAAAAAAGAAGAAAACTTGGGAAGTTCTAGTCTATTTGACTCAGAGAATGGAAAGGCCTCAAATTTGTAAGTCGAATATGGAAGAGTGGATATTTAGGGAGAAGAGAATTAGATCAGTTTGGGACATCTTTAGTTTAGGTTTTAGTAGCCCATTCTAATGGAAACAACCAGTAACCAGATATAGTTGTGGACATGAAGCTTAGTGGAGATGTCTGAGCAGGTGATACAATATAGAAGCTGGATGAACAGAACCATGGCAATGGAAGATATGCCCAAAGGCAAAAGTGAGTTTAAAAAGAAAGAGAGACAATGTGTATGCATGTGTGTATGTGTGTGCATGTACACGTGTGCATGAGAGAGAGAGAAAATCAAACCAAGACCAATACAAACTACTGCGTGTGTGTGTGTGTGTGTGTGTGTGTGTGCGCGCGCGCGTTGCGCGCGCGCGCGCGCGTGTGTGTTGGGGGTTCTGGGGCCAGAAGAGCAGCCTAGGCTACAGATGACTCAGAGGAGTTTAGGTGGTGTGGCACCGAGGAAGGAGGGCATTCCAAGAAGAGGTGATCAACCATGACAGCCATTACAGAGAAGTAAGGGTGATGAGACCCTGGAGGGTTGCCAGGGTGTGGTTTTAGTTGAGTGACAGACATAGATTCTGACTGACACTGAATTAATGAGAGAGTAGGTGGTGAAGAAGTGAAAGATATGAGCAGAGTCATTTTCAAAGTGAAAATCGAGTGGTTGGAAAGTAAAAGGAAGATAACCTGGAAAGATGCCAAAAGAAAGACAATTGTTTCCTAAATCAGGTCGCTTTCTAAATGCAGCAATTAAGCCAAACAAACAAACAAAGTAACTAACAAAACAAAAAACCCTGAAAACTTAGATCAATTCCAACTACTGAAATCTTGATAGTTTATGTTACAACAAGCCCACAGGTGAAATCACAGATAGTGTTCGATCTTACCATCTTCATTTGGTCACAGTTACTGGCCAAGGAGCATAGGAAGTTCTTGTACATGTGAAACTTAAATTCCCAGGAGCTACTCTCATCTATTGTTCATTCTTTCTTTTTCTACTATTTACTTAAGAAGAATAAAACTTGTGGGGCGCCTGGATGGCTCAGTCAGTTAAGCGTCTGACTCCGGCTCAGGTCATGATCTCACAGTTTGTGAGTTCAAGTCCCGCATCGGGCTCTTTGCTGACAGCTCAGAGCCTGGAGCCTGCTTCAGATTTTGTGTCTCCCTCTCTTTCTGCCCCTCCCCCACTAGCATGCTCTCTCTCCTTCTGTCTCTCTCAAAAATAAATAAAAACATTAAAAATTAAAAAAAAAGAAGAGTGAAACTTGAGTGTAAAATTCATTCATCATTTATTAATTTTTTCCCCTTTTAAATAATATAGATATTGGTGGTGATACGGGCAGTCTAGAGAACCGTGCCCATGTGTACTGTTCTTGTACAGCTGCCCACATAGAGGGAAGCAAAAATCCTCTATTGTGGGACACACAAGTGCCTGTGGAATGCTCTTTAGAAGAAGTAGATGTAAGAAACTGAGTCATAAGTTGCCCCTTGTTACCTGGCCATGGCCAGACTTGTTCTAAAACTGACTATCCTCAGTCAAGAGTGTAAAGTTATGTTAAGGTGAAACTACTGGTTTCCATTCTTACAGACACAGCGTCCAATAAAAATTACTGAAAATGCTCTCCCGTGGTCAAAACCCATCAATGCCAGAAGCTGATCAAATTAGGGAAGCTTCTTTAAATATTTCACAAAGATCAAAAGGAGATTACACCTATTTGGTGCAAGTGGTTTAATAACTACTCAGTAGTAAAGACTAGATGTTATTTTCATATCTCTTTATTAGTTTTAAAGGTTTTTTTTTCCACTGAAAATGTAACACAGGAATGTAAAAAAAAAAAAAAAAATACTGCCATGGTACCTCGTATGCAGGCCTGCACAGGGCCTACTCGGCCCAAACCACTGCCTGGGTCTGGCTATGCCCTTTCAAGTTGACACAGGGCTGTGCTAATGTGCTAATGGCAATGCATTCCCCTGCAGCTCTCCCAAGTGCCTCTGCTTCCTCCCACACACCCCTGTAGCCCAGCTTCCTCTTCTCTCTTTATGTCTCTTGCTGGTCTTCTGAAACTTCCCAGGAAACCCATCCAGATCTACACAGGAAACTTGAAAGGAGATCATAGTCTGCCTGGGACTGTCAGATGTATTGTTCTTAAAACCTTATGCAATATTTTTCCAATCACATTATGTAGGGTTTCCAAGGCCAGAACCTTTCCTTTCTGTATTCGAGTCCCTAAAAACTAGCAGCATATCTGCATTCAGTGGGTAACCAACAGTAATTTGTGAATTGATTTGTGTTTTTAATACTCCTGACCAATTACTGATATAATCAATATCAAGATCTTTTCAGCTACTTCTTTAAGGACATTCATTAAAGTGCATCATTTGGATTTTTATTAAAACACGATCTCATGTTTTAGTTTCACTCCATGATGAGAAGCTTAATTACACTAGTCAAATTTTTGTTCATAAAACATGACATTGGGAGGTGTGTGGATGTCTCAGTGGGTTAAGTGTCTGAATCTCAATTTCAGCTCAGGTCATGATCTCATGGTTTCTGAGATTGAGCCCTGCATTGGACTTTGTGCTGGCAGTGTGGAGCCTTCTTGGGGTTCTCTCTCCCTCTCTCTGCCCCTCTACCACTCATGCATGCTCTCTCTCAAAATCAGTAAATAACCTTTAAAAAAAGTAGCATCAATTTCCATGCGCATAAAATGGCAAAACCCTGAACCTAATGAGGGAGCTAAGTTATAAAGTTTCTAATTTTCAAAAACACTAAATTCCATTCTTTGATAAATGGGTTCTTGCCTTCTTTTACTCACACTGAGGAATTTGAAAAATGCCAATTATTTCTTATTACTCAATTGCCTTGGTTTGTTTTGGTTTGGGTAATGCAAAGCTATGATAGCACAGTAATGATAATGAAGAATGAATTCAGGATGTATTACAGTAAATTGCATAAACATTAAAATAATTTTTTCAAACTGCTTTTGTGAAACAAAACAAAAGAATTCTTATCATTCTCATGAACCAGTGTTAGGGTAGGCTTGCTGTAAGATTCAGAAGACCTGCTTATGTTAGGGGGAGCATAGATCTTTGTTTACTTGCCACCATCCCAGTTCACACCTGTAATTCTCACACAATCATTAAATCCCGTCCCTTTACTTTAAAAAACTGCTCATTTGAATGATAACCTATATGTTCACTCTGGTTATAAAGTCAGTTCTAACCAACTACTTTTAAGTAGATTAACTTTTGCTGGGCTCAGTCTCCCATTCATGAAATGAGGAGGTCAGCCTAGGTGATGTCTCAGGTCTATTCAGCTCTGCTGTTGTGACCTGTGAGGAAAGTGTGGGGAGATCTGAAGAGCGATGTATCTTCTGGTTTGCAGCTCTCAGGAAAACAAGCTTCTTCACTAAGAAATTCAAAGAAAGGCTTCCTTAAAAACAGTTTCTCAGAATAAAACAAAACTGCAAACGCTGCTCTGATCAGACTCTGGGATGTTGTTATTTGCTAGGCTTCAGAGACTCACCTCTTGTAAAGGCTTGTCAACAATGGCAAAGCTCTAACAGTGAGCTTTGTCCAACACAGGCCTTTAAGTTAAATAAACTCTATGTCTGGGGAACGATGTAAGGGAAAGCTGGAAGAAGCTGGGGAAGGAGACTGGTAAAGGGAAGTTGCACACTCACCGATAGCTACTCGTAGGGGATGTGACGCCACAGGAGGGACTGGGTGCTAAGAACACATCTACTGCAAGAGGGATCCCCAGCCCAAATACCCAGGGTAGTTGAGATCTTCAAAAGTAATACAGGGGTCTATAAACTATCTTCAATATTTTGAAGATCCAAGTGGAAATTATTCAGCCACTTTACAGCTGATTTGCTTAACCAAAGCATCAGATCCCCATGTTTTCAGCCAGCATTCTGCGAACCCATTTTGATGATAGCAGAATGGGAAGCATAAGCAGATGGAAGAAAGGCTGGTTGAGACAATTCAGCGTGGGAGGATCCTGACCTCACTCTACTCATTTTTGGCAAGACATTTTTACCACAGACATCAGTCACGTGCAGTCCAGGTGTTACACATGACACATCTCGAGTAGTGTCTTTTAGCTTGGGAATTATGAAGAGAATAAAAGGCTTTGTTGAGAATAACTGAAAGCATCCTGCAATGAGAACAATACAGACTTTGCAGTGATATAAGATTTGCATGAGGGGCTCCTGGATGGGTCAGTCGGTTAAGCATCCAATTCCATTCAGTTAAGGTCATGGTCTCACGTTTCGTGGGTTTGAGCCCTGAGTCAGGCTCTGTACTGAAGGCTCCAAGCCTGGAGCCTGCTTCGGATTCTGTGTCTCCTTCTCCCTCTGGCCCTCCCCAGCTCATGCTCTGTCTCTCAAAAACAAATAAATGTTTAAAAAAAACTTTAAAAAAAAGATTTGCATGAAAGATTACATAAAGTAGGTGCTGATGTCAGACGGTAACCCCTTTTTCATGCTCTGCTCTATAACAATCCCTCTCAAGTGGCCGGGGTACACTGCTCTGGTTTGGATGCTATTCTTTCCCAACACAGAAAACCTCCTGTGTGTTCCATGAGGTCTTGCCCTGTGCAATCTCTGCTACATACTTTGCTTGTCTCAGTTGTTTGTTTGTTTGTTTGTTTTAATGAATGACAGTTCTTGGATTTTGCTAAGGTATTTTCTCAAGATACACTTGCTGTATAGAAATTCTTTTTCTATTGTTTCCCATCTAATTTGTTCTGAGGTTCGCTGGATGTCTTCTTTGCTAATTACAGAGGTTGTTTCTTTTGTGGTAAATGTGACGAATAGAAGCACGCCCTGGGCAGGTTGCAGGAACCAACAGGGTAAATGTGGCAGGGCCGTGATGTGGGGAAGCCTTGGAAGGCCAGGCTGGGGAAAGGTGTGAAATGCTAGGAGACAGGGTTCACCAAACATTTCTGGTAAGGAGAGTGACAAAATAATTAGGCCCTAAATAAATTAGTCTAATTTTCTCAGGCCCTAACTTCAGTCATATTTAGAAGGAGCTTTCACTGAACCCCTGATTCCGGGAAGAGGAGTGTCTTCCCTTGTGGCAGCAGGAGGGTCTGCAGGAATACCCAGGGCAATGGACCCTGTCATCAGATGAGTCTGGGAAATTACCTTTTAAATTGTCCTTTTTGTGATTAAGATTGTACAATAGCACATTAAAGAATCTGAGCACCTTCTATACCTCAGCAATCCATTTAATTTTGTTTGGTACAAACCTTCTCATTCTTACTGGAGAACAAACTCATGCTTCAGTGTCCTAGCACATAGGTCAGTGTTCCATCAAACTGTGACCACAGGTGTTGTTCAGAAAGAACAAGGAAATTCTGTACAGTACCTTTTCAATATTGAAAAAAAGTTGAAAAGAGATAAGTTATTTGTTAAATTTTTATTGCATGTCAGGGCCCCATTTTCCACAGACCGTGTCCTTACCCTTACCCAGAGGGAGATACCACTATAGCCCATCCCAGTGACTGTAAGGCCAACACTCCTTCCCTGGCCTACCAAAATACCCATTGTAATTCTGGCCCGTTTCCTCCTTCAGGCTTTCCTAAATTTTTAGGAAATTGATCAATATCCTCTTGCAAAAATCCACTCAGTGATAATGAGAAAATATTCCTAATTAGCCTCTCTTACTATGCAGGCATCACTCTGGGTGGCTTTGCTCACCTTTTTGTGACTGTCACTATTTTCCATACTCTTGCTTATAATCATTCTACAGCAGCTTTGAAGTTCTTTGGGAAACAAGAAAAAAGGGAACTGAGACTTCCCAGTACAAAGAGGCAGCTGAGTCATAGTTCCTAAAGCAGAAAACTCCAGGCTGCCAGGAGGAAGGGGTGGGGGGGATGCTTACCTCACCAGGGGTCAGGCCACAGAGGCCTTCGGAGGCCCCCAGAGGCGCCAGGTTGCAGTGTTACCTGCCAGCTGCCCCAAGGTACTGAAGCAAACGCCTGGGACTCCCTGGCAATATTGTGGGAAGCCAGTCAAAATGATGAAGAAGCACAATTGTTCTTTCTTAACAAGGACCCAGTGTGCTTAATCTTGAGTTCAGTGCTCAAATAATGACATTCTAACCTGAGTGAAAGAAGACATTGGTGTGAAATTGCAGTGACATGTTTATAATTCTCTCTAAAACTTTAAAGACATTGCATGGATGTTAATCTTCAGTAAATATGATTTTACATAATCAGTTGGCAGTTCACACCATTACCTGAACCTGTTCTAAGAGAGCAGATGAGGTTTGTGGAAACTAAAAACCTGTGTCAAGAAACCTAATTATTTTGTCCATGGCTGTGCCGAGAAATGAGGGCCAGTGGGGAAAAGGCTGTGGTTCGGCTTTCAGTGGCCAAGGGGCAAGCAGCCCTCAGGGACCCGGTAAAAGTGTGGTGATGCTGCACTTGAGGACATCACATCCTCCTCTGAGCCGGAGGGAACCCGAAGTTTCCAAAATCAATTACTAAGAATTGGATGTGGATTAAACGGGAAGATAAATAAAACCTGTACAGAAATACACTTTCAGAGATAATTGCGAAGTTTAACAATTTATTTTATACTTTAGGGAGGAAGTTTATGGGGTGATGGGGCGGCTCAGTTGGTTAAGCGTCTGACCTCAGCTCAGGTCGTGATCTCCCGGTTTGTGGGTTTGAGCCCCGCATGGGACTCTGTGCTGACAGCTCTGAGTCTGGAGCCTGCTTCCGGTTCTGTGTTTACCTCTCTCTCTGCCCCTCCCCCATTCACACTCTGTCTCTCAAAAAACAAATGTTAAAAAAAAGGAAGTTAATTAATTTTGGATTTCTTTTTCTATTAGTTTTGAGGTCATTGGTAGACCGTGGGAGGAACAGCTGTGTGGACATGTTTGCTCCAGTTTAGGGCCCATACAACAGGTTCTGATTGTGAGTCAACACAGGGTTGGGAAAGCACATTGATTTTAAAGCCAGACGGACTGGGGCCAAACCCTGGCTCTGTCAACTGCTAGTTGTAAAGTCTGATAAAAGATAAGGGCTGCGCACCAGAGCTGTACGAGATAATTCCACCTTCCTCACAGGGTTCTGCAGGGATTATGAAGGGCAGTATGTGCAAAAGTCTCTGATACAATCAGCATTTTTTATTCCTCTAATGCCTTTTTTCCCCTTTACTCAGAAATCCTCTTTCTGTCAGTTCTGCAACCTCCAGGTTGCCTAAGCTACAAAGTGTGTTTGAAGGCAGTTGAGAGACTGTGGGCCCCATTTCCCTGACAACCTCCTACAAGACACTTAAGGCACATCTTTGCCTCTGTAGTTAAATTCACTAAATTTGCTAAAGTTATCTGTGATTCTCCAGTTGAACAGACTAATACTGATTTTTTAGCCTTAAAACTCCATCTCTTGTATTCCAGAAGTGTCTCTGGGCTCCAGTGATGGGAGCCCTGCAGCCACGTAAACCTAAAGACAGAAACAACAACCGGCAAACTCTCTGGACACCCACTGAAACCTTGCCAAGGGCGTGAGGAAAAGGTAACTAGTTGGCAAAATGAGTGACAGCTTTAGATTGCTTGGGACCTTTGGGCAGGCAGAACCCCTTCAGCATACTAACTCCAATCAATCAAAAGGCAAGCCAAACCCCCAAAGGGCTGTCTTTCCATTTTATACAAGTGTAAATCTCATGATAGCTTACTACAGCTCTGTCATGGAAACACCTGCAGAAGCTTTCTGGTTAGTTAGCTGTCAGCATAATATTTTCTCTTCTAGGTTTTAGAATAGAAACCATTTGATGTGAGTCATGAAGAATAAAATGCCCTTTGGTTGCATACCATACCTAGCAATGATTCATAGTGGAAATGTATTATTTAGGAATTGTGAGTAAGATTATTGTACCTTATAATGAGGTGATTGCTATCTGGTATCTGGAAAATGGAAAATAAGTATCTTCTGGTTGATTTGGTTTATGTTCCTCTTTAACTTTCTATTTGGGCAAATGAATCAATAGTAATTTTCTCCCACTCTCCCCCTCTCACAAAAAGAAAGAAAGATAGAAAGAAAGAAAGACAAATGAGAGAGAGAGAGAGAGAGAGAGAGAGAGAGAGAGAAGCAAAATGGAGGCCTTTTGAGTTAGATGGGAGTTCAAAGCCTGGTTCCATTAAGTCAGTGGATGTGAAATCCTGGGCAAGGCATGTGGCCTTTCTTAGACTTCTATTCAAAATTGGTAAAATGGGTATAATACCATCTACTCATAGTTCATGCCCATTGCAGTGGATACCATAACACCTATAGCCATAGATGGTTACTGTTTGGAGAAATGCTGGATTCCTCATCTCTGAGCTCCCTTTAACATTTCAGATCCTTCAACTGCCTTGAAGATAACTGCTCAGTTGTCCTCTGAATCTCCCAAATCATAATGCATAAAACAATGCATTAAGGCCAGAGTAGAGGATCTGGGGCCACATGGGCTGGTTTAAATATTGACTCTGTGACTTGCTAGCTGAAGGTTACTAAGGATCTTACTTCAACTTACTCTGTTTTAGCTACATGGGGATAACCACATTGCTTATAGGCTGTTATGAGGATTAAATAGGTTAACATTTGTAAAAAGACAAGGCACTTAGTACACCACCTGATTTGTGGTAGGTGTTACACACTTGTTTGATAAATGAAGGAACTTCTCATGCACATGGCCAGGTCTCTTGAAAGACCCACCTTAGCTGCTTCTCCACTGCCCCATCTCCTTTCCCTCTACTTCCACATCTTGATAGCAGTCAACTGGTAGTCGACGGTCATCCCTCTGAGGTATGGAATTTCCCCCATGGTACTAGTGAAGAAAATAAACCAGATGTGATAACTTAAAAAAATCCCACAAAATTACATGGGCTTAACATAACAGAAGTCACATTTTTCACTTGGGGGTAGGGATGGGTAGGTGGACAGCTCTCCACCAAAGATTTTTTGTCCCCTTACTGCACATATTGTGCAAATATTTGGCTAAGAAGCTGATGCCCATGAGGGACAACATTTGCCAGCCCATCTTGCATGGGTGAATTCATGCAACTGAGTCTCAGCCAGTAGAATATGGACAGAACAATGCATATTCTTCCAGGATTGGCCCATAAAAGTGTTCCTATTGATCCTCCACTCTGGCCTTGACCCCACTAGCTACTAGGTGTTGATGGAGCTGACTTCAGTGGGTCTTAGAAGCCACTCATGGAAGACAGCCAGGTCTCTGTTAGGCAGGGTACCTGCAAATCTGCCTGACACCTGGTCCCTGCCACTGGTCAGGAACACCCGCTCATGGGGGTTCTTGGCGATTCCTTCCAAAAACCAAAAGTCAACATGAGAAGTCGTCAGTGTCTCCTTCACTGATTGAAACCCATGTGAGCTCATGTCCCTCTACCGCATTAATTTCAGTGAGTTTGCTGGTTTGAGTTTAAGTGCATTTGATCAGAGAAAACAGAGACAAGAATGTTCATATTGATGTAAACTATCACTACATTTTGGAATACTAGTCTGTTATGCCTCTTTTTTTCTCCCCCATTTTGTTAATGTTTAAACATGAGACTTATTTAAAACTATTTAAATTTAAAACTATTTTAAACTATTTTAAAACTATTTTAAAACTTTTAATAGTTTTAAAACTATTTTAATTATTATTTGTGTAATTATTGCATGGTGATTTGTCTGAAAGAATATTTATTCCTGGGCTAGGGAATATATCCCTCCATCCAATGCAGACTTTTAAAAATTACTTTTATTAACAAATACTACCACTCCTGTGATATTCTTATACTCCTATACTCCTATGATATTCTTTTCCACAGGAGACATATAGATGACCAAGATGCTCAACGTCACTCATCATCAGGGAAATGCAAATCAAAACTAAAATGAAATATCACATCACACCTGTCAGAATGGCTGGAATCAACAACACAAGAAACAACAGGTGTTGGCAGGGTGCAACACTGTTGGTGGGAATGCAAACTGGTGCAGCCACTGTGGAATACAATATGGAGGTTTCTCAAAAAAAATAAAAATAGAGGGGTACTTAGGTGGTTCATTGGTTAAGCATCTGACTCTTGATTTCCACTCAAGTCATGATCTCATGGTTGTAAGACTGGGCCTGTGTCGTGCTCTGTGGTGAGCATGGAGCCTGCTTAAGATTCTCTCTTTCTCTCTGCCCCTCTCCCTGCTCATACAGTCTTTCTCTGACTCAAAAAGTAAAGAAAGAAAAAAAGAAAGAGAGAGGGAAGGAAGGAAGGAAGGAAGGAAGGAAGGAAGGAAGGAAGGGGGAGGGAGGAAGGAAGGAAGGAAGGAAGGAAGGAAGGAAGGAAGGAGGGAAGGAAGGAAGGAAGAGGGAAGGAAGGAAGGAGGGAAGGGAAGGAAGGAAAGAAGGAGGGAAGGAAGGAAGGAAGGAAGGAAGGAAGGAAGGAAGGAAGGGCAGGAAGGAAGGCAGGACGGAAGGCAGGAAGGAAGGAAGGAAATAAGGGAAGGAAGGAAGGGAAGGAAGGAAGGAAGGAAGGAAGGAAGGGAGAGAGGAAGGAAGGGAGGGAGGAAGGAAGGGAAAGAAGGTAGGAAGGAAGAAAGGAGGGAGGGAAGGAAGGAAGGAAGGAAGGAAGGAAGGAAGGAAGGAAGGAATGGAGGGAGGGAGGAAGGAAGGAAAGAAGGGAGGGAGGAAGGAAGAAAGGAGATAAGGAAGGAAGGAAGGGAGAGAGGAAGGTAGGAAGGAAGAAGGGAAGGAAGGAAGGAAGGAAGGAAGGAAGGAAGGAAGGAAGGAAGGAAGGAAATAAGCAGGGAGGGAAGGAAGGAGGGAAGGAAGGAAGGAAGGAAGGAAGGAAGGAAGGAAGGAAGGGAAGGAAGGAATGGAAGGAAGGAATGAAGGAAGGGAGGGAGGGAGGAAGGTGGGAAGGAAGAATGGAGGGAAGGAAGGAAGGAAGGAAGGAAGGAAGGAAGGAAGGAGGGAAGGAAGGAAGGGGGGAAGGAAAGAAGGACGGGAGGCAGGACGGAAGGAAAGAAGGAAGGAAGGAAGGAAGGAAAGAAGGAAGGAAGAAGAAAGGGAGAGAGGAAGGAAAGACAGGACATATGATCCAGCAATTCCACTATTGGGTATTTACTAGAAGAAAATGAAAACATGAATTCAAAAAGATATATGCACTCCTATGTTTATTGCAGCATTATTTACAACCACCAAGATAGGGAAACAACTCTAGTGTTCATCCATAGATGAATGGATAAAGAAGTCATGGTACATACAAATGGATTATTACTTAACCATAAAAAAGAATGAAATCTTATCATTTGCTGCATGGATGGACTTAGAAGATATGATGCTAAATAGTCAGAAAAAGACAAATACTGTGTGATTTCACACATATGTGGAATTTAAAAAATAAAACAGACAAACAAACAAGAGACAAAACTCTTAAATACAGAGAACAAACTGGTGGTTGCCAGAGGGGAGGTGGGGGGGTGACGGGTGATCTAAGGAAGGGGGTTGAGATCACACTTATCTGGATGAGCACTGAGTAATGTATAGAATTGTTGAATCATTATACTGTGCACCTGAAAGTAATATAACACTCTGTTAATTATATTTGAATAAAAAAAGACAAAAAGTGTTTTAATGAACACATGAACACTAATGTGACCACCACTCAGATCAATAAATGAAACATCACCGGCATGTCCTATATAACTTGTCCTGGTGTTAATGTCTTCCAGCCAAACCTCGCCAGGGCACAAGTTGGCCTTATGATTCATTTAAGAAGGGGAGAACACATCACAGGGGACAGTGGGGCATCTTACCAAGAGGATGTTAGAAAGAACCTATACTAGGATTTGGCTTATGTTTCGTAATTAGGAGAGTTTAAGGAAGCAGGGCTTTGCTGTGGGCTAGACGCTCCCAGGAGCTGGGTGATTTTCCGGCTGGGCCCCAATAATTCTCATGCAGGAGAAGGAGGATGACTGAGGTAGACAGGCAGCTGGCACCCACTCTGGCCGGGAGAGGGGCACTCAGCAGTTTGTGGCTTGAACACGTTTAGGCGTGATTGCCAAGGGCTCTTGGTTTTACCTTCTTCTTTTCCCAATGTTGATGTTCAAAGGGAGGGCAGCAGTCCAGGTCCTAGAGGTGAAGGAAGAGCAGCTTTTTTCTTTCTCAGGGTTACACACCTCTCCGTACCCCTCTTCCTGGGAGCGAGGATGACCATCAGCTATTGTGTCATTGAAAGCACCTTTGTGGGGTGGCTACGTGGCTCCATTGGTTGAACATCCAATTCTTGATTTCTTCTCAGGTCATGATCTCACAATGCTTGGGATCGAGCCCCATGTTGGGCTCTGCACTCTCTCTCTCTCTCTCAACATAAATAAATAAACTTTAGAAAAGTAACTTTTGTGACACTGGGAATTAAGGTGTTGGACTTGTCTGCTAGACGGTAGCACATACATTCTTTACTTCACATTCAAATTGAGGGTTCTTTTTTTTCTTCTCCAGGTTAGCATTGAAACAACTGCTTTTGAAACAATTGAAACCTTT
Source organism: Panthera pardus (assembly GCF_024362965.1). Classification (NCBI taxonomy): domain Eukaryota; kingdom Metazoa; phylum Chordata; class Mammalia; order Carnivora; family Felidae; genus Panthera; species Panthera pardus. The sequence continues at coordinate 41,076,611 of NW_026526832.1, read as the reverse complement.
GAACAACACAGGTTTGAATTGTGTGGGTCCACTTATTTGTGGATTTCTATTAATAAATATATAAACTTATGATATCAATAAATACAGCCTTAAATGTACTTTCTTTACTTAAATGTACTTAAATGTAAATAAATACCTTAAAGGTACTTTCTCTTCCTTATGATTTTCTTACTAACATTTGCTTTTCTCTACCTTGCTTTATTAGGAATACAGCATATAATACATCTAATACACAAAATAGGTATTAATCAACTTTATATTATCTGTAAGTCCTCTAGACAACAGTAGGCTATCAGTAGTTAAGTTTTGGGGGAATCAAAGTTATACATGGATTTGGAATTGAGCAGGGGGGGTCAGTGGACCTAAATACCACATTTTCAAAGGTCAACTATATACCATTTTCCTCGATTTTTAATTAACCCTAGAATCAAGCACTTAAATATTGGAGAAAACAGTCAGATATATTATCACGACATCTCATTTTCTTAATAATTTTTATAAGTGACCTTTAAAAGAGCTGCCTGTGACTTGCTTTGTGCTTACATTATGGCCTTCAGCCTTTCTCTGACCTCAATTTCATGCTGAGTACATCTAATCTGTGAAGATGTAAAGAGAAATGATGTGTAAAGGGCGATTTCAGCCAATGTTCCACAGGAAATTTGCTTAAAAACCATATAAAACATGTTTCCTTTTCCTGACCATATTGGTAGCTAACCCAAACTCCCATGGTCAAAAGATATGCATTATTCTTCCAACTTTGATGTAACTTGCCATAGAGCACCGATTTGCTCTCCCCACAAGGAACATGGGGATACGAGGGCTTCTGGGGATAAATGAGGTGACACCAGAGAACATGCTATGAGTTTTTTTTATATAAATTGCTGTATATTTATAAAACTATTTTACCTTATATTCATAAATTTTACCTATGTCATAGTCTTACAGTTATTATTTTAACTAAGATGAGAATATTCAACCATAGAGTTTTTCGGCAAGTAGCTCAATTTCATTTAGCTTGTGGTAAAGCCAGAGACCAAACTTCTCCTTTTATTTTTATTCTAAACATTTATATTCTGACCACTCTTCTACTGAATTTTTACAGCATGATGTCTCAATGCTTTTCTCCTAAGGAAAGCCATGCCAAATTTTCCTTAAGAGTCTTCATTTGCAAGCTGGCAAAGCATATAACATAAAGGCAAGAAAAACAAAGGCCTACATCCCTATTAGCATCAAGGCCGTGGCTTGTGGCTCCAGAATTATTGCAACCTTGATGGTGAGATCACAACTGAGCAGATCGTCACGATTCAAGTGGGACGGTTTCCTGGAGACTGTTTCCCATGTTGGTACTGTAGCTAGTGATCTCTAACACGGTGCCAGCTTCCCCAGAAGTCCCAACCAACACTGCAACCTGTTCTCCTGTTACTACTTATTACTATTTCAGGACAATCTGACAAAAACTGAAGTGGAAAACCATTAGGCACTAATCAAAACAAGAGAAAAGTACGTATATATTCCAAGCACTGCTCTCAGAAAACATTCATTGTCTGCGGGTCCTCTGAGCCGGCACTTGGCACAAACACAAAGTAGACGAGGCGTTTTTATTTATTCCTTTTTATGTAATCTAAAGACAGATGTGGTGGATGTTATATAAGTAGGGAGAACAAGACAAAAACAGCAGAAATAACAGATATGTAGTAACTTGAATTCAGGAATAGATACATAGAATTGCTGCCAAAGGTATTGTTTCTTGACTTAAAAATTAATGACTCTAGAAAGAGCACTGGGTCTTAAGGTCAAAGAACTGAGATTGAGGCCTATCTCTGCAGTCACTAGATGAGATTTCATTTGTCATCAATAAATGACGATTTTAATATCTGCTCTACCAACTACAGGGTGGTTGTGAGGATCAACTATTATACATTTTTGTGGTGGGAACCTTTCTAATTTTCCTTTTACTTGTATCTTCCTGATATCAGTGATAAACTTTATCTGTGGAATGAAAGAATTAAATTTAAAAATTGCTCAGATTAGCTTCCTGACTCTAAAATTGAGAAAATGCAATACCTTTTGCCTTCCTCATTATCTCAGCACCTACCTCACATAAAACCCTACAGCTGCCAGTTGTGGAGAACCTATTATGTTCCAGGCCCTTCATGTGCAGTGTTATTATCTGCATTTTAATTTTCGTAATTAAGCTACAAACCTTTTCCCCCAGGAAACCACACACACACACACACACACACACACACACACACACACCTCAATTTAATAACACTTGTCAAGTATTTATCAAACACTAATTGGGCATCTAATATGTACTAGACACTATGCACCAAAATACTAATATTCCAGAGTAACAAATGGGAAACTGAGATTGAACGCTATAAGCTAAAACTGCTAGTTAGCCCCAGAGGTAGGACTCAAACCTAGGTCCTTCTTATTCCTAGTTTGTGTTAACACACTCTGCCACTCTGCCACCCTTTCTCTAAGGGTCCGATCTAATACAAGTGAGTTGTCTTTAATTTTTCTACTATCCTTTGTTCAGTATAAAGGTAATTGAACAGAATCTCAGGGGCAGGGAGGGAGGAATTATTGTCTGGTTATAGGAACCACAGTCTAAAAACATTTTCTCTAATAAGTAACATATACACACAGCACCTGTTCCGATCCATAATACCTAAAGTCAGATGTTGTCTTGCACTCGAAAAGTGCTACAACTCAAGCAGCTATGGTTTAAGGGAAGAACGAGGTTTAAAGTACAAAATTAGGGCCCTTGTCTTCACTGTCCGTTACCAGCTATATGCCTTTGAAGAAATCAGTTTACTTCTCAGAATCTGGGTCCTACTATCTTCAAAACAGATGATAAATCATTGCATGCCTACCTCACAAAGGCACGTGAAAGCATACTATAAACTATATAAAGAGTTATTGATCCTTGTGGTAGAAGGCATTTCAAGCACTGATTCAAGTTAGCTTGAAGCCGTAACTTGAAACAGGAAAGATTGCTCAAGAAGTAGGTGGAGAAGGAACATAGGGTTTCCATCATAGCCGTCAGGGTTTGGATGCCCATGGAAGGGGCCAGGGTAGTTGGAGCAGAGAGCATTGTTGAGGCTTATGGTTAAGTTCATGAACAGAATCAGCTTGAGGTAGGGGATAGATCAAAAGCAAAGTGCAAGTGGGACACTTGTTGGTAAAGTTCCAAGCCAAAACTATCTTGAGAATGTCAGATCAGAGGCAAGAGCCAGAAGCAAGCAGAGTGAAATTGTTGTGGGGAAACCCAGGTTGACAGGAGCAAGCCCCCAAGTTTCCATGGGGAGTCTGGGCCATGACCTACTGGTCATTTGCATGTGTGTCTTATTTAACGTTAACCACCTGCTCACAGTTGCTACGTGTAGGGGGCAGGGATAAGGGCCACACTGAGTCAAAGAAAGTCAAAAGGTGTGCTCATCTGTGGAAGATTTTCAAGTAGGGAGAACCCTGAAACCCAAGGCTACTGGTTATAAGGGAGCCATGAAGCAAGACACTATAAACATAACAGCAATGCAGTCTTCCAGAAACTTGGGAAAATAGTAATTGGTAATTAATTACCAGAAATTAGTAATTGGTAGTCTTTATCTGATACCAAAATAATTTGAAAGTTCTTATGTCATTTAATGCCATGGACATCTGTTGCTTTTTAGAAAAAGCACACACACGTACAATTCATGTATTTTTATCTTAACCCCTTGTTAGTGATAATAACAAGAGGCCAAATGGTGTATGTTATATTTTTGTTAATCATGAGCAGGAAGCTTAAATTCCTCATGTTATTTTCCACATGTACAGGACGAAGACATCTTTCTATGAATAACTGTGAACAAATACCACATCTTTAGACACAAAAATCTACAGTTGTATGAAAAAAAATTTTAACAGTTTTTGCAAACTCTGACTTCAAAGTACTCATTAAATATGCAAATATGTTTTCTATTTTAAAATAAAATCCCCAATAGATTGCTTAATAAAACCAATTTATTCATTGGAAACAGGTTTCCATATACAAAAAAGGGGTTTGGTTAAATAAGATAGACATTATTTTACTTTCAAATTAAAGAATCTCAGCTTTTTCTCATCTTTTGTAACTTTGTCTTTTAATGCATGACAGTTTTGAAGATTATAGACCAATTATTGTGTACTTATTATCCTTCAAGGAAAAAATAGTAACTTTACAGTAGAGAAGCTTACCAGACATGACTTTCAACAAGCAATCCAAGGTGACATAAACTTTGATCTGACAAGTTGAAATCATGTACCATCCCATAGGATGCACTGAGGAGGACATAGCCTCATTTTGTGGTATATTTGCCAAAGATGCATGATATCAGTTAAATTAGGAAGGAACGTGACAAACCCAACTGAGGGACATTCTCAAAAGAAGACATACAAACGGCCAACTGGTATATGAAAAGCTGTTCACCGTCAGTCAACATCAGGGAAGTGCAGATCAAAAACACATCGACACAGCACATGATACCCGTTAGGATTTTTTATCACACACACACAAAAAAGAGTAAGTGTTGGTGAAGATGTAGAAATTGAAACCCTTGTCTGCTGTTGGTAGGAATGGTACAGCCACTGTAGGAAATATCATGGCGGTTCCTAACAAATGCTACATAATTCAAGCAATCTGTCTTCTGGATATTTACCCAAAAGAATTGAAATGGGGATCTCATCGGTGAAGGCACTGTGGAAAGCAGTACGAAGGTCCCTCATAACTCAAAAATGGAACCACCCCATGCTCCAGCATGGATCCAGCATTTGAAAGGTTTTTGTGAACAAAGGTTTTAAAAGATCCCACTTTCTGTCTTTTCTCAGACAATTAGTTGTATGTCTTTCAAACATTGTTGAAGTAGTTGCAACAGGGTTTTCAATATACATTTGAGAGGAACGTTACTTTCGCTAACCCTTCCTACATCACAGGAAGCACAGGTGTCCTGTAACAGCACCTCACTCCTGCTCTCTGTCCCTCTACCATTGCTGTTAATTCTTTCATTCCATAACCTATAATAACCCAGTGCATTGTCGCAGTATTATTTTGAAAAAGGCTGTCAGATCAATATATTTTTTAAGAACAAGTACAATTTTTAAAAAGAATGAGTAAAATAGATTTAATTTTACCCTCATTGATTCCTTCTTTAATGCTCGTTCTTTCTTTATGTAGATGCACGTTTCTGACCTCGTCGTTTTCCTTTTCTGTAAAGAATTTCCTTTAACCTGTCTTGCAAGTGAGCTTCACAATAGACAAATTTCTTCAGATCTGCCAGAGAAAGTCTTCCTCACTTTTCAAGAATAATTTTGTGGGATATAGAATTCTAGGTTGTGCGACTTTTTATCAACACTTTAAATATTTCCTTTCCACACTTTTCTTGCTTGTGAAGTTTCTGAAAAGAAACTCATTACAATCCTTGTCCTTGTTTCTTACAGGTAAGGTGTTTCCTTTTTCCTCTCCTCTAGATTTTCTCAAGATTTTTGTTTGTTTGTTTGTTTGTTTGTTTGTTTGTTTGTTTTCTTTTCTTTTTGTTTGAATATGATATGCCTAGGAGTATGTTCATCCTGCTTGGTATTCTCTGAGATTCCTGGATCTGTGGTTTGGGGTTTATCTTTAATTTTGGAAAATTCTCATCCAGTCATTATCACCTCATTTATTCTGCTCCTTTCTCTCATTCTTCTTCTGGTATTCCTGTCATACTTGTGTTAGACCTTTTGTAACTGGTCCACAGTTCTTGGATACTCTGCTCCATTTTTTTCCTGTTGATTTTTCTCTTTGCTTTTCAGTTTGGGAAGTTTCTATTGACATATCTTCAAGCCAATTGAGTTTTTCTTTGGCTGTTTCCAGTCTATGAAAGGCATTCTTCATTGCTATTACCATGTTTTTTAAATTATTATTTCTATCATTTTTTATTTTTTTCTTTTAATTTCTACCTCGCTAGTTACATTACCTGTCTTTGCATTTTGTCTACTTTTCCCATTAGAACACTTGGTATAATAATCATAGCTGTCTTGAGTTCCTAGTCTAATTTTTGCAAAACCTCTGGAAAATCTGGGTCTGGGTCTGACGCTCACTTGTTTCTTCAGACTGGGTTTGTCACCTTTTAGCCTGCCTTGTAATTTGATGCTGAAAGCTGGCCATGATGTATATAGTAAAAGGAGTTGAGGTAAATAGACCATTACTGTGAGGACTTATGTGTGTCTGGCTAGGAGTCAGGCTGTGTTTAGTACTTTCTATAGCTGTAGGTGTGGAAGCTAAAGTTTTCTCTAGTTTCCCCATGTTTATCTCCCCTAATGTCTTAGGGTTTCTTTGGAATCCCTAGGTAGGGTCTGAGTCTCACAGCTCTTTCTGATGTCATGTCCCCATGGGAGCCCTATTGCTGTGGCAAGGTGAAAGTAGGGAGTAAACATTCCACAGTACTGTGCTTACACCTCCGCCTTTGTGTGAGCCTGTTCTCCTTGGCTTCGAGTTTCAAATGTGTTTCTCAGCAATTTTCTCACCCCTAGGTGAGACAGGAAGGCTGGAGTTGGTATTTCCTTCCCAAAGGGGTTTGGCTGTGGTAAAGGAGTTTTCCTTGAGGGCAGATGGAGAACAGAATATGCTGGGTATACTTTACTGGTTGCTTTTACCAGATGTCTTTCAAATGGTTCCTAACCTGTCTTTCTACTGGAAGTGTGAGGAGATTGTCCTCCAATCTTCACCTTGAGTCCCTGGTAGAAATCCCAGAGGCAAAACTCATGAAGTTGTAGGGGCCCTTGTAAGACTGGTGCCTCAGAGGAGTAATCCTGACATCTGTTGTCATGCTTTCTCAAGGATTATAAAGACTTAAAAATTTTTTTTTTCTAACACTTATTTATTTTTGAGAGACAGAGTGTGAGCAGGGGAGGGGCAGAGAGAGAGACGGAGACACAGAATCCAAAGCAGGCTCCAGGCTCCATCCTGTCAACACAGAGCTGGACACGGGGCTCAAACTCACAGACAGTGAGTTCATGAGCTGAGCCAAAATCAGATGCTTAATGGCCTGAGCCACCCAGGAGCCCCTCAAGGATTACAGAGAACTTTTTAAAGGCATTAGCTATATAGAAGCTTTTGTTCTAGCCATATAAAATTATTGTTATAGAAAGTATGAATATAATGACGTATGGCCCCGAGTATGTCTCCTGATATCCATGACTTTGTCTAATTAGACTTTGTCTAATTCTCTGACATTAAGTCAGGGATGGCTTTATCTGATTCATACAATATGGAGGCAGTTTGTGGCTTTAAAGGGGAGGTTATCAAAGGCATTGCTGCTTCTACTTTGGCCTGTTGGGTTGTTTTCTCTGGAGAATCCAGTCACCATCTTAGAGAGAGTCCGTGTGCGGAGGACTAAAGCCTCCACAACAACCAGCACCAACTTTGCAGTGCCATTTAAACTTTCAGATGATTGTAGCCTCAGTTGATGTGTAACTACAGACACTCAAGACAACCCAGGACTTGAGCTGTGGAAAGGGTGGGAGACAACAAATGACTATTGTCATTCTGAGCAATTGGATATGTAGCAACAGGTAAGGAATACAACATCTCCTGTCACAAGGAAGGAACCAGCATCTCTGAAAGTTACCACACACACAATTTACCAATAGTGAAATGACAGATTTGGCATTAGAAGACCTGAGCTTAAGTGCTGACTCTTCTATTAGAAGGGTGACTTTAGGCAAGTAATTTAACTATTTAACTTCTTCTAAGATCTCTGATTGCAAATGAATTTAGATGTGGTTACTTATGCCCAGAACATGCCCCTTCCTCCCCACCTAATAAATGCCTACCTTTATTTAAAGAAACTCCCTGAAGTGCTGTGAGGCTTTGCCACATCTGTCTTCCTTCATAAGATACACTGAGCTACTCGTGTCACAGAACTGGCCCTACTCATTTAGTGGCTGTTTCCCATTACGTTGGAGCAAACTATGTGTGTTTCTATCTTATTTCTTGCTATGAAATATACTTCATGAGGCAAGTACCACATTTAATTTTACTTTACTTGCAGTGTTTATACACCTGCTGGTGCAAAACAGATGCTGAATACCAGTTTGTGTAAATGTATGAATGTTTTCCTTCCAACAAAGAAATAAAACAGAAAGGCAAGTGCTATTGTTACCCTAATTATTTTCATTATTATTATTGTTAGTTAGGAAATGTCTTTTATCAAGAAGCATTGCTCTTTAGTTCCCTTTTAAGTCTGAAGTAAATTAAGAATTATGCTTACACTATAGGAGTTTTTAAGAGATAATCTTGTTGAGACAATGACACTTCCTTTAGCACAAAAGGATGGATCATTTTCTAATTCGTATTTGAAGCATGACCATTTTCTATAATTAGATGTTCATGCCAGCTCCCTCATTTAGGCCTATACATATTGGTGCTTTTATATAGTGGGATATATTTGTCTTTTTGGTTCCTTTCTACAGACTCGAATCCCTTAACAAACATCAAACATCTCCTATGCTCTGAAGTAACTTAGTTGGCACTGTATTAATTTGCTTGGGCAGCCATGACAAAATGTCATAGACCGAGTGACTTAAATAACAGAGTTTCATTTTTTCACAGGTCCAGAGGCTGCAAGTGTGAGAGGAGGGTGCAGCATGGTCAGTTTCTGGTGAGGGCTCTCTTTCTGGCTTGCAGACATCCACCTCTCACTGTGTCCTCCCATGGTGGAGACAGAGTGGGCCAGTGTCTCTTCTTATAGGGACACTAATCCTATCAGATCTGGGCCCCCACCCTTACGACCTCATTTAACTTTAATTACTTCATCACAGGCCCTCATATCTACATACAGTCACACTGGATATTAGGATTCCAACATATGAATTTGGGGTGACGCATACATTCGGTCTATAACATTGTGCTCCTGCCCCTCCAAATCAATGTCTTTATTGCATGCAAAATACATTTATTCACTCCAACAGCCCCAAAGTCTTACCTCATTCTACCATCAACTTTAAGTTTTTATTTAAATTCCATTTAGTTAACATACAGTGTAGTACTAGTTTCAGGTGTACAATTTAGTGATTCAACATTTACGTGTAATACCTGGTGCTCATCGCAACATGTACTCTCCTCTACCCCCATCACCTACACCTCCTCTCTGGTAACCATCAGGATGTTCTCTACACTTAAGAGTCTGTTTCTTGGTTTGCCTCCCTCTCTCTCTCTCTTTTTTCCCCTCTGCTCTTCTGTTTTGTTTATTAAATTCCACATATAAGTAAAATCGTATGGTATTTGTCTTTCTTTGACCGATTTATTTTGCTTGGGATAATACTCTCTAGCTCCATCCACATTGTTGCAAATGGTAATGTTCCATTCTTTTCAAAGGCTGAGATAGATATAGATATAGATAATTGTGTCTTTATCCATTCATCAGTCAATGAACACTTGGGCCATTTCCATAATTTGGCTATTGTATATAATACTGCTTTAAACATTGAGGTGCATGTATCCCTTTGAATTAGCATTTTCGTATTCTTTGGGTAAATACCTAGTAGTGCAATTGCTGTATCAACCTTAAAGTATAAAGTCTAAGTCTCAGCAAATGTCATCTAATTCAGATATGGGTAAGACTTGAGGTATGATTTATCCTGAGGCAAAATTTCTCTCCAGCTGTGAACCTGTAAAATCAGAGAATTACGTACTTCTAAAATACAATAGTGGGGGGATCAGACATAGGTTAGATATTCCCATTATAAAAAGGAGAAAATGGAGAAATACAAGTGTGATAGGTCTCAAGCAAGTTCAAAACATAACAAGGAAAACTGCATTATATCTCAACTCTTGAGAACAATCCTATTTGGTTGATTCCCTGCCTTTGTGACTCCCTGCGGTGGTGATCCTGCCTTCTGGATCCACTGGGGCAGGGGTTATACCCTTATAGTTCTGTCAGGTGTGGGTCTTACACCCATGGATTTGCCAGGCAGGGATCCTACCCTTAAGGCTCTGGACAGTTTCACTCTCAAATTTCAGGTGGCCCCAGCAGTGGCCACAGCCTTTGAAGCCCAGGAGGTAGCCTGATGAACTCTGAGTCAACTTCAGGGTTATTCTTCTATTTTCTTAAATATTAGCACATATTCACAGCTGAATAGCTTTATTGCCCTGTCCTGTAGAATCTAAGAAGTCCAACAGCCTTCCTTCATTTTGTCCCATCTTCATTTTCTTCAGTTAAAACTGGCACTAATTCTGCTCATATAATCCCATTTTCATTCCAGATTTCTGCTGATGTGGCTGATTACATTTGTGGTTCAATCGTACCCTTAATGTTCTCTTTAGAACACAATTTCTCTCTCCCTCCCTCCCTCCCTCCCTCTCTCTCTCTCTCTCCCCCTCTCTGTGTCTCTTTTTCTGCAATACAGATAAGTTGAGAATATTCTACATCTCCAAATTCTGGTTCCCTTTTGCTTAATAATTCCTTTAATTCATGTCTTTCCCTTTGCTTTTACTGTAAGTGGTCAGAAGGACCTAGGACACACCTTCAACATTTTGCTTAGAAAATTTCTCAGCTAAATATTCAATTTTACCGTTCACAAATTCTATCTTCCACCCCGCCACCAAAAGCAGAACATAATTTAGCCAAGTTCTTTGCCACTTTAATCACAAGGATTACCTTTCTCCATTTCCCAATAGCCATTCCTGATTTACATCTGAGACTCATCAGAATGCCCTTTAATGTTCCTACTTCCAGCAACATTCTGTTCATGATTATTTATATGTTTTCCAAGAACATGGACGCTTTCTCTCCAGCTCTCTTTTACCTTCTGAGGTGTCGAAGAATTGTCTTTAACATCCATATTTCTACTGTCTCTTCATGGCAATATAGGTTTTTTTCTTGTATACATCTCAAAAATCCTCCAGGCTTAATCTGTTATCCAGTTCAAAAGCCATTTGCTTCAATGAAGTACCCCACATCATGGTAGCAAATAGAAAAATACAGCAAACACTGGGGATGGGAGAGAATCTGATTTCCAACGTTATGATATGATTAGATTGAAACACTCAATTTCCAACAAAAACAATGACAAAAATACAAAGCACACACAAAAAACTGAAAAGTGTGTTCATACAAAGGAAAAAAACAACAATAAAAACTATCTCTGAGAAAGACCAGCTGGCAGACATACTTGAGAAAGACTTTAAAACTACCGTCTCAAAATCTCAAAGTACTAAAAGAAGACATGGAGAAAGTTGAGATAACAGTGTATGAACACAATGGAAATATCAATAAAGAGGCAGAAAACTGGAAAAGAAACCTATAATAAATTTTGAAGTTGAAAATTACAATAACTGAAATGAAAAATTCTTTAGAGGGATTCAAAGACAGATTTGAATGGACAGAAGAAAGAATCAACAAACTTATAGGTAAGACAGTGGGAAACATCAAGTCTGAGGAACAGAAAGAAAAAAAAAGACTGCAGAAAAGCAAATAGAACTTAGGGACCTGTGGGAGAACATCAGCCAGACCAATATGTGTGTCGTGGGAGTCCCAGAAGGAGAAGCGAGAATATTTGAAGAAATAATGGCTGAAAACTTCCCCAAATTGATGAAAGATATGAATATAAATATGAAAGAAGCTCAACTAATTCTATTAGGATGAACTCAAAGAGAGTCACATGGAGACATATAACCAAACTGTTGAAAGAGAGAGAATCTTGAAAGCAGCCAGAGAGAAGTGATTTGTCACATACAAGGTATCCTCAATAAGATTATCATAGATTTCTCATCAGAAACGTTGGAGACCAGAAGGTAGTGGGCTGGTATATTCAAAGTGCTAAAAGAAAAAAAGGCAACCCCAAATCCTATATACAACAAGTTTACCCTTAAAAGTAATGGAGAAGTTAAGACTTCTCAGATAAACAAAAGCTGAGGGAGTTCAGGACCACTAGATCTGCAAAAAAATGCTCAAGGGAGTTCTGTAGCACCCTAGACAGTCACTTGAAAACATATTGAGAAATAATGATCACAGTAGAGGTAGATACATGGTCACTGGGTGGTAGAACTTAGGGACAGGCTGAAGGTGTCCTCAGCATCTCTGGATGAGACTTGGGAGGGCAGATCAGACAGTTGGTTCTTCTCATTACTGTGCTGCCCTAGACTCAAGCCTGGGAAGGGAAGGCCACACCAACTTCATTTTCCTGTTTTGCTTTTCTCAGGTTCTCACTTTTCCTTCCTTCCTTCCTCTCCCCTCTCCTTTTAACCTACCCTCCTGTCCACCTCCACTTCTTCCCTACCAAGCTGATTTTTTCTTTTGTGCAGCCTTAAACCTGTGGATGGTTGTTCCTATATGGCTTGGGGAGGAGATTGTAAAAGGCCACTGTTACATGAATGATTTCTTAAGCTAAAGTATCCCTAAACATCAACTTTAAAAGCAGCTGAATTCATATGTTGAAGGAAATGACATATTGCCAAAACACGTGTTTTGATTAGATGACATGAATCCCAGGAGCATATGGGAGCCAGAGGCACAGTTACAACTCTAAAACAATTCAAGGGGGGTTTCAATGACCAGGACAAGGTTAGACGGATCTTGAATCACTAGTTCAAGATTACACAGAAAAGGTTAAATATTGTTTGTTTAAATACACTATTTGATAGTACTGCTTCTGTTTAAAAGCAATTTTTTATAAAATTTTATTAATTTGTTTAAGTACATGGAGAATTCTTTATTTTAAATCTGATTCCTAAGGTTTAGACCGCGGAGCCCTCCCCCGGGATTCAATTTCTTCTTAGTAACAGTGTGTATTAGCAGCGTTCTCAGGCAGGAGGAAATCGCTGTTCTCGCCCCAAAACTGCCAGCTCTAACTTACCAGTTTCCAACATAACAGTTTTAATTCTTTCCCTGAAAAACCACTCCTGGTATGGCACTGAGGATGCAAGTATTAAGAATAAAGAGAAATAACTAAAGAGCAGGATTTATTTTCCCTTGGTCCATATAGAGATTAGAGATATTGAGGATGCTGCCTCTGGAGTCAAGCTACTAAATTTTCTGTGCCTCAGTTTCCATATTTGAAACAACTCTATTGTTGTTAGGAGGGTGAAATGAGATCTTACCTGCATATCGCTTAGCCTGGTTGCTATATTATAGTAGGTATGCCATTAACCATACAGCCAGATTTATTAGGGTTATCTCCATTGGTCTTTGCCTGATGATTGTTTCTAAATTAAATGAAAAAAAAGCATATCTGAACACTTGTTTATACAAATCTTGTATATCATGTTTTGTTTAGTACTGAAAGTAAAGTGTCCTTATAAACTAAACTACAAGACCCATACTGCCATGTAAATTATATGACACTTTTTTAGGAAATTTTAAAACAAAATACTCCCTAATTGTTAAACTGATTTCGTTGTGGTTGGGAACTGTAGGCAGCTTGTGCTACATTTCATTACTAATGAATAGTTCAAACAAATATTAGTCAGTGAGCCCCAAAGGAGAAGGAAACTGATCTAAAAAAAAAAGAGGAAGAAAGAAATACAATATTTAATTCTTAATCTAGAATTTACTTTCTGCAGGATGACTTTTTCTTTTATTGTCCTCTGATCCTTGTGCTCACACAGTGGTGTAACGAGTTGGAAATTTGTGAGCTAACCATAAAATGTATACTGTTTAACTTCTTTTGCAAAGTATTTGCATAATTCTGACATTTTTATGACCCTATTAAGTTGGTGACTTGACTCACCTGGCCACAATTTCTTAGGAAAACTATTGTAAGCTTTCTGCTTGGTGATTTGATTGGGCATGTAACATTTTAAGAAGTTTTGTTTTCTTTTCTTTTGGTAAGAGAGTGTCCACAGAGGAATAGTATAAACTTTTCAAGGTAAAGAATACTTACGAGCTGACAAAAACCAATGCTGCCTGTGCCAAGATGTTACACTAACAGAAATTCTTACGATTTGTGTAAATGGTAGAGGCTATGTTTGTTTGAAAAGCTGGTTATATGCACACGTAATTGGTGTGTACTTTAAAGTAATGACTTACAGGTTGACTGTCAACTTATCCAAATACTGAAAGACTCTTCATTCTTAATTTATCTTGACTTTTAGGCTTAGTTTGGAAAAGCTAAGAAATTAGCAAAAATTATATTTTTTTATGGTTTCCTGAAAGCAAATCAAATGTGCTACAAAAATTAGCACCACCTGGTAAGGCAGAACAAAATTTAAAATATTCTTTATTGATATTAATAATTTATAATTTCCACATTAATCTAAATAATTAAATAGAGCCTGAAAACTAAAAACATAGAATAAAATAAAATAATGAAAAGATAAATTCCCACAGACATGCAAACGTTTCTAAATTGTTACCTGTTCAGATTTATATAAACAAAACATCTGGACATCTGGCTTGAAAAGCTTTTCAACTCTATATTTGTGTTAGGTACACAGTATTTTTTTTTAAGTTCCGGATTGTAAATGGTTTATCCTTTAATCTTGTTGAAAGAGACGTTGCACTAAAAAAATGTACCAGGAATAAATATGAAATTCAGCTGATTGTAGCATTTTGGTAGATTTCATTTCATGTTAGGAACCACATCCATAATACGGTGTGAGTAACATAGCAAGATGTAAAGCAGTATATCCAGGCTCATGTTATTTCTGGTAATAGTCTGTCTCTCCATTCATGTCCATATATCAATTCTGTGATTTACAAAACAAATTTAGAACAGTTGTTTCATGGGTGAGATTATATGGAATGTATTTTGTATTCTGTATATTTCTCTATTTTTGAGGATATTTTATTTTGTATTTCCAGTTTAGACATCTTCACTAAGCTGCTGGCACGTGTTTTCCTGTCCTGGCATTGCATAATTCATTATTTGCCCAACTTGGAAACCCCATTAAAGGTTCCAAGAGTTGGAACCCTTTGTTCATTTGTATCTTGTTATCTAATCTTAGAGCACTGTGACCTGTTTAAGGATTTAAACCTCCTCACCTGCTTATTAGCTTTCATAAGTCAGGTTTAAGAGTTGACATATAACCTTGATTCCTCTAAATAAAATATTAGATATTATTTCATATAAATTACTTTGATTTGGGCCAATAATATTCAAGAACTATTTTTTTCTGTTAAATTCATTATCATATTTAGTCCTTATAAAACAAAGAAGAGGCAGTTTGAGACAAATTTTATTTTATATGTATTCCTAGGATAGAAATAGTAATAACAACCTAAGATGTAACTTTTGATAAACATAAATTAGATATAATCAACACTATGCAGGATAAAAAATGCTAAAATGTGCCAATATCAATGGAATTAATATACCATTTATTGAGCACTTACTATGTGCCAGATAGTTTACATATTTTATGTCATTCAATCCTGAAACAGTAATTTATTAGGCACTGTATTTTGCAGATAAGGAAGCAAACAAAGAGAGTGTTACTTGTCTGTGGTCTCACAGTAGTAAGTGCAAGCGTGGAGACTCAGTTCTGATTGCAGAACCAGAACTCATGTCACTGTGACACCATGTGCCCAAGGATCTTGGTAGAATATGCAAAATAAATAAAAATGTCAATGAAGGTATTTTTTTCTGACTATAACTCACAGCTAAGTATTATATTTGAAATGAATGTGTTATCTTTTTAAAAAGTCATTTGTGATTTATTTCCTTCACTACAGAGCCCAGATGGTGGCATCAGAGCTTTAAAAAGCCTGCCCTACAAGGAAGATAAATCCCAGGTCTGTAGGAGGAGAGCAAGGTGCCATTGTGCTAGTTCATTCACATAATTGCAAGACTGCTTTGTTCACTTTTTCATTCTTGACATTAAAACAACTGATATTCACCAGGTCAAAGAGAATTACAGCATAAATCAATTTTCTGTTTTAGACAAGGCTTTAACTTTGACTTTCTAATAGAAAACCAAGAAAAATGTAACTCTTAACACTCCAGAATGTAGTACATTATGCTAACCAGCAAAACTATTCTTTTGTGATGTTCTCAGGGAAAGGCAGTAAATTAGAATTAAGATCACCATCTGGTGTGAGTTGGATTAGAATTGTATCTGTTGAGGGCGTCTGGGTGGCTCAGTCAGTTGAGTGTCTGACCTCAACTTAGGTCATGATCTTGCAGTTCGTGAGTTTGAGTCCCATGTCAGGCTCTCTGCTGTCAGCTCAGAGACCACTCTGCTTTGGATCCTCTGTCCCCCTTTGCCTCTGCCCCTCCTCTGCTTGTGCTCTCTCTCTCAAAAATAAATAATAGACATTTTAAAAAAATTATATTTGTTGAGTGAGTGAAATAAAGTATAAAAATATTCTTTGTCATTTTATTACATAGAAAGATTATAAAGTTTGGTCAGCAAGATTTTTTTTTCACTTTTGAGATACTAATATAGACAAAGATAACCCAAAGATCAGAATTTAGAATATATCAGAACTTGAGTTTCTCTTTCCCTATCAAAGGCAGTAAACAATTCTTAGTTTCTAGGTGCTGTCTGCACTAAGGCATCCTCCAAGCTGGTAGTGAGGCTGAGGAACTCACCAGGGTAAAATGGTGGCCCGGTGTTGACTTGTGGGCAATGACTGGTCATATTACAGTGGGCAGACTGACTTACTCTCCAGAGAGCTAATTAAATTAAGAGGCCGTATCACATCAAATGTAATACAACTTGGAAGAGATAAGTTCTAGTTGCTTAGAGAAAAGCATAGTAACTGGACTAGAGCTGAGTCTTGAACCTCAAGTCTGAGAAATGGCACACAGATCCAGAATTATTATCAAGGATATCAGCCTTGATTACTACTCCATCCCCAACATTTGACATAATACTTGGCACATAGTAGGCACTCCCAAACTATTTTTAAAAAATAATGAATAAATAAACAAATAAATGGCTTCAATGAATGACTTCATTTAAATTTTGCTCCTAAGAATAGGACCTTGAGATTCTACCTTTTTGAGAAAAGGTATAGGAAAAAAAGTAGATAAGGATTTCAGAGAAATGATTATGTGTTCCGTGCAACATAACCCTCATATCAAATTTTGAAATAACAAAAAAATCTAAAAATTATAGTAAATGAAAAACATACTTCATGGCATTATGTAGAATTCTACATATGGGAACGCTGAGAAATTTCAACCAGATTTATCCTAACTGTAATCCTGTGTAGAACTGAAACCTATCTGCATTCATGTTCTGCCTGTGATTTTTTTAGCTGCCAATGGAAGCAATGCAGATAAATCTTTATTTTCTTTCATAGAGAGTTTAAACAATTTAACGTCATTCTACTTTTCTCCAGACTGTTTCCAGGTTTCCTCAACCATTCCTAGAATGGTATAGCTCCTAGCACCCCCACCACCCTGGTTGTCACCCTCAGGATAGACCAGGTCATTAGTATCCTGCATAAAGTTTAGAGCTGAAGGCCCCAGAACTCTAGATATAAGTGGATCTATTTGTGTTTGTTGGTTGGTTTGTTTGTTTGTTTTTCCCCCATTTGCTCTGGTCCTCTCCCTTTTCTCTATGCTGATACTCTCTCTGCCAAGAATACTCTCCTCCTTGCCCTCTTCCTGTATGTAGCTCAGGGTTTTCTCTGGGGACCCTTCAGTAATCAGGATTAATTCAAGCCCCCTTATACACTTCATGGCTCCCTGTACTTATCTTTTTATTACACTTGTCATCATAGAAAATTTACTTATTTGCAGTTGTGATTATTTGATTAGTATATATTTTTCCCACTAGACAGTAAAATGTGTGAGGGAAGGGATCATAATTGATTTTGTTCATACTTGCTATATTGTGGCTAGTATGGTAACCAATACAGAAGCAATAAACACTCATTATTCGTTAGTTTAACTAATAATCTGGTAACTAAACTTCTGATACCATAACTTAAGGTGAAATTTGCTTTCCTTTTCCCCAAGCATTATTGATTTATTTTTAGTATGGTTTCCCTAAAAGTAACAGTGGGATTTTCACGAGTTTTTTTTTTTTTTTCTTTTTAATGTAACTGAAATCACACAGTCCATTAAATGGTGAGCTAGAATCCCAACCAAATCTGGAAGATTCTGGAGCTCTTATTTCACACTGTTCAGATAAAGAGTCTTCCTCTTGAGAAGGAAGGACTCCAGGTACTACTGTAGATAGTTGATGAAATCTCTGGTAGTAGATACAGTTTTCCCCAATAAGCCCTGTGTGTATCTTTCTCATGTATATGCACATGAAACCCTAAAGTCAATAAGTAGGACTCAAAACGCTTCTGTGATGAGCTTGTCAGCTGTGGTAGGCTGCGATCACTTGCAAACTCAGGCTAGGGGACCACAGGGGATGCCTGTCACACTGCTACAGGCCCCTATTCCAGACAAATATCAAGTGAGATGGCAGGAAAGGAGACAGGCTCTCCCTGTGAGACAGCATGTGGCAGCTGCCTAGGGTACAGCTCGTCAGTGTACAAACAATCATGCCAGGTTTCATTTTTATTTCTATTTTTTATTTTTTTAATTTTTTAATTTATTTTTGAGAGAGAGAGGGACATAGCATCAGTGGGGAGGGGGGGACAGAGAGAGGGGGAGACACAGAATCCGAAGCAGGCTCCAGGCTCTGAGCCGTCAGCAGAGAGCCCAGTGTGGGGCTCGAACTCACAAACCATGAGATCATGACCTGAGCCAAAGTCAGATGCTTAACTGAGCCACCCAGGTGCCCCAGGTTTCATTTTTATACCATGGCACTGAAGTATAAATATTCTTTTTATCACCCTCTGCTAACAGTCTGTTAATAGACATTTACATTTAATAGGTTGTCAATAGATTCCTAATGTCTCACAGTTCGAAATGTTGGCTCCCACACAAGTATATTTAATGCTGTCTTGTCTCTATTTAATGCCCAGTCTCTTTCAGGCCCTCTGGCTTGGTATTTATCTTCCAACTGCTAGAGTGAGGCTATTTTCTGGCTCAGGATATACATACCCAGCTGTTTTTGTTTGAAATCTAGAACAGCTTAGTGGGCCTAAACCAGTTGTACTATTTACACCCACGCAAGGAGAGTCCTCTATTGTCAGACAGAATATTTACTGATAACAGATGTGTGTCTCCTTCCCTCCGCCAGGAAGATAGTGCCAATGGCTGAATTTCCCAATGAGAATGATTTATGATGAGGGCTTACATTGATCTGGTTTCATTTCTGCAATTTATGGAACAAGATAATCTCCCTGCCTCTTTCTGCTGTAACTCTTGAGGTGTTCCTGAATTTCCATTATTGCAGTGCTGCTGACATATTAAGAAGAATGCTGGTAGGACTCACTCTCAGAATTCCGTCATTTCATGGATGGAAGGGCCTGTCATCAGAACATACCCAAGTCATCATGTAGGAGTTACAGCTAATATCTAGTCCTCTTTGTCCCTAGAAACAAAAATTATCTCATGTCTGTGCAGTGGAGGGAGCAGCACCTCTCCTGGCCTTTTGCACTACACCAGCTTGGAGGGGTGGCAGAGGGGGAGGGTAGGGGGCAGAATCTCTAGTTCTGGGGAGGGCATGGCAGTAGGGTATTTGTACAGCTCTGTGAACTGAGGTCAGTGCTGGGGAACACTGCAGGGGTCCTAGGGGAGTGTGCTGGACATTCAGTGGCAAAGGCCATTGGGGTCTTTGGTGGTAAAGGCTTCTGAGGTCCTCTTATCTTCCTTTTTCTCCAAGGGAGCAAGAGCTAAGCTGAGGGGAACCCTCTTGGCATCGGGTCAGGCATACAGCACTCAGAGGGGCAGCCGAGCTAGAGAAAGGGGTACGTTTAGCTGCTGTGGCACCTGGGACATGGGACACAGGAACAGCAGCTGCAGTGGTGGAGCTGTTGTGTGAGGTTTGAGAGTGTGTAGACCACCACTGAGCCTCTGGGGCTCACCAGCTGGGCTCAGGTTTGGGGCTGGGGGTGAGATGTAGCAGTAGCATGAGCCTAGGAATGAGGACACGGCAGTGACTTGGGCCCAGGGTGCAAAGTGCAGCCACAGTAAGGCCCCAGGGATGGCAGGTCAAAAGCCTGACTTAGGGCCCAGGGGTAGGGCAGCAGCACAGCATCAGCACAGTTCTGTGGGTGGTGAGGAGCTGTGGCATCCCAATTCCAGAAAGTGTGGGGTGACAGCAAGTCGGGACCCAAGGGCAGGTCTCACTATGACAAGGGCTCCGGTCCCGGGGACTCTGGGCTGCTCCTTTGACTAGAGACCATGTTGGTGAAGACTACGGCACCCTTGGTAGCAAAGGCTCTAGTGTCTGCCTGCTGTCACCCCCAAAGTTGCTTTTCGAATAAGTGTATTATGGTCAATAAATGCGTGTGATGAACTTTTAACAAAATCTTTATTGTGGAACAATTTTAGATTTATAGATGACTGTGCAAATAATGCAGAACGTTTTCATATACTCAATATCCAGTTTGTCTTTATTATAAAATCTTACATCAGTGTGGTATATTTATCACAATTAATGAACTAATGTTGATACATTATTATTAACATTCATATTTTATTCAGATTTGCTTATTTTTTCCTTAAAGTCCTCATTTCAGAGTATCAACTTACACAGTACTAATGTCTTCCTAAGTTCCTCTTGGCTGTGACTGTTTCTCAGACTTTTCTTGTTTTTATGACCTCAGTGGTTTTGAGGATGACGGTCAGGTATTTTGTACAATGTCACTTACTTGGAATCCATATGCCTAGTTTTCATTACTAGACTGGGATTATGTGGTTGGGTAAAGTGCCATTTTCATCACATGTGCATTCGATCAACATGACATTGTGTTGGTGTTAACCTGTATCACCTGGATGAGGTCATTTTTTTTCAGGTTTCTTCACTGTAAAGTTAATCTTTTCCCCCTTTTTGTACAGTTGTTGAAAAAGGTCATCATACACAGCCCACATCTAAGGAGCGGAGAGTTATGTCCCAGTTTATTTGGGGAGAAGTATCCTAATGAGCCCATAAGCGAATCGGACATATATTCCTGAGTATACTGGAGGCGCTAAAGACGTGCAGAGGTATGCCCTATTGGAGCATTTTAAAAAGTGGCAGAATGAACCACCCCGCCTGTCACATGTGGATGAAGAGTTCAATGGTAGACTTACTTCGAACCCAGTGTTTGGTTTCTGGAGGTTATCAACCATCAGTTCAGGGAAATACTTCCAGGATTTGAAATCTGGGCCGCTTCATCCAGTATCACAGTTGTTAAATCTGTTTACCACTTCTAATTTCCCCCATTCTATATCTAACACATAAGGATAGGAAGCTTATTAACAGAAGAAAGAGCATCCATAGTCACTTAAATGTAGGTCAGTGGTGATTTGGAAACTGAAGGATATCTGAAATGGTGTACCTTTATTCTCATCAAAATACATCATTGTGGACACATAGGAACAGGGCATTTACTGCTGACTGAGTGTAGAATTACAGTCAGATTCTTTGATGTTTGCTTGGGTGTCTGAAAAGTGTTCTCAGAGCTAAAGGCAATTGCTGTAAATCATATAAACATTGGTCTAATGAAGAGAAATTACCATAATGTTGTAAACTCAAAAGAGATAAATATATATCTGCATGTTTTTTTGATTAGTACAAATCAACTGCCCATGTGAAGGGAAGACAGAGGTGTATAGAGCTTGGGCTCTTCATCCCCCAGCTATGCCTCTAAAGGACAAACATGGTGGATGGACATAGAGAAGAGAAGAGGAGACCAAGACTTCAAATATCGTTATAGGGCTAGAAGTGTTTTGGGAAAAACCCTTTAGCAGGGTACACGTTTGTCTCTCTCATTTTGCATCATCTCGAATGACTTTTACTACGAATCCATTTTAAATAGCCTCCGGCTGTACTGGGTGAACAGAGAAAAAAACATGAGCTGTCAAAATGAGATCTAACAATGACAAAAGAAACCACCCAAGAAAACTGCAGGCTTGGGAGCTGAAACCCAGTCTCTGGTTTTCCCTACTGCTGATTTGGCTCTGGAAACCTGAGCACACTCAGGACTTTTCTGGGGCCCTATTTCATGTATCTGTGACAAGCTGGGATGAGAATAGAATACATAGATCATCCCTTACAGGTCCAAGGTTGTACATGACTCTAAGTTGTGTAATTATAGGTTTGGGAAGTACAGAGTTGCCGGAAGAATGAACTCATTCCCAGGTAGGTGGAGAATCTCTGAGCCAGCAACCCTGGAGTCAGAGGTGTGATATGTCCACTCCTATATAAACAAAAACATGCATAAAAGCATGGAAAAAATTCCATTTAATGCAACATAAAAACAGCACATAGAAATGCTGGAGACCATCAAATGGCTGAATCCAGGAAAGCCAAACTAACAAAGCCTCATAAACTGTGCTATCCTGTTTCTTCAGGTGGACAAAAGGACTTCTGACACTGTTGCTTGTTTCTTTGAGGGAAATTCCCAGCAACAGGAACTGAAGCACTGTGGTCAGATCATCGTGTTTGTGGGACTTACTCTCTTCAAGTTTTCCTGCCAATTTGTTAGAACATATTTTTTGATTAAAGCTATGTTGAAATTGTATACCAGCTGCCAAACTATTTTCAAATCAGCTTGTAAAGTTTTCACTCCTACAGCACATATTTTTCCTATGAGGATTTGCAACCATGAGAACTATCATTTAAGATACTTGCATTTATAAGCATGAAAGTGTAATTTCCCATAAAATAAATGCTAGGTGGTCATTTTCATTGAAAGTATTCTAACAGACAACTGTAACAATGTGGTTTTGAAACGCTCTGTAAATTAAGTCTTTGGTGGGTCACACTATGGGAATTTTAAGTCGAAATACTCAAGCACATAAGGCAAGATATGACCTATATACCTGCATATACCTATATGCAGGTGACTCACCTCAAATGTCAGAAGATACCTGTTCATCTCAGAGACCCTGTTCACACTAGTCCAACATACATGGGCCAAGGATGCTTTCCATATGAGCCTCTGAATCTGTCTTCCTCTCTTTGGCTCACTGTAAAATAGGAAGTAACAGCTGCTTTACAAGCCATAAGAAGGCAGTCAGGCAGCTCTGGTGACACGAAAGGGAGCCTTGGTGCTGTCTTCCCTTTCCCAGGCTGCCAACCTGGATACAGGTTCATGGGTTACATACTAGTCCACTCCTTGTACTGACTCCCTGAGTTATTCCAGACCCAGGAGATGCTACCTAAAAGCGGCTGAATCAGTAGACATCCCATTGTACAGCTCTCCATGACAGCCAGCATCATCTTGCAAGCATACATGTAAACTCAGCTCCTGTGGCCGTGGCCTCAGCAGAGAGGCACAACCTGTGTCACAGTCTTTTGTGCATGAGATCAGACCCTTGAGTGTGTTTATGAAACATGTGCCCATTGTAACATACTGTAAAGTTTGAGACAGTCAATTTATTCAGATGCAGTGGTGATTTTTCTCCAGGGGCAAACATCACAAACATTTTAGAGAATAAATTTCTAGATCTCTTTATGAGCTTAGATAGAATGTATAATTAAATAAAAATGAGATTATACCATAAAAGATGTTCTGTAGCCTGATTTTTAACTTAAAGTATGTTATTTAAATGTTTCTATTATACATAAATATAAATCCATTTTGTTGTATTTTAATGGATGTACTCCATTCTACTAAGGATTTGACCCATGTTTACCACCCAACCTTCTAATAAACATTTAGGTTATTGCCATGTTTATGCTATATCCACACAATTGAAATAAACTATGGTGTACTTTTTAAAAATATCAAATATTCATTTAACACTTAATACATATAGACTTAATTATTATTAATTAATTAATTAATTTAATTGTAAGTGTAGTGAATTATTTTAAATTCCAAGAACTGAACATTTGGACTCACACAGTGTATACCTGTAATTAATGTCTTCAAGTTCTGGTTTTCTCGAATTACTTCCAGTAAGTTCGAAAGATTTTTTTCAAAACCAACAATAGGTGTGGCTCTTCTCTCATCTGCTCATGGAAGTCTGCACCAGCTACTGGGAGGTGGTGGCAGAGAGCAGGTCCTTGGGGCCTAGAAAAGTCCTGCAAAAATGTCTCTGTAGCCATCTCTTGAAGACCTGAAAGTAGGCAAAGTAATTCGGGCTCAAGCTGCCTTTTCTGCAAATGCTGCCAAACCAGCAATTTCATCTGAAGCTTCTGCTCCCGTCTCCAAGAGGGAAATCTCTTTACCGAACGCAACTGGAGCTCTCTTGGTACGTGGGCCTGAGTTTTAATGAAGAAGAAATCCCTGCAAATAGAGCCTTGGTCCTTGGAGCATCAGATCAGGGGCAGCTGGTAGCAAGACCTTCCAGCAGGAATGTGGTGGCTCCCATAACTGGCAACGATGTTGGACTTTGTGGAGCATAAGTTAAGCATGGGTTTGGGGAAGTCATTTTGTGTAAGGACCAAGATGGAGAAATTAGGCTCAGGCTTAAATCAGTAATAATATCAGTAATAATGGTGTATTTGTTCAGCTGGTCCAGGCAAAATCTCCTGCCTGATTGGTTGGTCTGAGATTTGGAGACCACGTACTCCAGATCAGCTTGGAAAACTGTGCAGAGGCTGGAGCATGATGAAGCACAAGGCCTTTGAGAGAAGATTACTGACTGTCCAGGATGTTCCAGGACAGGCCCTCCAAACAGATTCCAGGACAGGCTCTCTGAACGGACAATCACCTTGTGTGAAGGTAGTACTGGACATGTTGGCTTTATCTTTAAAAATGGAAAGATGGAGCATCTGGGTGGCTCAGTCTGTTAAGCATCCGACTTTGGTTCGGGTCACTATCTCAGGGTTCGTGAGTTCGAGCTCCATGTCGAGCTCTGTGCTGACAGCTCAGAACCTGGAACCTGCTTCGGATTCTGTATCTCCTTCTCTCTCGGCCCCTCCCCTGCTCATGCTCTGTCTCTCAAAAATAAATAAACATTTAAAAAATAATAAAAATAAAAATGGAAAGATAACACCCATAGTGAAAGATAGTTCGGCAGCCAGAATCGGTCTTCTCACAGAACACAGCATCTGTGAAGTTGGTGGGTACAATGTCATTGGGTTGAAGGACTCTCAAACTGCAAACATATGGTCAACATCTGAGACTATAGTTACTATTACAACCATGCCTACTTTTATCTTTGAATATATTATTCAACTACAATATCCATTTTATATTATTAAATGGATGGCACCAAGCATTATGAAAAGCCTGATGGATCACACCATTCCTGAGGTTTAAAAATCATGGCACAGTCGAGGACGGGTGCCTGGGTGGCTCAGTTGGTTAGTGTCCAACTTTGGCTCAGGTCTCATGGCTCATGGGTTTGAGCTCTGAGTCAGTCTCTGTGTGGACAGCTCAGAGCCTGGAGCCTACTTCAGATTCTCTGTCTGCCTCTCTGCCCCTCCCCCGCTTATGCGCACTCTCTCTCTCTCTCTCTCTCTCAAAATTAAATAAACTTAAAAAAAATCATGGCACAATGGAAGCAAACAAAATGGTAGTGACTCTTTATCCTATTTTTTTTTTCTTTTTGGTTTATGCCTATTCCATTTTAATTAAATATGTATAAGGTTTAAAAAAAATAACTTAGCTTTTCCTGATCCACTATTCTACTTTGAGCTATTTTGAGCTACTTTCCTGGCATGTGCTTCCGTATTTCACACACACACACACACACACACACGTTCCTGGTATAATCTAGTCTAGGGTTCTATTGTTCTGTCATTCACATACTTTTGAAATTGCTAAAACTAACACAACCAAGAAAACTTCTCCTGAGTATTAACTAATGGTTTTCTTGCAAAGAAGCTACTTTATATGCATGTTTCTCCTACCATAAGAGTAGTCAACAGCAAAGTCCTCAAAGTATTTGAACACATTCTTAGCCAGTCTAACGACCTAATTGCTGTTAGACTGAAGGTAAGAACATGGTGTCTAAGGAATTGTTGGAGTGTCAGACAAGGATTTCCAAAAATCTGAAATCCCAATCTTCTGTTCACTATACCTTCCCTAAACTGTTTTGTTTATATGATAGTTTAGATGTGAATTGTCATGGTTCACATAACCTTGGTAGAGCCTTACTGGGCAGCAAAAGTCTCCTCTTCTCGCCCATACTTTCCACTGGATGCCACCATCTTTAAAATTTGCTGCCATGGAATTATTTCAAACCTGAGAGGTAATTTTAAGTCCTGAAGTATCTGGTACAAGTCAGGCTTCTGGGAACAATTTCTACTTATTTATAATACTGTAAAGGGGAAGAATATCTATTTCTACCTCAGATATCCTGATATTTTCTCTATTGCTTACTTGTCCTGTCAGGAATTCCAACATTTTAGGACTGAATCAGAACTCTGATATTGTCTAGTTGATGATTCCAAAATAAGCTAATCATTAATTACCAATGAGTTTATTTTTTAAAAAACAAATTCCAGATCTGGGTTTCTGATTCAGCATGTTCTTTGAAACTCCCCCAATAGATTCAAATAAGCACCCAGGTTTGAGAGTCACCAACACAGGACAATCCTGCCACTTAGAGTCAGGAAACTGAAATACCATGGTCACTCAGCTCTGAACCCTGCTGGGACAGACTGGGAGACACACGGCAAGGTCTGCTGCAATTTAGGACCAGCATCTCCCCCCATTGGCCGACAGACAGCCTGTGTCTACCCTGAAGGCTAGTGCCCAAGGCTGCAAAAAATTTCAAATACAGGAGCGCCTAGGTGGCTCCATTGGTTAAGCATCTGACTATTGATTTTGGCTCAGGTCATGATCTCACAGTTTGGGAGATCAAGCCCTGCATCAGACTCTGAGCTGACAGCACAGAGACTGCTTGGGACTCTCCTTCTCTCTCTGCCCCTCCCCCACTGGTGTGCACACGCACGGTCTCTCTCCCTCTCTCCCTCAAAATAAAGAAATAAACTTAAACATTTTTCAAATATATTAACATTTTCAGTGACAAAGTGGTAGAGTTGAATCAGCGCTCAGGTATCCCTGCCATGAATGCAGTGGTGAGTATTCACTATATGGAAGTGGACACTACTTTCCACGCAAAGTTCTGTTTGCTTGCTACCTGGTGACTAGAACAAATTTTGCTTGTGCTTATTGAGTAGCTAATTAATGTGTTGGCAAAGCATTATCTCGCCTTTATCATTCCCAATAATTAAATTTGGTAATCCTGATTGGTGTGTCTTGTAAACTGGAAGATTAGTGATAAGAGAAAAAAAATCTAACAGCTGAGTGTAGTTTACTTGAGGAGAAATCACTTGGGCATGAGGAGGTATGACGTCTTTTCACCAAGACAGAAAGCTGGCAGCTGAAGGTAAGATCATACAAGCTGGTTTGCCCAGAGAGTCCCCATTTATATCTGTTGTCTTAAGTGTAATTATCCGTGTGGCCTCTTTCACTTTCTAAAGTCTCCTGGTTTAGACAACAAATTATTTGGTCATACTATTCCTAAAGTATTTTGTAGATTTCAAAATATTCAGCACCATTGAGAGGTCTGTGGGTAAAAGACGTTCCAGCAGAAGCAAGGTGATCCAGGCCATGGCAGCTTCACCCCACTGGTGCAAGGATTCATTTGGTAACAGGACTGAACAAGCAGGGGCTTCTCTGGGTCTCTTGCTCCATGCAAATTCCTCTGGAGTCATGGGCTTGGGTTTTCTGAAGAAGACCATTTTCTGAAGTTTGGAGGACTGCTTTTCAGTAGAAAGTAAATGTAGTTCACTAGAGCTACATTCCTCACCTGGAATCCCCAAATAGTTCTTAATTTGGATTCTTCCAAGATAGTAGCCTTATAATTGGAGCTAACACGTACTAGTGCCTGCCTTAGGCTACTTGGTGAGTGTTCCATGTGCCTGGCCTCATTCACCCTGACAGTGATGCTTATGAGTTAGGTGCTCTTATGGTTCCCATCTCATAAGTGAGAATAGGAGGCTCAGAGAAGCAACTTGCCTTACATCACAGATCTGGTAAGTGATAAAGTCAGGATTTGGATGGGAAGGGTTGGAGAGAGAGAAAGAAAGAGAGGTAGAGTGGTGCGGGAAAAGAGATTGGAGGGAAATTTAATAGGTCACAGAAATTAGAGTTGAACAAGCAAGCTTCAGGAAGGCCAGCAATCGGGACACAGATGAGAACCTAAACATTCATTCAATAACCAGGTATTTGGTTTTCACTACATTCCATGAGCTCCACTAAGTACTCAAGCTCTGTCTGCTCAAGAAGACACAGTCTCTGCAGTGGGGGACAGTCAACCAGGGAGGCAATCACAGCCTCATTCGGGGTGTGTTGTGGTGAAGGTTGGTTCCAAGAAAGGTACACATGTAAACTGAGGTAAGAGTGAGGAGGCAGTCATGGACAGTTTCCTAAGGGAACCCCCAGCTGAGAAGAAGGAGATAAAATAAGTAAAAGTTATCCAGTAGAAGGCAGAAGAAAGCACAGTCAAGGAAGTAGACCACCAGAGTCTAGAGCTGTCAACAGGGTGACCCCAGTAGGGAGCTGCAGGAGGGAAGATGTGCAGAATCAGGAGGTGGCCCAGGCAACGGTGGCTCAGACGGGGGACGTCCACTGCTCGCTCATGTCTGCGATGCCCACACCCAGGACGCCATTTGGCGTGGGACACAAGAAAAGTTTGAGAAATGAATGGAGGAATGAATAAATGGATGGTTGAATACATGATCAGAACTGGTGTTCGCATGTTGAGATATAAACC
The DNA here is from genome assembly GCF_024362965.1 of Panthera pardus. Lineage (NCBI taxonomy): Eukaryota > Metazoa > Chordata > Mammalia > Carnivora > Felidae > Panthera > Panthera pardus. Next base: position 41,047,934 of record NW_026526832.1, on the reverse strand, counting down.
TCCAAAGGTGAAAAGCATATAAACAGGTTTTTAAAAAGTCTTGGAAAGCCAATCTGAAGAATCTACATGGTCAGCAGCCTGGGTGGGGGTGGGGGGAGGGATAAGGCTGGTTTTTTTTTTTTTATTGTCCCTCCATACCTCTGCCAGTTTTATTAACCATAGAGAACCTCTGTTGGTTCTCTATGTTTGCCTTTGCCAGGGCAGAGGTGGTTAACACAGGCTTTGCTGGCACGGCTGTGCCTCTCTTGTGTGGACCTAGGTAAGCGCCAGAGACCCTCTCGGCTCTCACTGGTGAAGTGAAAGATCCGGTTGTTTTTCAGACCGAATGAGGTGTGGGCTGAAAGCTGCTTAGCATAGGGCTTGCCACATAGTAGTACCTTTTGGTTGTAGCTAATGATGCACATCAGCTCTGCTTTCACACAGTTACCATTATTTCAGTGAATAAATTCAGAGAAAGACATTGGCCACATTCATTAATGCTTTCCAGGGGAAGTTGTTCTCTAACGGCACAGGTCTGGTGGCATTTGTTTGACACCTAGGCACTAGCCCTGAGCAATATTTTGTAACTATTGCCACTTTTGAAAAACAAACTTAAAAACAATTGCTGTGGGGAAAATACCTTGTTTTGCCTTTAGTTTCACAAGGTTGACTGTGGCCAGAAATCAGGAGGACTTACAGCCACCAGGGACACAGCCTGCCTGGGCCACCAAGACCAGGACACCTGGAGCATAGGTGGGTGAAGTGAGGTGCCTCAGAGAAGGCCATCCCAGCAGATCAAAGCCTGAACACTCATAGTACAAAACAGTTTTACCACAGGCCAAGGAAGTGTGAAAACAGGTGTTTATTGCAGTAAGAAAGAAAAAGTCTGTGGGACGCTTCTTTGGAGAATAGGCAATTTTAGTATGAAATGAAATATCCTGTTTCAATGAGCCACAAAAATGTGCCTTTGTGAGCACACAGGCCCCTTCTGCCTCTGCCAGCAACATTTGTGATTGCAACGCATCGTGAGTAAGAAGCCCAGCCCTTATTTTGTTCTGAGCAGAAATATATCATTTAGCAAGTGTCAACTCTGACAGTTCCCTTTGGAGAATGTCCGGGAACTTTCCATGCCATTTAGCACTATGACAGAAATAGGACACCACGAGATTAGGCAATGAGCAGAGAGGAAGCATTCTGAAGAAAGATGGTCCAAACCAAGGTGAACTGTTAGGATCTAAGCCTCCTGCAGGATGGATGAAGGATTTCGTAGGAAATTTCCAGTGACTGAGAAGCATCGACATCTGACAATTACTCTCAGCACAAGTATCACTGAACGTTTACTGTGAGTCATTTCACTTCGTGCCCACAGTCACCTGTTGCTGCTTTCTGCTCTCTACTTCAAGGCCGTGTAACAGCGGTTAGAAGCATAGAGCATTCAGACTCTGCCCCTTTTATTTGCTCAAAACCTTGGAGCCTCAGTTTCTTCATCTGTAAGGTGGGGATAACAATACCCCCTACCTCAAAGAGCTGACACAAAGATGAAGTGAGTAAACAGAAGTACAGCACTTGGAAAATGCCCACAAGCTGTTGAAAGTTACTAGACACCTGAAGCTGAGACCATACAGGACATGCCCAAAGTAGCACTGACAGGAAGTGGAAGAACCAGAATTTAAGCCCCAGGAGGTCCGACTCCAGAGAAGTCTCTCTCAACCACTCTACTGTCTTGTGAGAAAATGTCCAAAGATGAAATTAAATTACTTCAAGCCAATAACTGTTCACTGAGTGCATGGAATTCTAACCCCTGTGAGGTCAGGGACCACGTCTTACTTACATTCATATCCTGAGCCTATTGTAGAGTCAGGTGCGGGAGAGATGACAGACTATGGATCTTATAGGATGTAGACAGGAGCACAAGACACAATTCTGGAAGGAGTTTCGACTCCGGGCCGACTCACACAGCCTGTGCCCAAGTGTAACCAAGAGCCGGAAAATATCAAATGAGCACGGGTTGCTGTGACTTGCTGTGTGTAAAAGAGATTTCTTAACTGAAGGGAGACTGTGCCAGAGTCCCCAGAGATCGTCTCTTTCAGCAGAAAGTTAGAGTATTTACTTATCCTTCTCTTCTTTGCTCTTATATAAATAAGAGTCCTCTAACTGAGTTTTGGTTAACATCATTAATGGCCTAGAACTTAGAGAATGAGAAGAGAGACCTCTGCCAAAGAGTTGCGTGAAAGATTGTACATGGCTTGCAGACCAAGCTTTGTCTCTAAATAATTATAGGACTTTGGCAAATCCCTTGGCCTTCTGTTAAAGGAGAGAGTTGAAAGATTTTCCTCACAAGTCTTCCTACCTAAAATTTCTAGAATTATTTGACGACGAGTATAAAGGATATCTATTTAAATGGCTAAGAGGACTTTGAGGGGTGCCTGGGTAGCTCAGTTGGTTAAGTGTCCAACTGTCCGTTTCAGCTCAGGTCATGATCTCACGGTTTCAGGAATTCAAGACCCCATCGGGCTCTGCACTGACAGCATGGAGCCTGCTTGGGATTCTCTCTCTCTCTCTCTCTCTCTCTCTCTCTCTCCCTCTCTCTCTGCCCCTTCCCCACTCACACTGTCTCTGTCTCTCTCAAAATAAATAAATAAACTTAAATTTAAAAAAAAAATGGCTAAGAGGACTTCGAAAAGCATGCTTGACTCTAGACGTTGAAAGGTCAGAAATAGTGAGCTGGCAATTCTGAACTCCACAGCACCCTTCTGTGCTTTCCCGCAAACTTGTCTCTTCTAGGTGGTGTTAGATGAAAACAGTTTTGTTCTTTTCATGGCTCTGATTCTACAAGGCTCTTCTTCTAGATATGAGCTGGATACAATCAGAATTTGAGTATTATCTACATTACTCATTAGAGTTCTATTTCTAGTTCATCAAGTTCCTGTGTCTTCTGTTTTGCTAAAAATAAGTCCAACAGCAGGGGTTGTCTTTCTTAAAGACAAATATCATTTTATATTCACTGCATAGCAAGGTTACTCAGTAACTACATCTAGTGGATTTCCTAAAACATTGCTATTCCATTTTTGTCCATAGTAGACAGACTGAAGTACAAAAAGAAAACATATAAAATAGTGCAGTTTATGAATTCAGTGCTTCAAACTCTTACTGCACGAGAAATCCTTGACAGCTTCGTTTATTTTGTGTTTGGGTGAGAGGGTTGTTTCCCACATTTAAAACATTCTTTTGCAACAGAAATTATTGAAAACTCTTGATATGATGTTGCCAGTGATATTTAAATTTCAAATGTGCCTGCAGAAGACGGTCACAGTCTTGACTCAGTGGAATTGTTAAATCTAGCTTCTGTTCACTTACTCCGCTCTAACAACAGCCCCCACTTGTTGAAAAACTAATACACATTTTGGGATGTGCTCTGTGCTGATACCTTTGTTGCCTCAAGGCAACCCCACAGCAGGGGTACAAGTTATCCCCGTCCTGCACCAAGAACACTGGGGCCCTAGTGATTTGGGCAAGCTTTCCCCCAGGCCAGGTAGCAGCTGCCAGGAGATGGTGTTAGGATGCTTTTCCAGATTGTCTGAGCATTTTCACTTCCCCATGCTACATTCTAGGGTCTAGGATTGCCTCTTGGGTCAGGAACACAAACAATATTTGACAAGTTGTTCTATGTAACACCTTGCGTAGTTTTGGAGCTGATAGATAAACATACCTGGAATGTGAAGTAAACAGTGGGTGGAAATGTGTAATTGTTCCCCCTGTGTTGGGAGTGCCTGACTCTGGTAAACCTCTCTCCCGCTGCAAGGACAAGAGAGCCACTAACCCTCTCAGGCTGCAGGTGTGTGCACAACCACAGCTCACTTCTCTGTGTTACTAGATTCTGTTGGGTGCTCAGGGGCTGAAGGCAGCTGTCCCTCTGCCCACAAAGCCTCCGGCTTCAGCCCTGGGATGTTTAACTTACACATGCCACAGGGGGCTACTTCTAATTGACATGTTCATAAGACAACACTCGTCATGCAGCTCCAGACCAGCTATGAACAGGTCTGCGGTCAGCCTGGTGCTTCCTTTTGAACCCAGCGTGATATTGCCAGATCCTGACCCCCTCGTAGCCCTGAAGGGAGATCTGAGCCCTTGGTCTGGCTCCTCTGACGTTCCTGGTCCCAGCGCTGACTTGACAGTGTTCAGTGGTGGGTCTTTTGTGAGAAACACAGGTAAAGAGAAGGACATAGTGCAGTAGTCAGTCTCCATGAGGCTTTAGGGGGGCTATGCACTCCTCGACATAAAGTCAGCACAAGGGCCAGAATTCCCAGCTGTTATGCAAGCCGCTAAATTAGCCACTGGTCTTACAGTGAAAACCTACAAGGATGGTTAATATGTTTGGGAACTGTCACGCCATGGGCCAAATTTGGAAGAATAGAGACTTTCTGATGTTGGTGGGAACTAAAATGCTACTTGGGAAATTACTGATTTATTAGAGTCATTGCAATTTCCCAAAGAGATTTGCATAATGCATGCTGGAGAGAAGACAAGAAGCTGAAGGAAGTGGATTTGCAGAACAAGCCGTAAAGGGCCCAAAAAGGTTTGAACTGGGGAAACTGAGGCCCTGTTACCTCTGCTCAGGCACTCTACATCAGCTTCAGCAACATGCAACCATCCCGGAGTTCGAAAGGTGGAAACTGAGAGGAGCGGCGGACACCAGAGGAAAACAGGAATTACCCGATGGGATTAGTCCTGCCTCCCAGCTGTTGAATGCTTCGTGGTTTTTTTCACACCAACAACCAACAAACTCATTCATACAAAAGGATATACTGGAAATCTTGGAATCTTACCACACTTGTAATAGGGTCAAAGTAATTCAGGAGGTAATCTCTTACTGTGCCTGATTTATAAATAATAACTTCACTATAAATGTGTATGTGTAGGGAAAACAGAATATGCATAAGGTTTGCTACTAGCCATGGTTTCAGGAATCCACTGTATGTATTAGATAGGACCATTGTCCCTCAGATAAGGGGGATGACTGTATCATTCTAATTACCTAGAATCCAATAGCAGGAGTAATTTTGTTTCTATGGTAATTTAGGGGCTCTCTAAAGCCCTAAAGATACCTATAACTTACCATACCCCGTATCATCTCCAGGATCTGACAGTTGGAAAGATTAAATCATACACCCTAAAGAATTCTTTGATTAATGAATGTCAAGTCAATGACTTATGGTGGCCCAGGGTGTTGCTATTGGGTCTATAAAAATACACTCGCTCCTTCTATCAAGCTACTTTCCCTCTGAGTCAATGTTTGGAGATCTATGAATTCAGAATTTAACTATACTCCTTACCTGATACAAGGGAAGAGACTTGTGATCATATACTACAAGTCTGCTTGTTTCCATAACTCTCGAGGCCATCACTTGGCCAAATGCTGGGAAGTCTCCCCCCGGAGATGGCTGGGAGAGCCAGGTTACACACAGTGGCTCCAGTGACAGGCTGGATAAGATAAACCCTGCTAGATGGTGCTGATAACTCACATGAACACCAAAGTGAAGGAGACACACAACTTGGCACAAGTGGCTATAATTCCCTTGAAGTATCTCCAGGTTAAATGTTCCAGACAGTAACCTCCAAGTCAGGTACTTATAATTAAGAATAATCCTTAAATGTTATAAATCTAAGCAGATATATAGAACATATCTAGTTATAAAAAAATTAATAAAAATGAGAATAATATTTATGAGTTTTTAAAAATGAGAAAGCAATACTGTCAACAGTTTAATGATGAACTGTCCACCGGTGCGATGCATCTGAAAACAAAGCAGCAACATAAATATGAACTATTAAAATGTTTATGTTCTTTGGGTTACTAAATCCACCTCACAATATCAATCCAAATTAAATGATCAGATTTGCTTACACATATTTATATGAAGATATATAGCAAAAAGAAAGTGAAGAAGCAAAGTTATTACAGGCTCCCCCCAAATAAAGAAGTGGCTTAAATAAATTATGTTCTTATTAAATGATATTTGATTTAGCCAATAAATATTGCTAATATTTTTGATGTATAGGAAGTGTTCATAACATAAGGTGAAGCAAAAAAGCATGAGACAAAATAGAATACAAAGTATAGTCTGGAAGAAATCCTGCCAAATGCTGACGGTAATTACTTTTCAGATGGGGGTCCCTGTTCAAGGGGACTCCCTGCCCTGCCACATCTGGGAGGTCAGGAAGCAAAAGGGAAAATTCCTCCTTCCTCTGCTTTCCCTTCTATCCAGGCCCCTAACACATTGGATTATACCCACTGAAGAGAGCTTTCTGCTTTACTTAGTTCACAGATTTGAGTGCCAATCTCATCCGGAAACACCCTCACAGACACACCCAGGAATAATGTTAAACTGGGTGCCTCTTGGCCTCATCAAGTTAGCACGTAAAGTTAACCATCAGGGGTTATTAATTAGAGAAGCAGACATTACGTAAAAGCAGGTGCAGAAGGTAAATAATGGAAGTTCAACCTGTATCAGAAAAGTCATAAAACTAACCCAATACCTGCTAAAATGTTCAGTGTTTTATTCCATGAACTGGGATTATTTTGGTGTTTATTCCGTGGACCAGGATTATTTCAGTTGGCCAAACAGAAGAAGAAATAGGCTATAACAATTAAATAGCCACACAAAATACAACTTACAATCTAGTTAATTACTTTCTATTGGTTCTTACACAGGAGTGAACTTTTCATGGAGGCCAATATCCAGAAAGATCCCCAGAAGCAAGGCTATTGCTGCAATGGAGTCAAGGCCGTGAGTCCCAGAGTAAGAACCAGACACAGAAAGACCACCTGCATGCAAACACAGAACTCCAAATCTAATGCTGGTCATGGTTGAAGAAGAAAAGTGCCACCCACCTTTTCCTTCTAGATCAATTTTTAGTTGACTTTTTTGTCTTGGAAACCTTTTTCTTTTGTGAATATGTAATGGTGAACTATTTGTTTTAATTCTCTTTAGCTGGTTTTCGTGAACTAATACTAATAAGGAGCACACTAAATTCTGGGGACAGACATGTAAATGACAACGCGTCCTTGCCCCACACAGTGCACATTACCTCGCACACACGGAAAGTCTGTCGATTAATTTGAGGTGACCTTGGTCCTACCATTTAAGTGTAAAAAAGTGCAAGATCATGGCTCCGTCTTACCCAGGTGAATTCTCACTCAAGTGTATTTTGGACCGAAGCCCACAAGATATAAGTATGCCAGTCTGAATGCAGGTGAGCCTGCGGCCATGTGTGCCAGCTCCAGCACCACGTCTCTGGCCTCCACATGCCAGCTCCAGCTCTTGCTGATGACGGGGATTTGGCATGCCATTTAAATCAGCGTCTCCAGTTCCCTCCATTCAGCACATGGAAAGTTCTCGCAGCCTCTGCACATGGTTGGCGCTTTGCTAATATCACACCTTGGTCAAGTCAGCACCTCAAAGCCCTGGGTTCGAAAGATGAGAATTGACGTGGAGAATATGGAGTTCAAGGTCAGGTTTTAGCCTAGTTTAAACTATCTAAACTGGGTTTAAACTCCAGCTCTTCTGCTCAATGCTAAATTACTTGGAATACTATAAGCCCACCTTCATCTGTAAAGGAAGAATAACAAGTAAACGGGTTACAATGAGGACAAAATGAGATAATATCTGTAAGACACGAAGAACAGGTTAGCACATAGCATGTGTTATCTTAGCTGTGAAATCCAAGCTAAGGGTTACTCCTGAGTTGCTATATTGTGTAACTATTAACTATAAAGAGTATAAGAAGAAATAATTGCTTCTTGGCTACTGAACTTCAAATTTTTAAGTAATAACATAGATATTACAGACTTAAATAGAAAACAAGAGTTTTTGTAAGCCCAGCCACAGCCTAAAAAAGCAGACATTTCAACAAATGGAACATCGCCATCAATCTTATTTCTGAATTTAATCTTCACAGGAATTCTAAATCAATAGCAGTGGGAGTAATCCTATACAGTGTACATTAGCTCTAAACCTCTCATGTCGGTTCTTTCCGAGAATAACTATATCCATCTCCAGAACTGTTCTCATCTTACAAAACGGAAACTCTGTCCCTGATAGGCAATAACTCACTGTTCTTTCCCTCTGCCATCCCCTGGCAACCACTGTTCTACTTTTCTATCTCTATGAATTTAATCGTTCTAGGTACCTCATAGTGCAAAATCATACATATTTGTCTTCTTGTGACTGGCTTATTTCACTGAGGGTAACATCCTCAAAGTACATCCATGTTGGAGCAGGCATCAAATTTTGTCCTTTCGATGACTGAAGAATATTCCATCATATGTATGTAGCATGTTTTGTTTATCCACGCATCTGCCGCTGGACACCTAGGCTGCTTCCCCATGTTAGCGATTTTAACGCTGCTGTGAACGTGGCCGCACAAACATCACTTTGAGACTCTGGTTTCAATTATTTTGGGTTTACACCCAGAAGTGGAATTGCTGGATCGAGTGCTAATTCCATATTTATTGTTTTTGAGGGGCCACCAAACACAGCTGAGTGATTTTACATTTCCACCAACAGTGCACGATTTCTCCAGTTCCAATTTCTGCACATCGTCATCACTTGTTTCGTTTTCTGTTGGTGTTGTTGGTTTTAACTGTAGCCATCTTGTGTGTGACGTGTTAGCTCACTGCAGCTTGGATTTGCATTTCCCTGATGACGAGTGATGTTGGCTACTGTTTAATGTGTCTGTTGACCATCTGCATATCTTCTATAAAGAAATATCTTTTCAAGTCATCTGACCATTTTTTAATCAAGTTTTCTTATGTTGATGAGTTTTAGGAATTTTTAGAATATGTTCTATATATCAATCCCTTATCGGATACATGATTCACAAATATATTCTTCCATTCCGTGGGTTGATTTTTTACTGTTGATAGTTCTATTGATGCACAATTTCCTTTTTCTTTTTTTTTTTTTCTTTGTGAGAGAGAGAGAGAGTGGGAGAGAGGGGCAGAGGGAAAGAGAGACAATCTTAATCAGGCTCCACACTCAACACAGAGCCCAATGCAGGGCTCAATTCCAGGACCCTGAGATCATGACCTGAGCCGAAATAAAAGAGTTGGACAATCAAGGGACCAAGCCACTCAGGCGCCCCTTAATATACAATTTCTTTTAATTTTCATAAAGTTCAATTTGGCTATTTTTCTTTTGTTGCCTATGCCTTTGGTGTCTAAGAAATCACAGCCAAATCCAATGTCATGAAGCTTTCACTCTATTTTTGTCTCAAGATTTTATACTTTAGGTCTTAAATTTGGGTCTTTGATCCACTTGAGTTAATTTGTGTAAATTGTGTTTCTTCACTAAATTTTAAAAATTATTTTTTTGTGAATTAGGATATGACCAGTGTATACTTTATTATATTTTTAACTCCAAATATTCAACAAATAAAGATTATCTTGGAGCTAAATGAAGATTATAGTTCCGAACTCCTTTATCTGACTTTTCAAAGGGTACTTCACCCATCACAAACAATTCTTCCAAAGGAAAAGATCTTTTCCAATCAAAATATTACATGTCCACAGTAAACCATCAAAGAGAACCACAGGGTTTATTATGATATATAGGAGTCCTTTGAACCACCTTTACATGCACGTTCCAACCCCCATTCGAGAGGCAACCACTTTCCTCATTTTTACTATTATATTCTGGCTTTTTTCCCCCTACTTTTTAAATACTATGCTTGGAGTACTCCTTCTTGATTTATCATTATAAAATATTACCTATCGTCTTTTTGTTCTGGCAGAGAGATGTTCCTCTCTCCTGTTCTCTTTATGTCTTCTCAAGATTGTTAAGTTACCATTTTGTGGCACCAATAACATGTGTTTATATTACTATGACTATTAATTATACTTTTTTATTATACTACTCATTGACTGCTAAGCCAAATGTAATGTGATTACATTTACTTTCTCATAACACTGTTTTTCTTAAATACTTTCTTAATTTTCATTGCCTAACTTTTCTATTAAACTACAGTTTCTTTCACAAATGCTCCAACTGATCTATTTGCCCATCAAAATATTTCTTAATGTTCAAAACCAGTTCTTCAAGGTATATGTCTATTTCCTACCTTAAAAACCTCCCAAATATAGCTGGCAAGTTCCAGCAACGACTTTGACTTTTTGCTCCCCAGGTGATGGTACCGAGAGCCTCCTCCCCCTCCTTCTGGCACTGGACACTTGTGTGCTGAATCTCATCTTGCTTTTTTTGTGGCTCACTCCAACTGTCGCTGAAATAAAAAATTCAGTAGCGTTCTAAGAAAACCCTACATATTTAAAACTGGGTTTATTCTTACTTCTCACTTGACTAGAAATTTAGTATGATGTGGGTAATTAACCTAGGTTGAAAATGACTTTCTCCTAAAACTCTGAACTAACTTCTGGATTCTAACGTTACTATTGAGATTTTTTTTTTTTTTTTTTTTGTCATTTGGATGACTCTCCTGTGTTTGTACATGATGTTTTGTTCCCCTTTTCTTTTCTTTCTCTCTTTGAACTTTTAGGGCGATTTTATTTTGCCAGATATTCTGATAGTTGGTGATAACACCCTGGTGTTGCCCTTTTCATTCATTACACAGGATACTAAGACACGCCAATTTTGAAATTGTTCATTCTGAGAGATTATATTTCTTTATTTCTTTGGTTATTTTATTACCTATTATCTCTATTCTAGTTGCCATTACTGGATATTCTTGGCAAATTATTTAATTCCCTTATCCTTATCCAATGTTCACATTGTCCATTTCTTTGTGTCTGGGTTCCTACTTTTTGAAAATTTTCTTATGTTTATTTTTAAAAGTTTCTATTTAAATTCCAGTTAGTTAGCATACAGTGGGAAATACACTTGCTATGATGAGCACCAGATGTACGGAGGAGTTGGGTCACTCTATTGTACAAGAGAATCTAATATTATACTCTCATGGGTTTTTTTAGCCTCTGTATTTAAAAAAAAAAACAGATATTGTATCAAAATGTCTTGTGCCCCTTTTCCCTTTGTTTCTTAAAAAAACAAAACAAAACAGAAAACATTCTATTATTGTTTCAGTGAGGGAATATGCATTCCAATCTCTTAGAATGTTACAGAACATTTTCCTTTCAATTTTTTCCTCCTAACTATTGTGTTTTCTTTGTTATTTCGTGTGTGTGTGTGTGTGTGTGTGTGTGTGCGCGCGCGCGCGCTGTGCGCGCGCTTTATTTATTACCAGCAAGATCTGGCCTGCGTGAGGCAATGGACGCTCTGGGCTCAGGGTATGTGTATGATGTGAAGAAGAGATGATGACTGGGAGACTGTTTTGAAGGAAAGGGGAGGCCTTTCTTTTTTTCTCTCTCTCTCTTTCTGGAGGCCAGACCCAAGAGTTCCCCTCAGATTTACTTCCGGATAGGGGTAGACGTTGTAAAGGAGTCATGGCAAGCTATGGCCAAGCTGCCAATAAGATCAAGAAATTCTTGGAAATCTAGCCGCCCTCAGAACTGAGGTCCAGTTTCTTCATTACGTGGTCAAGGACACCAGGGTCCTTATGGTTCTTTGTGAAGACAGCCAGTTCTGTATTCATGGAGATTAGGATTGTAAGAAGTAAGGGAGATGATTCATCTTCAGAAATAACAAGTAAAATCTGTGCTTTCTAATTAACAATAAGTTTACAACCTATTGGAAATATGTATGAACCCCCCACAACCGCCGCAATATCCCAAACCTTTAGACACTTCACTTTCTGGTTCTTCTTCCCCTCTCCTTTTCATGGACGTATTTGCACAGGCTTCACAATGAGCACGCGCCAAAGAACAGAGGGAGGAGGGACCGAAAGGCTCTGCATCACCTCAGGGAATGTACACTTGTTCCAAGCAGACTAGTTGTTGCCTTACATCGGCACGGGCGACGTCCAGGTAAGACTGTACCCTCTGCGGTATCAACAATGAGGAACCGGGGGAGGGACTTGCATTCTGGGCGATAAACCACCTTCTGTAAGTGCCCTGAGTGCGCCTGTCCCTCAGACACCTGCTCTTGCAAGAATGTTGATTCAAGCCTCGCTTCACTGTGCTGAATCTCTGCACCCCTCCTTGGACTGGTCCCGTGGGCTAATTTCTGACAGGAGCGCTGTTGTTGCGTGTGGGATTGTTGCCCTCCTTTCCAGCACACTTCTAGAAAACAGTGACCAGAGACTCCTCAGTCTCAGTAGGGCTGGACGTTTTTGCCATGTCTGTGTGGAGTGGGCGCAGAGGCTACAGCAGCACTGTGAGCTCTGGGTGGTGAACCTTTTCTGTTTCTTTTTTATTTGGCCTTTGTCTTTCACGTTGAAGGCTTTCCTTAAATGTGATACTTGGCCTCCGTTCTTATTTAATTGCATGGCTCTACCAACCTGATTGGAAATCCTGGCAGGAAACAAGAAGTCTGCTGATTAGTTTCATTCTAGCTGTTAAAAGGTAATCCGTAAAGGGTTCAGCAAGAAAGCACTGCTCGAGCTGAAACCTAAGAGATGAATAGATGTTTGTCAGGAGGCCGATGTAATTAGCAAAGAGAAAGACATTTATCTCCGGAACTTAGCACACTGCCTGGCCCATAAGAAGGTTTCCATGACTATTTAATAAATGAATAAATCTTAAGTGGCATGAGAGATCATGGTTTACTTTGGGAATTCTAAGAAAATTCTATTTTATTGTAATTTGGATTGGTTGACAATGAATTCTTAGTGTACTTTTATCAAAATATATCTTATTCCTAATTCTTCATTCTTAAAGGATATCTTCGTTGAATATAGAATTACAGATGGACTTTTCTTTCTTTTAGAACCTTAAACATGCTATTCCATGGTCTTCTAGCCTAGCTAGTTTCTGATGAACAGTCCATAGTTATTCTGAACCACTGTTATGTGTACATAATGTGCTATTTTTCTCTGGTAGTTTTCTCTTTATCTTTGATTTTCAGCAGTTTCTTATGATATGCCTAGTAATGTCTTTGTATTTATCTCAGTTGTGGTTTGCTGAAATTCTTGAATCTGTGAATTTGTCTTTCACCAAATTTGAGAAGTTTCCAATTATTTGTTTGAATATTGTTGTTCATTCTCTTTTCTGTCATTCTGAAACTTCAAACATGAATTTTATGTTTGTTACTGTCCACCATCTAGTCACATTTTTATCATTTTTTCCCTTTATTTCTTCTTCATATTGGATAATTTCTATTTGTGTGTCTTCAAGTTATCTGACTCTAATCTATTATTTTCATTCTGCTACTTTAGTACATACATCCAGTGAATTTTTTCTTTCATGTATTGTATATTTGATTATAAAATTTCCACTTGGTTTTTGTTCATATTTTCTGTTTCTCTACTGAGATTTCATATTTTTCATTTGTCATGAGCTTAATTTCCTTTGCCTCACTGAGTATAGAGTAACGACTTCACAGTCCCTATCCTTCCAATCTCTTCATCAGCTTGATATTGACCTTTTCTGGGTTACCTTTTTTCTTTGATAATGGATTCATTTTCCATGCTCCTTCTATTTTGAGTAATTTTGGTGCGTATCCTGGGCATTGGAATATTATGCTGGGGAGATTAGATTCTGTTATAATCCAAACAGTGTTGGGTTTTTTTTTCTTAATTTAGCAGGTTAACAAGTTGATTTGACTCAAATTACAAACTTGTTCTCAACTGCAGTGGACAGTGACTCGAGCATCAATTTAGTTTCTTAGACCTACCTGCACTGAACTTCCCACACATGCAAACCAGAGACTTGGGCTGAGGTTATCACCAAACCAGGGCCTGCCTCTCTAACTTTATTTTCTCCTGGATTCACCTTCACTTCCCAGTGGCTGTTTCTAGCCTGAGACCTTCCTCAGGCCAGAAGGACAATGAGATTTCTAATGAAATTTTAGGCACTCTGCACCATACTATGTTCATGGCCTTTCCTTAGATCAAACCAGAAAAATGGGAAACTTACCTGGTGCCAATAACCTCTGATATATTTTGCTGCTCTGAAACTCTGCGGGCATTTTTAATTATTCTGAGCTTTCAAGTAGTTGACTTACGTATTATGTTCAGAATTTGAGGTTTCTACAGGATGTTTAGTCTGTTTGAAGTTTTCTCTGCCATACCAGAGGAACAACTTGGAAATAACTTTTCTTTTTAAATGACATTTTGCATATTATTGCAAAGGGCCAAACAATTTCAATCAAATACAAAGAAAGAAAAGCTCACCTAAAATCTCACCATTCAAAAACACCCCTATTAGATTGGGGTAACACTCTTACAGATGTGTGTGCATGTGTGTGTAGATAAAGGATAGATATTAGATATAGATAGATAGATAGATAGATAATAGATAAATTGATTATAGATAGATTATAGATAGATGATAGATGATCGATAGATAAATGATAGATGGATAGATAGATAGATAGATGATAGATGTCGCACTTTACCTTAATGCATTTATACTGCAGATATAGCTGAATATGCTTGAATATACTTTCTTTACTCAATAATATGTTAGAAAAAGTTTGTATATTAAAAAGTATATATAATAATTTTCAAGTACTGTTTTACATAGTTTCATTTTCTCTTATTTATACACAAAGGAAAATGAAAAGGCAAAAGCCGTAACAATGTTCTCTCCCCATACTTTGTCTCTCATCCTTTTTTTATTTCACAAATACTCATCACAGACCTACTATTTCCCATTTACTCCTATGGTCACTAAGAATAGAGAAGGATTCCTAATGGGGAACTTCGGGGTGAAAACAACCAAACAAATAAAAATAATTTAGTATGGTCGTAGAGTGGCTGCAAAATCGTCATGTGATACTGCATCTCAACGGAAGTGCAGACCTTGTCAAGCTAACAGGTGCATCCAGGGCTCTGCGGGAAATTCACCACCTCACAGCGGCAGCCCGTGCGCAGGTGTGCAGCACAGGGAGTAGCAGTGAAATCCAGGAAGGGGCCCAGCTCCCGAAGCTGCAGGATTAAGAGAGCAGTGGCCCCTCTCTTGTTGTGGTCAGGGCATGAGGACCCGGCCTTGTAGTGGTGGCTTATTTGATGTGACCTGACTCGCCAAACAATCCCCCTACCTGCTCTTGAATACTTGGCTATCATCGTGAGGCTTTGCAGGAGGCCAGCTGGCAGGAAATCAGCCTTGGGCAGAGTAGCTCTCATGGTTCAGCCTAAAGTAAGTATTAGGGAATGCTTCCCTCAGCATAAAATTTATGTTCAAGAGAATGCAGGAAATTTTTAAATTGAAGCAGATGATAAGTAGAGCATAAGAAATAATGTCCAAGTAGATAAGGATTTTGTGATCATTCTGTATGAAATAAAACAAAGCAATGGGGCAATGAGTGATGTGGGGAAATGGAGTGATGGTATTCTCGTGTTATTTAATCTAGAGTCAGTCAGGAGTTTTGTTTTAGGAAGCATACCTGAGGCAAAATATGAATGATGCAGGGGGCAGCCATGTAAAGGTCTGGGGAAAATGCTTAGGCAGAGTGGGCGTTTTGAGGGAGAATAGACCTTACATACAAGGAAAGGCAAGGACCTGTTGGGAAACAGTTGCAATAGTCCAGATGACAAGGGGCGGTGGCTGTTGCGTGGACACAGTGAGATCATATTCGGGTGAGTCTTCAGATGAGGAGACAAAGGACTTTCTTGTAGACTAGATATGGAAGATGCAGAAAGGAGGGACGGTGACAACTTACCAGTTTCCCCCCTGAGCAAGTGGAAGCGTGTGCTGTGTGTTGAAGTCGGAATGACTAAACAAGTGTATGGGGCAGGACTAGACGGAGTGGGTGTTGGAGCATCAGTGATTCTGTTTCAGACTTTCTCAGAGTGGCGTGTGTTCTTCTTGTTGTTTCTTTTAATGCGTATTTTTTTTTATTTTGAGAGACAGAGAGAGAACACACACACATGTGAACGTGAGCAGGGATAATACTACAAACAAGAACGACTGAGTCTATTACAGATCATCTATTTTCTTTTTTTAAATTTTTTTTAACATTTATTTATTTTTGAGACAGAGAGAGACAGAGCATGAATGGGAGAGGGTCAGAGAGAAGGAGACACAGAATCCGAGACAGAATCAGCACAGAGCCTGATGCAGGGCTCGAACTCATGGACCGCGAGATCATGACCTGAGCCGAAGTCAGCAGCTTAACCGACTGAGCCACCCAGGCGCCCCTAGATCATCTATTTTCAAGTCAGCACACACGTCTAATTAATTTAAACGGCCAAAGTGATTCTGAATATCAAATACCCACCAAATTAGTATATGTGTATAAAGTCCATCTTAATTTACAATGGGCATTTCCCCAGAATGAAATGTAATTATGTTGACATAGAGCTATAGTTTGCTAATCGTAGAGTCACTCTTTCAAAGAAGTGCCTAGCTGCACACCACCTTTTAGACAGGACAAGAAGTGTCCGTGGGTGGGCAGGAACCCTCCTTGAGATGTGAGTGTGCTCCGTGCTGGCTCCCTTAACCTTGATCCTTCAGTTTCGTGACCATCTCCCCAATTGTCCCGTGAGCGTGTGCCAGGAGCTCCAGTCCATGAGGCCGTGATGAGGTCTGCGAAGATAGAAGTACTGACATGTGTAATACCCTCAAGGCCGAAATATCACAAGCCACTGGTCCTTTTTCCTGCTCTCCCACACCCTGTTTGGGCTGGCTTGCTTCTCACATCTTGCAGGCATGAGTCTCACTTGCTGGTAGTTGTACACCATATTTGTCATTTTCTTTCCTGTTCCACTGAGCTTGTAACTTGACACTAATGACCATGAAATCCACGTTATTATTTTTAATTTTTTTAACATTTATTCATTTTTGAGAGACAGAAGCAGAGCGCAAGCAGGGGAGGAGCAGACAGAGAGGGAGACACAGAATCTGAAACAGGCTCCAGACTCTGAGCTGTCGGCACAGAGCCCGACGCGGAGCTCAAACTCACAAACTGTGAGATCATGACTTGAGCCGAAGTCGGATGCTCAACCGACTGAGCCAACCAGTCGCCCCCATGAAATCCATGTTCTAAAAATCACAAAACTGCACAGAGAAAAAAACAGCTTATTTTAAACTAAAGCAATAATGGTACATAATTTACTGCCTTGCAACAGTGGGATTTTAATGAAAGGAAACCCCCCTGGCCACTAAATCTGATACGTTTCCTTTATACTTTGGCTTTTCAAAATCTTTAACAAATAGGATTTCATGGAGGTAGGGTAGGTGTTGTTCACAATGCTGTCCTGGGATATATTAGTTATAGCCTTTGACTAGTCAAAGAAGTAGATCAAAGCTTACTTTTTGCAAGGACACTAAACTTTTTTTTAATGCTGAGAAAGTTTGGAAGAGACTGTTTCCTCACATGCTGTAAGGAATCTTCCCTCCACTGGAATATTTAGACAGGATGGTGAAATTTTCCTTTCCATTTTTTTATCAGTTTCAAAACAAAGATTCATTTCTAATATAATATTCCCCCAAAATATGACTGGTGGTTTTTAACACTGCAGTCAAAATCTGGAAATAGCTACACATCAACAAGTTAAACTTTAAGCTCCGTGGTTTAAATCTGATTTCAACACATTTCCACACTGGAATGGAACTTAATACTGCAGCGGAATATTCAACTTATCAGGAGCATAAAAATGACACTTTTCTTGCAGAAGCATGTAGCCACCCAGAGACTTAAAGTGTGGTCATGTAGAAAGGTCACATGGTCATATTATGGAAGCACGGATGCCTGTCACAGGGCGTCCAGCTTCAATGCCACCACACAAGGAAAACTTCCCAATAGTTAGACTTAACAGAGGCCATGAACCGCCTTAACAGGCAGTGGCTCTCCCCCGTGAAATTGCTTTAGGAAACCTTGTGCAGCAAAAGAGAAGTTTGTCATGGTAACTTTAAACAAGTTCTGGATTAAGTTCCAGTTACCTTTCACTGATATTTGTTTAGTGGTGAAAAAAAGTCTGTGTGACATTTGTGATAGTACCTAATATCCTGATGTCAATGTCACATCTCCCACTGTATGAAGACCCCCAAATGAAATGTCTTATAGTTCTTGATAAATAAATAGAATAAAGGCCCACACACTTTAGAATGAAAATTAAAGTTTTATAGTTTAGAGTTCTAATATTGGAGACTTTTCCAAAATTTAAAATTTTATGATTTACTTAAATATAAAAATAAAATTAAAAACTTCTGACTTGAGAATACTATTAAGAGAATGAAAAGACAAGCCATGGAACGGGAGAAAATATTTGCAAAACATATCTAAGAAAGGATCTGTATCTATATACAAAGAACCCTTAAAACAACAATAACTAAACAAACAACCCAATTTTAAGTGGGCAGAAACCTGAACAGAAATCTGCAAGATACGCAAAAGTGTGCAGATGAAAAATGAGTTTGTGAAAAGATAATCAACATCAGCTGTCACCAGGGAAATACAAATTCAGACAGCAATGAGATAGCACTACACACTGTTAGAATGACCAAAGTCCAGAATGCTGACAACAGCAGGTGCTGGTGAGGGCGTGGCCCAGCAGGAACTCTCCTCAACGCAGGTGGGGACACAATGTGGTGCAACCACCATGAAGACAGTTGGTGGCTTCTCACAAAGCTAGAATAGTTTTATCATAGAATTCAGTCATTGTGCTCATATTTAACCAATTGAGTTAAAAAGTTATGTCCACACAAAACCTACAGACAAATGTTTAGAGGAGCTTTATTCATAATCTCTGAACAGAAGCAATGAAATTGTCATCAATAGTTGAATGGATAAACAAAGTGTGGTACATCCATGCAACTGAACATCTCTCAGTTATAAAACATGTTACCAATTCACAAAAAGATGTGGAGTATCTGCAAATGTATATTCCTAAGTAAAACAAGACAATCTGAGAAGGCCACATACTATATAACTCCAACTACATGAGATTCTTGAAAAGCCTAAACTATGGAAACAGTAAAGTGATTGGTGGTTGCCAGGGGATTGTAGTCAAAATAAAAATTGTCTACAATTCCTATTCAGCAGCAAATATGTACATAGAGATGGTGAGGAAATATATTCCATGGCCTGCAGAAATATAAGGGTTTAATTGACAACATTTGATGATTTCATTGATGCTAAATCTCAAAACACACAAATTTTAAAGCTATTACAATTTTAAATGCCTAGTGTTACAGACTGAATTATTAGAGAAATTACTAATTCACAATCTGTGTGTGTGATTTGCACAGGAAAGAATAAAACATCTCCTTTCCCATTCTCCACCCCATTTCCTAAAGGCCAAGATATATTTCTGTAGATTGGGGCTCTCTCTCTCTCTCTCTCTCTCTCTCTCTCTCTCTCTCTCTCTCTGTCACACACACACACACACACACACACAAACAGATTTGGGGAGAGTTATGTGGGAAAAAGCAATTTGCTTGTATGACTCTCACCAAGGTCCTTCCTGGGAAGACCCAGAATAATCTAAAGCATTAAGCTGGACTGTCTACTGGGAAAGCCAAAGGAAGGTCTTGAGGTGGAGTTTGTCAGGAGAGGGGAGTTCGTATCAAGACTCCCCGCAGTCTAAGCCCTTGTCAAATGCCATTTCCCAGATGGGTTCGCGTGGCTGCGGGGCCAGCATCTGACTGCTGTGGAGTCTTGCAAGGAATATCCCTCCCACAAGACCAGGGGCAGCGCCCAACCAAAGAGGCACCGCCGGGCAGGCATAGCACAAGAAAGAGGACAATGTCAGGAGGGCTGGCAGAAGTGGATCCTGCCGGCTTGAAGGTCACACACACGTCCAGTGCTCTCACAGAATCGAGGAACCGCTGTGAACCGGGATTTCCCACATCTTGATATGTGGGACCTTCTGCTAGATACGATTTAATTTACACAAAAATATATAATCCTCTTGCATTTAAACATTGTGGAATGGCTAATGATTACAACCTGGATGTTCTTGATTCCGAGACCCTATTAACTGAAACTTCATCACCGATAAACTTAGGTTTTTCAGAACAATAAGAGACCACATCATAGTAAGTGCAGAGCATCAGTTGTAAGATGTGTCCTGACTTCAGAAATATGGAAACATGAAAAACTATGCCTCAGAATGGAGGACATAGTGGTTAAACTATTTAGACAGAATTTAAATATAAAATTAATAGTTTATGAAGCTTCTTCAAGTTCCCTCAACACGTGTTGAAAACCACTGACTCCGGTGATGAGAGAGGCATCCAGCCTCTCAAATATCCAAATATTACCTTTCTCTGGGAGCCAGTTTGTTGGAGGTGAGTGAGTCTGACGAAGAGGAGGGGTCCTACTGGGAACCTTGAGCACCTGCCTTTGCGCTGGGATCCCGGCCACCAGGGGGCTCCTGGAGACTGCAGGGGAAGGACCCAGGCCCAGGCAGGAGTGCAGTGAAATCACAGTGCACACCCGTCTGCCAGCCCCTGTGGGCGGTGGCCGTCCAGAGCCCTCAGAGCCACTGGCACACCATACAGTATGCAGAGTTACCACATGGTATGAGAGAAAGAATATTAAATTATTAAATAGAAGATTAGGTTCTGGTTTCAATTTAGCCACTGAAAGATATTTCCAAAGCTCACCTTCCTCCTCTGTGTAAGGGCAGCAGTGAGAGTTACCCTCTCTCCTGTTTCCCGCTGACAGAGCTCCATCACTTTCCTGCCCCAGCGAGACGTTAAATAGGAACGATATGGTAAGTATCTGGTCGTTTTCTCTTATCCAAAAACTTCAAGAAAACCAAGAAAGATATAAGAATTCCCGAATAGCTTTTTTCAAAGTACAATATCTTCATTTGTATAGAGAAAAAGAGTCCATTTTTTTTCTCAAATAAAGATTCGGTGGCACTTTATGGCATTGAAAAGTAGTTAAGTGGCTCCTTCAAAGAAAACATCAAAATGTGATCTGCGCTTTTTGAGTGTTAAATACCACACAAACCTGCATGATATGTTTAAAACAAAGCAGAGATTGAATAATTAATTATTCCCTTATCATCACTTTCAGGAAACTCAGTAAATTAGTGCCTTAAGATGTTCATATTGCCACAGAAAGTTGAGTCACTGAATATTTTTAACCCTTTTCTTCAAGCTTTGCTATTAGAAGAAAAAGCCTTCCGAGTTAATGACAGACCAGTGCTCACATATGTCAGTCACCCTTCCCTCTCAAGAAACCATCAGTGTATAGAACAGAACGACCAAATAAAGGAAGCCACAGTCTGTAGATGTCAGAGGCCAGTGGAGACGAGGCACAGAAGCCCAGGCAGTGACATTCCAGGACCCTAGCACAGAGGAGAACATAGACGGCATTTAAAACACCAGCAAGCGAGCACCTGCTATCCAGCGAGGGGAGGAGCTTTTTCTTCCAGAAAAGGACGTAGTCTAGACCAAAGACCCCACTTTCCAGTGTTCAGGAAATCTCCAGCGTAAAGATTGACTCCCTGTCAAATTACCCCAAAGAAACCCCAGAACAAGCCTTACTTTGTCACTACAAAGATTCCATTCACCTTTCTGATGGGACACTGTGTTTTTTTTTGTTTGTTTGTTTTTGTTTTTTAGCGTTTATTTATTTTTGAGAGAGAGACAGAGCGTGAGTGGGGTTGGAGCAGAGAGAGAGGGAGACACAGAATCCAAAGCAGGCTCCAGGCTCCAAGCTATCAGCATAGAGCCCGAAGCGGGGCTCGAACTCACAGACCGCGAGGTCATGACCTGAGCCGAAGTTGGACGCCCAACCAACTGAGCCACCTAGGTGCCCCTCTGATGGGACACTGTTAAGTGTGAACAGAAAATGAAGAATCACCAGACTTTTAAGGGAAACTACCTCCTGGTGAAAAAGACATGAACACAAACCAGCAGGTGTGATTATTCTCAAGTAATTAAGCCCCTAGCAAAATGCGACACAAATAGCGTTCATGGGCTATTGTTCATCTACTGGCTCTGTTTAGAGTTTCAGCCAATGTATCACTTTGATATGTTTTTAAATTGTATGAAATTGCCACTCTCATAGGTAAAAATAGTCAAATGTGACCAATGTCACATGTTCAACATAATGACTTTTTTAAAAAATAGAAAGGATGGAATTAATGCGATATCTCATGCAGCAACCAAGGAAGTCAAGGAGTGGAGGGTTTTATAACCAGATAATAGCAGGATCTGAGCTTTAATGTTTACAAAATGGGCTGATACAGGGTGTCTTGTTTGAACTTTAAACCACTCTGTAATTACAGTTATTAATATATGTAAAAATTTAACTGTTGAGAAATCCAAGACCACATAAAGGAAGCTGCTTGCGGGAACACAGCTTTAACTTGGCAAATAATCAATGGAGACGGCACCAGAGCTCCGGCTGACCAACCCCATGCCCTTGATTTCCACCGCCCAAAAGAAATGAGCCGAATGGAATCTCGGGGCACCGCGATACAGAGGTGGTGGGAAGGCAGTAGGGGGAATGAAGTGCAAACAGAGGTAAGAGAAAAAGCCTGAAGCACAGGAGCTTAAGTTCACTGAGCCGGAACTCGCCTGAAGCCACGTGACTGGAGAGCATCATGCTGGCCCCAGACACTTGAACAGACCCTGGGGAAGAGCCCTCACGACACTGAATCCAAGAAGGACGAACTTGAGATATTCCAGATGTGAAGCAATTAAACCCTCCCTGGAAGGAGTGACCCAGATAACTGCAAAATGTCCGTGTTAAGAAATTAAAACATACATACCCACATAAAAATATAGAAAAGAAAAGACAAACTCTTGTCAGATTTCTGGAGACCAAATCACCAAATGCGGCACACTTACACGCACACAACACACGCATACACACGCAGAGACATGTGCATATGCACGCACCCACACATGTGGACACGTGCAAGCACAGACACACGTGTGCACACTTGTGCAAGGCACACACAAATATGCATGCTCGTGTGTGCACACGAACACACAGGTACACACCTGTGTGTGCACACGTGTGAATACGTGCATGTACACGCATACCCGCACACATGTGCACACACACACAGTGAGCCATGCAAAAAAGGGTCAAACAAGGCACTTGAGCGGCTGGGGGTGTGCCCTTGGCAAGACGATGATTGCGTCCCGCCCCCCTGTTCTTCCGTCTAGAGCTGAATCCCATTACTAGGGCCGTGAGCTTGCTGAGTCCCATCCCTTGCCAGGGAACCAAGGGAAACCTGTGACCCCTCAGACCTGACTTCATTTCCATTTCTGCTTGCAGCCTCTAGGACAGAGAGAGAAAGAAAATGTACACAGTAGATGGATGGACACGGTGCCTGGAGAGTAACTTTCAGAAGCCCCAAGTACCAACTGCTGCATATATTGAGGCAACAGTTAAAGAAATGGCTACAACTGGAAAGCAGACCCAGCGGAAGGCCTGCCGTTCACCCCTGTCGGTGCAGCCCCACTGGGGTTTACACTGCTCTGTGCTCCCTCCCCAGCTGAAGCCTCTGCTCAGAAGACAGACACTCCACTGGAGACCGAGCAGTGCCTTCGGCGCGGCCGTGGAAGCAGCCCTGCCTTGTCTCCACCCCAGCAGGTGGCTGGGGCTCCACTCTTCCTGCGCCTGGCCAGGAGCTGCAGAAGGTCAGCGGGGGGCTCAGCGCACAGGCCGGTCCAGGCCCTCTGGGGTCACGGGGCAGTTTCTCCTCCGTGCGGCCCAGTGAGGCTACCAGGGATGGTCACAAAAGCTGTGCTCTGACACCCAGCTTTGCCTAAGTGCATCAGGCTTTTCATTCCCAATGAATACAAACTTCCTTGATCTTTCAAATGATCTGTTTGGAAATGTCTAGAAACAAAACAAGGTGAAATTCTGAGACTCCCAAGAAAGAACATTCAATGTCAGCAGACAACCCTCGCGACCTAGGGCCTGTTGGGTTGTTAATGCCAATGATTTCAGGTGCAATGCTCTGGCGCACTCAGCACTCCCCAACTTGTGGAACGAACGAACGAACGAACGAACGAACAGCATGACAGGCTCTCTGCTCTTCCTCTTCTGATCCGCGTGAACAGCAGCCAGTTGCCTGCCTCAGGCTGCTTATTTCTTCTTTTGGAAAAAGGGGGGTGCCGTTTGCCAGACTCGAGACCCCAGGAGGGTGGATTCAAGCAAAGGGCATAGAAAACACTAACTAAAATATGCAGTGTTGGTTATTTTTGGATATCATGACCTTGGCTTTATTGACACCTTCTGTTAAACAGACCTCACTTGCCAAACGCCACAGGACATGGCACTTTGAAAGTTCCTGTGAGCGGCGACTGTTGTGTAAGCAAAACAATGAGACAATGAAAGAGAGTATCACGCATCCCAGCACAGCGGAACCGCCCTGACAGCCTCAGCGTGTAAACTTACGCGGCACCATGCTTTCTTTCAGAAACATGTTTGGATTTTAAAGATTTTTGGTAGATTTTGTTATGTAAGCTTTATGTACTGCAATGTCTTAATTAAAGATTTTTAAATGTTGAGTAAAATGCTCACCAGTCCAGTTTGTAATATATATAATAAACCTGTCATATAATTTATTTTTTTTAAACAAGCTTCTTATACAAATTGCCCTTGGAACTTTTATTTAGAATTTAAGGTCATTTGGGGGTTAGTGTCATGTAAACGAAATTCTCCAAAATGCTAGGGTCCTTTTTTGGGGTGTTGCGTTCCTCTAAACCATGATCAAGCCAGGTTGTGTCAGCTGTGGGAAAACAAATCTTTCTTGGTCTGGGAGCTCAAACGCCTCGGGCTATGCCAGATGAAGTTTTCATTACTGAGTCATAAATTCCTAAATGCAGTGTATTCCAGAAAAACAGACACACCTTTAACATCAACATTTCGATCTGACAAAGGCCTCAGATATTTCTCTGGCAATAAAAGTTACAAAAAGATGATCTTGATTCAAAGAAGAAACTTGCCGACGGTCTGTGCTCTCTCAGTGCCCTTGGCTTATTAAGAGCTCAAAACAGAGCAGGTCCATCAGGAAACAGCTGGACTTGAATGGGAAGAATCACAGCCCCCTTCCGCCCACACTCAGTTCCAGAGCTTGGACATACTTTCCCAAAGTTCAGTCTCTTCTAGGTAACAGAAAATAACACTATTACCTGTTAGGGCCAATGCATGGATTAAATGTGTTGCCTGGTGAGATGCCTAGAACAATGTTTGACCCAAAAAGAAGAATCAGTACATTGATTCATTCAAAACTGGGTGCTGGGCTAGTAAGGGCTAAGGCAGAAAATACTAGAACTTGAGAGCCACACATAGTTCCCTACAGCAGCGTGCCAGGAGTGCGTGAGGAGAGGCATGGTGGCAGGAGCAAGCAGGAGTCAGGTCCAGAGGGGCCCAGCATGCCGAACCCATGCCTGTGACCTCTGTAATTCTGTCTCCGTGTGGTCCTCTGTGCACACCTGCAACCCTGCGGGGCGGTCATGGGTAAACATTCCTCCTTTCCTTCACTCGCCTAAGAGCAATTCAGGTACAGGAACAGCCCACCGGGTCTTACTCAAGAATTCCCTAACAGGAATTTCCTTGACAGGAAAACAAACAAGATGTTACATCTTTCAAAGAAAATGTGCAAATTACTTCACTATTTCTTATTTATCACTGCCTCACTGTTCTTGTTTCTGGAAGAGACACTGGTATGCATGTGCTTTGTGTTCTGGAGGCTCCAGGAAGCTGAATGCAAACTATTCTAAAGAAGAACTAATACTCCAGTCAAATAACTAACCAGTAGAAACATGTTTCTATCGTAGATACTTGAAAGTATTACTGGGTTTTGTTTTGTTGCTTTTTGTAATATAAGCACACACGGTCAAGCTGACTTGGGTGTGTGGTAGCCTTCAGCTCTCAAGGGCAATTATTAAGCTTTATTAGAAGCTCACTGGAGATCGGTGGTCGGAACTGACTGAATGTTTCCTGTGGCAGGCAGCCGCTGAGATGGCCCCCCGGTGATCCCGGGTCCTGGTATTCATGCCTTTGTGCAAACTCTCATTAGAGTGGGCTAAACCCAGTGCCGTGCTTCTAATAAGCAGAATGTGCATGAGTGAGGGCAGGCTCCTTCCAAGCTGAGGCTGCAGCAGGGTTCTGGGTTCCACATTGCTTGGCTCTCCTGTTCTCTTGCTTGCTCTGATGAAGGCCAGACATCATGCTGTGAGCCAACCTCTGGAGATGCCAGTAGGTCAAGACGCCGAGAGGGGCCACTGGCAATATCCAAAAGCCAAAGACACCAAGGCCCTCAATCCAGCAGCCCCAGTGGAAGCAGACCTGGCCAGCAACCTCAGAGTGAGCATGAAAGCAGACCACAGCCAAGCCTTCAGATGAGACCACATCCCTGCCTGATGAGACTACTGCAGATTTGCACAAGCGTTGGGGGCAGAAGCAGCCAGCTATGTCGTCCCTGGATTCCTAAAGCACAGAAATGTTTGTTGTTTTAGTCCACAAAGCTTTGGAGTAATCCATTATATAGCATTAGGTAACAAATATAGTCCTCCACTCTGAGTTCTCACTTTTAAAAAATATCCACCAAAGTATGTAGGTATGAAGTGACCCAATATCTTCAACTTACTCTCAAAAGTTCAGAAACAATAATAAGCACATATATGAAAATATATAAAGTTACTGAAATAATAAACAAAAGGAGAAAATGCAAGCAACTGATGTAAAAGGGTGAGAGGTAGGTGAGAGCTCCTTACACTGTTCTCAGAGTTATTTCAATTCCATCACAATAAAAAATCACCAATGAGGTCAATAAGAAAAGACCAGTTTAAGTGGTGCCTGAGTGGCTCAGTCAGTTAAGCGTCCGACTTCCGCTCAGGTCTGATCTCATGGTTAGTGGCTTTGAGCCCCATGACGGGCTCCGTGCTGACAGCTCAGAGCCTGGAGCCTGCTTGGGATTCTGTGTCTCCTTCTCTCTCTGCCCCTCCCCTTCTCGTGCTCTGTCTCTCTCTCAAAAATAAATAATAAAAACATTAAAAAATGTTTTAAAAAAGAGACCGGTTAGAAATTATAAAAATGAAGATTAACAAAGTTATGTGAATAAACTAAATACAAAAACAATATAAGTCACAAGAAAACAAAAATTTTTGTGATTATGTAAGGTAATAAATAACTAGATGTACTGTGAAGATCTTTTGCAATGTTTACAAATATCAAATCATTAAACTGTCCACTGGAACTAATATAATGCTATGTCAACTATACCTCAATAATCGTTTTTAATTTAAAAAAATTTCAAGAGGGGTATCTGGGTGGTTCAGTCAGTTAAATGTCCAACTCTTGATCTAGGCTGAGGTTTTGATCTCAGGGTCATGGGTTCAAGCCCCACGCTGGGCTCTACACTGGGCATAAAGCCTACTTAAAAAAATTTAAATAAATTACATTAAAAAAACAAGTGAGCTTTTATTTTTGATTAGATAAGAATATGTTACGGCATATGGAATTCTGTAACCAACATACCAAAGATAACAAGATTTTGAAAACATTGCCCTATTTTCTAGTCTACAGTAATAATAGCTACTAAGAAAAAATCTCACTTGCATGAATAAGAAAAATTGTGCAAGACAAAAACATTAGTGTTATTTTATGAATAAATTATTAGCTTTCTGTCGGAAAATCTAAAAAGTCTCTGAGGAACACATGGATATTGGCTATTTCAACTACTTTGTTTGTCGGAGTCATTTTTATGAACAAAAATATACCCACCTTTATATCCACCCCCACATAATTCTATTAGCAGCATTCCTCTGTCATTTTTTTGAAAACCTATCTTACTGGAAATACATATGTGTCTGCTGATGTTGAACACATTTGTATGACTTTGTTAAATGGTTGGTTAATACTTATCAGAAGTTTCAAAATATAACCTCTGACTTAGTATTTCAGCATTTTCTCTGGCCGAGTGGGGTGCCACAAGAAAATCATAAACCCACAGTTGTACGTGACCTTGATGCACCAAACAGCAAAGCCTGGAAATAATCTATATGTGTAACTATGAGAAATGATTTCAAAGTGGGAAAAAATGGGGAATTACTAAAAATCTAAAAAAGCAACGTATAAAATACTAATACACAATGTAATCTCAATCCCTTGTTACTTCCTATAAAGCCTTGGAAGAAACACTATTTTTTCATTAATACTATTGCATATTTCCAAGTCTACCTATGAAAGTAATAGAGTCATGTGTGTATGCTACACACTGCACAACACGTATGTGCTATAGAATACACGATAATAATACTGCAGTATCTTGGAGGCCAAGTGAGAATGGCTCGTCTGGTATTTGCTTTAATAATTAAGGCAAGTAAGAAGACATGGCATTTGTGTTAAAAAGTTTTCTGGTAAACAATAGACTTAATTTGTTAAAGTGGGCACCAGGGAAAAATTTTAAAAAGCGTTTGTGTTTTCAGTTTTAGAGAGTATTTGTGTGTGCCAAAATTCAAGAGCAATTACATACAGAGTTTATTTTTTCTAAGAATATTTATAGGTAGTCTAGAGAGAGATTTTATTTTTATAATCTTAGAATACAGTACACATGTCAAATGTAATGGAAATAATACTAAACCGGCTGTTCTACGAACAAATTGTATCTCCCCGTTGGCTCCAAACCATTTGCTGATAAGATTTTTTAGGTAAAAACAAAGCTTAAATTCCTCCACAGTATCAGAATTTTCCTTCCGAGCCATTTGTACCCAAAGTGTAGCCAACGGACAACCTTCAAAAGCATCCCTGGTACTGCCTTGCTTCTGACTTTCTCGCACGAAGCCTCCCCTCCGAGTGGGGCGTCGCTGGCCTAAGAAAGTCTCTATCGTGCTAGGCAACGTCCAGAGGAGCGATCGCAGTGGCACGGCCCCTACCACAGGGCCATTGGCTCCTCGTGTGACTGGGTCAGTGACTCCCGGCCAGGGTGCACTGCCCTCACTCCCGAGCCGGTGCCAGGGTCCGCAGACACACTTGTCACGACGCGGCCTCCAGCGGGCAGAGGACAGACGTGCTGCAGTGCACAGCTTGCACGACAGAGAATTACTCAGTTCAAAATGTCAGCAGTGCTGAGGTTGAAAAACACTGAATAAAACGAAACCGCAACATGAGGTTCCTCTCTCTCTTTTTACACGCGTGTGTACTCGTGAATACCAGATGACAGACTGTAGGCATATGCATCTAAGGTAAATGGGTTTTAATGGTCTTCAAAAGTACTGTGCTTCAGCAGCAACAACAACAAGACAAATAACCTGGTTAAATATAAGCACAGGACTCAAATAGACATTTCTCCAAAGAAGATACACAGTGGCCAATAACTACAGGGAAGTGTGCTCAACATCACGAATCATTAGAGAAACGCAACTAAAACCCACATCGAGAGGTCATTTCCTAGTCTTTAGGGTAATGACGATCAGAAGAATAGAAAAGAACAAGTGGTGGCAAAGATGTGGAGAAATCAGAACCATTTACACTGCTGGTGGGATTGTAAATTACCCCGGCCACTGTGGAAAACAGTACGCAGGTTCCTCAGGTCGTTAAAAAGAGAAACACCACACGACCCAGCATCCCCCTTCCAGGTTTATACCCAAAAGAACGCAAAGCAGGAGCCCCAAGACACTGAACTCCCATGCGTTCACTGCGGCCGAAGTCACAATAGCCAAGAGGTGAAAGCAAGTTCAAGGTCCACTGACAGAGGAATAGATAAAGAAGACGCAGTCTGAACATACAACGGACTATTGTTCAGCTTAAACACGAAGAAGGAAGTTCTGACACATGGTACAACGTTGATAAACTTCAAGGATGGTCTGCGAAGTAAAATAAGCCCGTCACAAAAGGACAAATGCTGGTGATCCCATTCAGATGAGGAGTGTCAGGGAGTCAAACGTCACAGAAACCCAGAGCAGAAAGGTG
Organism: Panthera pardus; assembly: GCF_024362965.1. Classification (NCBI taxonomy): domain Eukaryota; kingdom Metazoa; phylum Chordata; class Mammalia; order Carnivora; family Felidae; genus Panthera; species Panthera pardus. The sequence continues at coordinate 41,018,052 of NW_026526832.1, read as the reverse complement.
ATTGCCCAGGGCTGGGGAGGAGAGGGCAGCTTAGTGTTTGGTGGACGCTGGGTTTCAGTTTTGTAAGACGAAACTCTAGGATGTGTTGCAGAACAGCGGAGGTGTACTTAGCACCCTCAACGGCACACTTATAAAAGTTTGAGGTGGTAAATTTCACATCGTGTGTTTCAATCACAATTCAAAATAAAATGTAAAGCTTTTAAAGAGTGCATGTGCTTACTTCATCATGGGGCATAATCTCCCAGACCAGCAGAACCTTCGCAATGGCAGGTCGAAGGCCAGCGGTGGGACCAAGGGTCCTCTGACATCCTCCCCACAACCTGGAGATTTGCTGTCACTTTCTGTATGGCCAGGTGGCAGCCAGTTTCTCTCCTCTATTCGCACCTGCTTCTATCTCCCTCCCCTCAAAACCCCATCCCTAACCGTCTGCAACAACCAGAACCAAGCTCCTTGAGCCGATACAGAGAGCACCCAGCCCTGTGAGCCTCTCTGGAAGCAGGGCCACAGGCTGGAAGGACCAGCTCCCTTACCCAGAGAATTAAGTTGGAGAGAATGTAACTGTTGCAGTCATTGGTAGGGAATAAACAAAGGAAACGTGGCACTGCTTTCTCAGCAAGAGAACTAAGAAGGAAAGCAGAGGTATTTATTGAGTATCAATTACATACCTACGTTTTTTGGGTACTTCATACAAAAGTACACAGGTACTTCACACACCTGTGAAGAAACCTGGTGTTCAAAACCATCAAGAGTCTTTCCCGAGGCCTCCTTGCTGCCTCGCTGCTTCTTGGCCAGCCTCTCTGAATCCTGTATCTGGGCTTGTCCCACACCAAGGGCCTCAGGCTATTTGAACACTGTTAGCAATGTTTCCATTCTAACCAAATTGTTACAGATCTGGTATTCAGACCAGGGAGGGTGTCCTGGTGGTAACATTCTCCCACACACCATCATTACCATCAGATGTATGTATGACACAGTGTGTCCATCCAAGACCCCCCCCCCCCCCCGGGGTTGTTTCCAAATTGGGGCCAATGTGAACAAAGCTGAGATAAGTATTTTTGTGCTCGCAGGCATACCCTACCTAGTATCAGATGACAGTCTTCCATCTTCCCAGGGAGATATCTAGGGGTCAACTGTTGGTCATTAGGTTGGTACGTTTCACTTTGAGAAATGGGGGTACAACTTCCTGAACTGGCTGCACTGTTCTCGCCAGCCCAGCCGTGCAGGAGAGTGGACAGCTCTGGTGTTCTCTGTGGACACCCGGTGGTCTTTCTGGAGAGAGAGCCCCCCGGGGTGGAGGGGGGTGCATGTCCTCAACTTCTAGGACCCCGGGGTCTTCATACTGTAGTCTGGCTCTCATGTAGCCTTCACCAACCGGCCTGAACACTCTGTTTCTCAGTAACAGGGACTGAGACTGCTCCTTGGGACTGGCTGCTCTTTGGCCCTGGAAAGCCACTGTGACCTTCACTTCCTTGACCATATCACAGGCAGATCTCTCTGCCCCTCACCCCCCAGACTGTGTTCCACGGCAACACATCGACACACCAGCGTTTTCTGCCTCTGCAAAACGTTTAAAGCCTTCACCATACCTCCCAAGGCCTGGAGGCTCACACCTTCCTGGCTGCCTCCAGAAGCCCCTTTCAGGACACCGTCCTCCACCCAGAGCTCAGAGTGACTATAAATAGGCCACAGAGGCTCAGCTCTGCTACTCGGAATTATAAACAGTGCTCCCAGGGACATTATTTCCCTTCAGAAAACATCTGACTCCTAAAATTTTCTAGCTTTGGGGGAGGCAAAGAAAGAGAGGACTATTTTAGAAAGTATTTTTAACCTTCCAATTTTACACAGTCTTGGCCCTTCTGTGGCCCATATAGACATTTTCCCATAACTAATAACATACCATGAGCCCGAGGAGAAGGTTGGTTTGAAAAAATCACCAAGACTTAAAATGTATTTTCACTTACTAGCTCATAACCTATGTTTAACGAATAACAGAATCAGTAGAAATTAGTTCTTCGCTGGGACCCTGTGGGTATTTTGATTGGCTCTGGGTGCACAGCAGGAACAAAAGACAGGGCAGCATAGACGGTGACTCTCTCTGTCGGTTCAGAGACTGAAGATGGACAGAAGAGCAGCTCCTCGAGGGTCAGGAGCCTGGCACTTGTGTCTCAATGGATTCACAACGATCGGTTTTCAAAGGGAGAAGCCCGTGCAGTGTAGACACAGACACACACATGCCTGTGTAGATATTCACGGGACAGCACGGCTGTGACACCCTGCTGATTATGTGCACCTTTAACCAACTAGAGACAACATCTAATGCCGAAACGATAATGTGAAAAAGAACCAAACTCAAAATTCCTCTTTTGGCCGACCTTCTCTCTGCCCCAAACATTTGGTTGTATCTCCATGCCCGATCCGGTCCTTGTTCATACGTATAGATCATGTTTACCTCACCTTAATCGTTACTTAGAGAAAATACTCTGACAGGGCAAGCCTTCACTCAATACACCGTATAGGTGGTATGATGTGTTCCCACAATGTTAGCGCTTTGTTGGGATGATTGCTCAACGTTGCAAAGAGTGACTTTGCGCATTTCTCTTACACTCACTGCCATCACTGGACGTAGGTCGTAGTGTGAGAATTCATACTGAAATGAGTACCTTTTATTACATTTCACTCTCCCTCTAGATTATTTCTCGGGGTTCACATCCCTATATTTAGCCAGGGGATATCGAGATGGTTATTAGCTTTTAGAAACTAATGCCCATTCAGGGCTTGAGGACTTGAACCACCCTTGTGCTGGGTGAGAGAAACGTGGGGCCTCTCTGTCTCTCTCAGCAGCTCTTCTCTAACCCCTTCCCTCCTCTCCCCTGAGCTTTGGAGGCTGGCTTGTCTCCAGCCCCACAGCAGGCCTGGCACCTCACCCACACTTGCTCTTTGCATACCTCTAAGGTTCTCTGAGCAGAAGCTGGCCCCAGCAGGGGGGCTGCAGGGGGGCTTAGCAAATAGCCACTCACCAAACTTCACCTCCTAACTGGATCAGGTCACATGACTACGCTGCACACCTCAGAGCTCCACATTAATCACCTAGATGCTTCCTGTTGGCTCAGGACTGGCGCTCCCGGATGCAGGGACCCCAGCCTCACTGCCCTGCCAGGCCCCTCACCCTGGGGGCCTCCCCCGCCGCCCACTGGGGACTCAGTCTCAGACTGCCACTGGCAGCTGCGTCCACTTCCCTAAAACTGCCGTCCAGTCTCCACAGCCACCAACCACTGCCCTTCTTTCTCAGCCCCCACATCTCACCAGACATGGTGCTGATTCTTTTTTGAGAGAACAGAAGTCGGGTAGCGAGGACAGCCCCCGCCTCGCACACTCCACACCTGCGCATCTTGCCTCCCGGGGCAGCAGCCGGACTGTCCAGACGAGCCGCCCCCCAGGGCCCCCATCCCTCGATTGTGCCCCCCGCCCGGCAGTCTCGACCCCTGCAGAAAGGCCTCCCGCTTCCGTGTCCACTGCTTTTGACTTCCCTTCGTCACCTTCAGAGCTGGCTCTTCCCTGCTTCCCCTGTGGGATCCCTCACCCTGCCCTCAACTCACCCTTGGGACAGCAGTTGGCAAGACTCTCAACGACTTCCACGCCAGTGACCTCCCCTCTGTCTTTGCTTTATTTGACACCCCGGTGGCAGCTGGTCACACCACTGGTGCTCTCATTTTGACTATTTTTCTCTCCTAGATTTCATTTCACCAAATCTTCCTGGCTTTTCCCTCCTTGGCTGACCACTCACACCGCGGTCCTGTGCTCAGTCCAGCACAGAGCCTTCCCCAGGACCTGCCTCTCTCTCTTCTTCTGGACTTTACTTCGGGTCAGTGCAAGTGTCTTCCTGGCCTTTGATTTGCAGACCCAGCTCTCCCCTCGAGATCCCCTTGCTAATGGGCACCCGGCACTTCCCAGAGAGGGCTGCTCTCCAAGTCCCATATTTAAGCAAATGTGCCCCTTCTTCCTGCTGCTTGGGTCCTTCCCCCTCCCTCACCCTTGCCTTCAGGGATCCATCCACTGGGAGTTGGGGTTTCCACTGCAGCCTCTGCCCCGTCGCCCTTCCACGACCGCCACTCCCCAACCATTCTGCCAAGAATCATGTAAAGTCCTGAAGCTCTGGACCTTGGCCCAAGTGACACTAAACCCAGGCCATATTTACAGCCCTTTGTCCCAAAGAGGACATGTGTTTGCTGTGCTTGGTCCCAGGCTTGCCCTTTAGAACTGGGGCTTGGGGGCCACAGAGGCGAGTGAACTAAAACCACAGGGTGAAGCATTGTGGGATTTCTTCTCTTTCAGCCTGCTTCCCTCCACCAGAGACAGGTGTGCACTTCAGCAAGGCTGGTCTCCTTTCCAAGTGCTACAGTCGTCACCTTTCGAGGGCCTGAATTTACAAAAACTATTTCCACCTCCTGCCTCTATAATGAAATCCATACTTCCGGGCACCAAGATTTAACACTCCCCTTTAGCCAGTTGAGACTTACCTGTTCTTGCAGATCAGACTTCCAAGGCTCACAGTATTTCCATATGCTAAGCCATAAAAAAAATTAATACTTATTTTTGAGAGAGAGAGAGGAACAGAGAGAGAGAGGGAGACACAGAATCGGAAGCAGGCTCCAGGCTCCGAGCTGTCAGCACAGAGCCCGATGCGGAGCTCAAACTCACAAACCACGAGATCATGACCTGAGCCAAAGTCGGACGCTCAGCCGACTGAGCCCCCAGGCGCCCTGATCATCCACACATTTTCAAATGATTTGTTGGCTTTATTTGTTTCCAGCGTCTTTGTGAGTTCTGTGCGGGAGGGTCCCCGGTCCACATACCTGCCGCCTTATAGACAGTGAGCCTCCATCATGCATTCATTCCTCATTGTGGTTAAGGAATTTGTGTGATTGTCAACCAATTTAGTCAAACAGAATGTCACAAATGTACAAAACAAAAATAAAACAAACCCCAACGCAGGTAAGGACGGGCTTTGAGAAGCTTACTTCACAAAGAAGAGACTTTACAGCAAGAGGGAAGGTCCTCTGGACCGGAGACTTTGAACATCTCAGGTCAGGCACAGGAGGGCTCCTCCGCCCTGAGGAGGAAGGAACAGGCTGGGAACAGCTGGGCGGGCCACGGATGATCCTTTGGGGGGGGGGGGAGCGTTGGTCAGAGGGTATTGTGTCTCGAGGTCACCATTCCCCAGGGAAGTGGCCGGGGCGTTGTTCCTCTTCCCACACTCAAAGGAGGGCGGAAGGTCAGGGCCTGGGGGAAGGGAGAATCTCAGGCAAAGTCTGGTTCAACAAGCACTGGGTCTGCAGGTCAGCGGAGAGAAAGCAGTTCAGCCTAATGTTCATGGGACAAAGAACCAGGACCTGGGGGATGTGCGTTTGTCCTTGTCGTGGGTGAACAAGGGCTGAGCCTCCCGTGAGAATGTGGGGAAGGAGTCCGACCAGGCAGCTCTTCCTTGGGATACGAGGCAGGTGCCTTATCTTTGCTCTTTTCCGGGAGCTTGGGCTGCAGCAAAGGCAACATGGTCAGCAGCAGAGAAATAACTTGTCCAGGGTAGATTTCTTTCTGGGCCCAAAGTCTGACTTTTGTGGACTTCTCTGTGCTATGGTTTTGTTGGTTCTTATTTCAAATCCCTTGTCACCAACCACAGTAGAATTGGCCCATGACCCGTCCATAACCCACCTGGCAGGCGTGTGACCTCTGCGTAGTCAGCTGTGCTCACTGAGGAGGTGGGTGGAGAGGGCATCTTCTTCAGTGGCTGCTTCTCAGGGTCTAAACTGAAAATGTATTTCATTTAGCAGAACACAGGCACCTTAGTGAAACCATCATAATCTCCTAGGAAGCAGAAGTTAGGGATTTTAATCACTTTGTTCCTAGAATTATGTGGTTTGTGCCTGCAGGCATATATCATGAACTCAATCTTTTCCAACTAAACTTGTAAAAGTCCCGTATCTAAGAAACCCTTCAAGTATTGTTGAAAACGAAGAACCTGGTCCATTGGGCACCACCTAAGTGCTGCAGCCGCAGGTCTGGCCCGGGCAGTGGGCGTTGCTAGTTTCGGAAGAGGGTCCAGGCAAGAGTTCCTTTTTCAGTCCATCATACAAAACCAGGGAGAGGCAAACAACTCCCGTGACATTTGCTGTTACTTCTACGGGGTGAAAGACAACTGCTTTTAAAGATTTAAAATAAAAGGTTATCTGTTAACACGTGCTCCAGGAAAGTTATTCTCTTGGTGTGTGGACTGATGTGTGGACTTCTAAGTTAACTTTGTTGTAGGACTTACGTAACACTAACCCGTCCACACTGTAATGCACTGACCTTGTTTCTAAGGGGTCACCAGTACAATTTCATGAGAAGGTCTCTTTTTCAGGATTTACAGTATAATTATAATCTCCTTGGTGGTGCTAAGAGAGAAATTGCAGCTAGTTTGGCAAAGGTAAGCCAGAACAAAGCAAGAAGCAGCGATACCATGGTTAAGTTTATATTTACTCTTTGGGAAAAAATTAATTTGTACTTGAATTCTTATACTAGTTCTTAACGTTACTAAGAAAATAAGACGTGATATAAAATGTTAGACCAAAAAAAGTCTCGTTGCACAACCTCAGCACCCTAACATACGAAATATTTCCACCTCCACGTTCCTTCCAGTTTCTGAAGATGCACACAGCTTACTCAGCTTTGGCCGCAGTGCACATGGGGTGTGGGTCCTCGACTTCACCTGAACAGTGTATCACAGGCACCCTTGCGTGCTGTTATTTTGCTGCTATAATCAAAATTCTAATGGCTGAGGAATATCTCAGTTTCTCAATACTGAAAGGTAAAATGTTAGTATGGCTGTGAACAAAATAACACTATCAGAATGGAAGAAATACAACCCTGAACTTTAGGTTTCGCAAAAGTTAAATGTTATTACATGTACAGCCAACATAGCTCTATTTTTCTAAGTTCACATACTCTAAAATTCATTAACGGGGCTCCTGGTGGCTCAGTCAATTGAGCGTCCGACTTCAGCTCAGGTCATGACCTCGCGGTCTGTGAGCTCGAGCCCGGCGTCGGGCTCTGTGCTAACAGCTCAGGGCCTGGAGCCTGTTTTGGATTCTGTGTCTCCCTCTCTCTCTGCCCCTCCCCCACTTGTGCTCTGTCTCTCTGTTTCTCAAAAATAACCAAACATTAGGGAAAAATTTAAAAAATAAATAAAAAATAAAATTCATTAACTATGTTAGAATAAAATCAGTTTATCTCATTGCTTTGCTGCATCCTTAATTTCATGTCTGCAGCATAAACTCCCTGTTGCCTGGGCCCTACCAGGTTAGTACGTTAAAACGGAGATGTTACACTCACTCCCCCCACCATTCTCAGGGTCCCCTGCATTCCTAGCGTTTAAAGTTTATTTTCAACGTTATCCTTGCCCACATTCTTTGCTTTTTTGTTTAGATTACTTGCATGTAATTAGGAAAATCAGTTCAGGTGGAGGCTGTGTTTGCATGGACAGGTACATTGCAGAGCAGCTGAGTCTGTAGAGGAAGGGATTCTTTCTCTGCATGTGCTTATTCTGGGAATAAAGCAATATCAGTTTAGAATAGTTAGGGAAGTAAAAATCCAAAACACCAAGTAAAATTGAGCCTTGCCAGCCTGTTGGTTGTCTTTGAGGGGCTCAAAGATGCTCCATATGTTAATGTCTTTTTCAGCCTTCATTAAGTTGGTTGTTGACTTTTTTGCAAGGATGTGAGCAAGCTGCCCAGTCGGTTCAGTTCAGTTGGGCTGGTTGCTGACCTGACTTGTGCACTGAGGAGAGAGTGGAGAATGGGCATAGCCTTGGCACCAGGAGCCCAGTCCTGGGAGAGAGACAGACATAAGGACGCCCGCCATCTAGCAGGTTTGCGCTTTGGCTGTGGGAGACGCCTGCCCTCCAGGTGTCCAGGGCAGCAAGGAGAGGGTCTTTCATGGAAGCTAAGACCTAAGTGATTAAAAAAAGATGAGTTTCACTTTTATTTCATGGTATGGCATCACCAAGAGGTAGTTCCACCAAATATTGCCCCTAACGCCTTCTTGTCTATTTTTCTAGGCCTTGGTAAATTACAGGAAAGCAAGCAACTTCTGTTTTGCACCAGAGATACGGCTTCCAGTCATTTCCTCAGTAACCCTCACACCAACACACACTGGCAGGAATGCTCGTCTCCTCTATTCTCTGCCTCGAATGCTGTCTGGAATACAGTAGACGTTCAATAAGCACATGTCGACTGAACGATGGATGATCGAATCTGCATTTCACATAACAGATTCCTGTATTAAATTCTCGGAGGAAGGGATCTTAATACATAATGTAGGTGTAAAATCTTCACATGGGAACTGCAAAACTTACCCAACACCCAGTTACTAACTGGCATTCACTACTGCTCATCAGCTGGTACGTTGAGCTTAGAGAACAGCGCGACACAGCTTCCGTCCCCGCAGGGAGCAACTGCTGTCTGGTGGGAGACGCGAGGCGGAAGCCGGCACGGAAAATGCAGTGCGCATTAGAGGTTAGCTAAGTTAGAGTGAGGCCCTCCAAGGACTGAGCTCGTGGCCTGTCCTCATTAAACGTGTGACGGGAGCTGCAGTTAGAATGCTGGCTGCACGGTTTCCTGAAATGCCAACTCTGTGTGACGTTCCAGGGGGTCCCCCTCCCATGTTCCGGGATGCTGGAAGGCAGAAAAGCTGAATACAACACTCTGTGTCCCCTGGTGACTGGAGTCGAACAACCTGCTGTGTTGAAGCATGTTGGGCAAAGGTGATCACCAGCGCAAGCTGGACATTTTCTGTGACAAGGGCAATAGTAATAATACTTCAGCGATGCTTTTGAGCATTTCCTGTGTGCCCAGCACTCAGTGGGATTTTTTTATGTTCGTTATCTCATCTTGTACCTACTTTGCGGATGAGAAACCGGACTCAAAGATGGCCAGTCGTCTAGATGAATCTTGGAGCTGGCAGGTGGCGGGGCCGGCATGCAACCCAGCACTCACGCTCCAGATGTGGGATTTGTCTGATGACAGTATGTCATGTTGACTTACAGTGTACATGCATAGACTCCAGTCACTTGAAACGCAGGCCCCGGAAGGGGTCCGGTAACCCGGCCCCTGGCGGGATATGGCTGATAATCCCTGCTGAGAAGAGCAGGTCCCGGGTGTCCCCGCTGACCCTTCTCTGCGCCCCCGCGTGGCTCTGGACAGCACAGCGGCCTGTCCTGCAGCTCTGGCTGTGCACTGGCTGGTGGCGTGAGGTCAGGCGGTGTGTGAACACGGCTTCCTCACCACCAGGAGTCGCACAACAGCACTGCACTCGTTCAGCTGTAAGCGCTATGGAAGGGAACGGTTTTAAAAGTGCCTGGTAAGCCACGGAGCCCAAAACACGCGTCATACTTTTGACTTACGTGAAAGTGTAGACATTTTTGCATGTTAAGGTAAAACATTGCATTTTTAGCTAATATAATCACAGGAGTTTTAAACTTTCGTTTGTTGTTTCACTTGGGTTATTTAATCCACTTTCTTCATGACACAAGTCCATTGACTTACTCTGTGACCTACAGGAAGTTTTGAGGCCTCCGACGAAGAGATCAGCCTATCAGCATGTACACTGGCCCCACAGAACTTACATGAGTGTGGGCCTTGACCAACGAGGAATGCCAGCTTCTCATATGTGACTTCTCGTATGTGACTCCAGATGAAGTCTGGAGATTCGGACCGGCAGGATCCCCTGAGCAAGGAACAGTGTGTTCACAGCATGGCTTGGACCAGGTCAAGAAAAGAAAAAAATCACTCAAGACCGACTTCCTTTTCCTTCAAACTTATGTCAAAATCTAGGTAGATTTCCCAGAAATATTGTCTAATATTTGATGAGCCAACAGCCTAAGGGCTGCATATAACCTTCAGGTGGCCCTTGCGAAACCCAGAGAGAAGGGCCCCTTGCCTCCAGCAAAGTCTGCTGTCTCCACCTTCCATCCTTGGCTTGACGTGCCCGCAGAATGTATATCTGAAGAGAGGCAGCTTTGTTTTCACTGTTATGATAATAAAAACACAATTATGAAGTAATGTAAATGTGCATATAAAACATACAGAAAAGCCAAACACAACAGCGACCCAGCCAAGTACAGCATTTAGCCATGACCCCTAAGAATGACAGAGACTCAGGCCCGAAAGGCATATTCAAGCAGCTCTTAAACATGCAAACCTTTAAAAAAAACTGTAGGAAAAAAATTCTAATGCAATTTTGTGTTTTTTACTTTGAAATAGTTTTAGGCTTCTAGGAAATTTACAAAAATAATACATAGATATCCCGTATATCCACATTCCTCTCATGTTAGTATGTTATGTGACCGTAGTACACTTATCTAAACTAGTAAGTGAATTACAGACTTTATATGGATTTCATATTTTTTGTGGTTGTCATCACTGTTCCAAGACCCAGGTGCGGGTCCCACATGGCCTCTAGTTGCCGCACCGCCCTGGTCTCTCCCTGTTAACCGTCCCTCAGTGTCTCCACATCTTTCATGAGAAGAGGGTGCCTATGGACACTGTCCCTCAATATCTTCTCATTGAGGGTGTTAGCTAATGTACCATGTGCTGGGTTTCTCTACACTAAGGTTATATTGTCCCCCTTGTAATCAGGTGTGTGGACTGACTAACCCATGGTACACACATTCCTGCATTTAACTGTCCCTATGCATATTTAAAAGCCATGAATTCATATTGATGCCTCTGATTTTAATCCAAGACTTGGGTTTACTCTTGTCGTACCCTGGCCTGTACTTGTAACTTCTTTTTCTAAGGATGAGAATCATGACTCTCATATTCGCAGTGTATTTTCCTGCTTGTTCAACCTCCGTATGCACATAAAGTCGTTTCTTAATAGCTATCCGACACCACCAAACAGCAAATTTACCAACTAGAATGTGGTACTCGTGTTGTATTCTATTTTAAAAATTTCTCTGTTACCTTTGCACCCTCCGGCCAACTCCTTCTCTTCCCAACCCTTCGGCTCACATACACCATTCTCTCGTAAGACAGTGAATGCACTGTGTGGCTTTCTGCTCATTTTAAGTCACGTTCATGTTCTTTGGTACTGTTTAAAGTGAGGTTTTATTTGCATGGTGGCTTTCCAAAGACCTCTGGGGAATGTGGTGCAAACCGCTCTGGAGAAGTGAGTGTTGGCACCTCTGCTGTCCCTCTGGGGTCTTGTGTGATGTGGAGGCAGTTCTGAAAATACTCTGAGCAGGGACTAGACTCGGGCACAGAGTCTAACTCCAGACCGTCCCAAGTTGGACCCGTCCCCCCTTTCCCTGGTTGCACCCCAGAAATACCTAAGTCACCACAGACACTTTAATCCATGTGGTCTGTCTCTTTGGTCATGTAAACACCCTCGTTCCCAGCTCCTGCAGAGACAGAAGGGACGGGCTTGCACAAGAGGAGAGAAGTGCACTTTGTGGGGGTGGATACACGCAGACTTTCAGCTCTGCAGGAACGCGTGGGGCTTATCAAGTCCTGTGTCAGCCCAAAGATCTCCCTTTGGCGGGTGGGACTTGTCTGTTGTTCCCACCATTGTCCTAGCCTCAGGCAGCTGGGGTGCGACCTTCTCAGACTGTTTTCAGTGTGGCTCTGGACTCCAGGTTTTTCTGTGGGCTCCAGTGGTGCAGGTCGGAGGGGAGAGGAGGGGGGGGAGGCTCGGGCTGGGGGGGAGGGGTGGCAAGGGCATCACTACATGCAAACACAGAAATCCTCTGCTTTTACCAAGGTTCAGTGGTTTTCCTTGAATAAATCCTCCTCAGCTTGTCTTATGCTTTTGGTTAATTTTCAGAGTTCAGAAATGGTCGCTTGTGATCATCCTGTCAAGCGTCTTCATTGCTTTTTGGAGAGAAAATTATGCTGAGCGTCTTACTCTGCCCTTTGGCTAATCCCCACCCAACACAAAACCATTTTCTTTCCTTTGCCTAAAATAGATATTTCACTGACGACTGACTGTGACCTGAGGGTTTGGAAATTCCTAAACCACCATGTTTGCTTTTTTAAACTATCCCTTTGCTGCTGCAATTTATTCAATCTGGGGAGTGGGCTGTGGGGAGGGGAGAAAATTCTGGCTTATTTTTCCCCTGGTTGAATTAAATCATAATAGGTTTGGCCTTGTCCTCTAGTTTGGAAAGACATTCGAAGACTGAAATGTCACTTTAAATATTTGTGATCCCTGCCACATTTGCTTAATCTAAGAATATGATAATCAAGACATTTATAGTGAAACCCAACATGCTAATGAAAATTTTGAGTAGACATAGGCCTAGGAAGGCCAATTGTTATTCTAATTTTCCGTAGTATTTATATTACAGGGTAGCATTGCACTTCTCAGATTGTGTTTATTTTATAAGCCTCCCAAATTTAACTTAAGTGAAATTAAATCAACAATGTTTTACTGACTGTATGTAGCATTGTTTTGTGGCCTAGAGAAGATCCATCAAACACTGAACCTGACTTCCAGATTGATCTATGCAATCTGTACAATCCATTTTTTGTGGAATCTCTGTAAACACTCTGTCACACTAACAGCATCTTTCTCCTGTAATGCTAGCTTTAAGAATCAATGAATCACAGATATTTGCCGTATTTTCTTAAAAGTGGGTGTCTAGATCTCCTAAGTACTATTTCTCAAACATCAATCATTTCAGAAGAGAATTTAATTTTTTTGGTTTTGATGTTAAGTCATTCTCCAAATACCAACTCATGTGTTTGAAAAATCACAATTATTTTACCTCTTCTCGTTATTAAATTCTCATTAGTTTATAATCAAAATCAAGAAAGTATTTTAAAAAAATACTTCTATCTCTAAAAGCCTTCTAGAGCAATGGATTGTTCTCTTGCTGTATTCATCTATTTCACAAAGTCCAGAAAGAGAGCAGGAAAGACCTATTTTTCACTCACTACTGCCACCTGGTTTGAGAAAATATTTATGAAGTCCAAATTTGAAACATTTTATGTGACTTTCTATAAAGCTGATAATGTAGTCCTCTGCTCTTACCATAATTGGTAAACTCTTACGTTTACTCTCATTGTAAATATCCAGCCTACTTCCAGTGGCAAGGACATCTCTGTGTATCCAAAAGTTAGTGGATTTTTATAATTGTGAAATTATAGATAGATACTGTTTAGATGAAAACTACTCACATCCAGAATTTGTCCTTCACATCATGATACATATCTCAGGGTGTGCATGGAAATGAAACTTAAATAATACAGTTTTTTATTTGGTTTTATTCCTACTACCCAAAATTTAGTTACTGAAGTTTTGAAATATTTATATTTGTAAGCGCTCATGTCTATATTTTGTAGAGTCTGCACAACATAGATTTTTACAAAAAGACTACCTTTTGCCTTATCCTAACTAATACAATTTATGAAACAATGTGTTTGATGCAACATTTGTATATTTATTCTATTTCAAATGAAAATACTGCCACCTTAACATTTGAACATGTCAGTCCAGACTTCCAAATTGAAGGTAACTGAATAAGTGAGGATTCCCCCTCTCCCTGGGAGATCACTGAAAAGCCACAAGGGCAATGCATTTTTAAAACCTGATGAAAACTCCATTTTCAACAAACAAGGGGGCAGGTGTAATCTTCAGTCTCCATATGAATTCTAGGGAATGTCAGACAGAACTGAGGTCAGACACAGCTCTGTGGGGAGAAGCCACAGTGAGGAGAGAGAACTTGGAGGCAGGTGTGGAGGAACCACCAGACCCACTTCTTGATGGTGAGGAGTAAAAGTTAGACAGGGGCCACTGGGGAGGCTTGCTGAGCACCGAACCCTTTACCAGCTCATTTCACATGGCAGAAATGATGGGTGTGCACAAGGAGTCAGAGACCAACCACATATGCAGAAAGCAGTGTCTTTCTGTGACAGAAGAAAAGAGCGAGTCTCTGCAGAGTACAAACCACGTAAGGAACAGCTCCTTTCACCTCACAGGAAACTCTCGAGAACACTGGCCTATGCCATCCCACTCATTCAGTGATTAGGAACATAGAAGAAAATGGAAAACCATAACAAAGAAGGAAGGAAGGGAGGGATGAAGGAAGGAAGGAAGGAAGGAAGGAGAGAAGGAAGGAAGGAAGGAAGGAAGGAAGGAAGGAGAGAAGGAAGGAAGGAAGGAAGGAAGGAGAGAAGGAAGGAAGGAAGGAAGGAGAGAAGGAAGGAAGGAAGGAAGGAAGGAAGGAAGGAAGGAAGGAGAGAAGGAAGGAAGGAGAGAAGGAAGGAAGGAAGGAAGGAAGGAAGGAAGGAAGGAAGGAGAGAAGGAAGGAAGAAAGGAAGGAAGGAAGGAAGCAGAGAAGGAAGGAAGGAGAGAAGGAAGGAAGAAGAGAAGGAAGGAAGAGAGGAAGGAAGGAAGGAAAGAAGGAAGGAGGGAGGGAGGGAGGAAGGAAGGAGGAAGGAAAGAAGGCAGGAAGGAGGAAGGAAGAGAGGAAGGAGGAAGGAAGAGAGGAAGGAAGGAAGGGGGGACGGAGGGAGGAAACTGCAAAACTAAGTAATATCCAAAATTGTTTCTGATAGGTTGGTATTGCAACTAAACATTTTATCAATCACAAAAATCAAGGAAATAATTGCTATAGTAAAAGATAGTCATGAAGCAGAAAAGTGAAATCTTAAGTAAGAGATGGTGAGATACCAGAGAAGATGAAGCATGAATGGGTACAGAAATCAGAAAATAAGCAGAGGAAAAATAAGTTCACCTCCAAAATGGTAACAAACCCAGAGGCAGCATCACGGTGAGGCACCTCAGGAAACTTAAAGATGAAAACAAATGAAAAACATTTTAAAAGACTCCATTTCCAACAGTAAGTCAAGCTTCAAACTCTTGGTGACCTCGTGAACCAGAAAATAGAGGAGAAGCAGGAGTGCTGTGGAGGCAATGGTGACGGGGCACAAAGGAGGAGTACAGGGTGAGGGATCCTCCTGGGTGGGCCACGCGGGCCACCCAGGCCCAAGTCAGACTCCAGTGTGAGCGGTGAACAGTCAGCAAAACACGGGAGACAGAGCCAGGCCTGTGGGGCAGGAGGCTTGCAGGAGACCCCGAATTACTCGGAACTCCGTGAAGTTCTGCATTCCCTGTAAGGATAAATGGGAAATTAGGTCTGTACACAGAAGAGAAAGGGCACTTTGGTCACACAGACAGGCGTGGGGTGTAGGCTTGTGGTACCTGTGTGGTCCAAACTCCTCAATGGGGCCGATTAGTGGGAAGTACTTCTGGGCCATGAAAGCCCCCAGGCCATTAGCAGAAACAAATTCTCTCTGGAGGTCTGCCACTTGAAGCCAAGACATAAATACAATTGCCAGGAATTTGATCCATTTCCTATTGAAAAAAAAAAAAAAACACACAAAAGCAGCACAGACACAAGGCATTACAAATAAGAAACAGCAAGGAATTGAACAAAGCAAAGACCCAGACTTGCAAGGACTTCGGGCATAGGAGTCATCAGACATTAAGATATACAATAATCATGGTCACACAAATAAAGCAGAAGCAAGGATGAGATAAGAAAGAAAGGAAGCACATTTGGAAATCAAGCCAGTAAAACTTCAATAAATAAAAACTGTGAGAGTTAAAATTTAAAACTTGATAGTGCATTAAGCAGCAGATTGGCCACAACTGAAGATGAATCGGAAACAGAAGGATATGACTGAATAAATTATTCAAACTACAGTCTGATGAGACCAAGGATGGAAAAATGAAGAAGTGTAAGAAGTATGGTCAAGCAAGGAGGTGGCATTTACTGCGAGCTCAAGGGGAAGAGACAGGGAGACAGGGAATGCACGCAGGGAGTTTGCTCAGAAGATCTTCAGAGCTGTTGGAAAGGCAGCCCTTGGGTCTAGGGAGCCCAGTGAGTTCCTACTGTAACACAAGGAAAAGAATCAACACAGAAAACAAACAAGCAAACAAAAAAGCCACAAGAATTTTGCCCCTTCCATTCTCGCTATGCACAAAAATGTTCGCAAATGGATCATCGACCTAAATGTAAAATCCAAAACTATAAAATGCTGCAAGAAAGCATCAGAGAAACTCTCTGAGGCTGAGGTTAGGCAAAGACTTCTCAGATTCACAAAAGAAAAAAATTTTTTTTTTATTTTTTTTTTTATTTTTTATTTTTTTATTTTTTAATATATGAAATTTACTGTCAAATTGGTTTCCATACAACACCCAGTGCTCATCCCAAAAGGTGCCCTCCTCAATACCCATCACCCACCCTGCCCTCCCTCCCACCCTGCCCTCCCTCCCACCCCCCATCAACCCTCAGTTTCACAAAAGAAAAATTGATGAAGTGGACATATCATAAAAATTAAAACATCTGCTCTCTGAAATACACTGTGAAGAGAACGAAAGCGTAAGCCACAGACTGGGAGAAAATAATTGAAAATGTTATACCTGATTTTATCCAAAACATAGAAAGATGTCGCAGAACTCAATAACAATAGGCAAGCCAAAATAAAAATGGGGGAAACTGAGTTGGAAAATTCACTGAAGCAGATAAATGAACGGCAGACAAACACATGCAAGATGGTCAGCTTGATGGGTCACTAGGGAAACAATGGGAGCGGAAGCAATGAAGTTAAAAGTACGTGGCACCAAACCGCAAGCCTCTGGGTGGTGGAAACTGTGACCTGCGAGGTGCGGGGGCCTCACCAGCTGCCCTGTGGCCACCTCTGTCCCTGCCCACCGACTCAAGAGAAATAATGGACATGCCCATGCAAAGCACCTGTACAAAAATGTCTATGGCACCGTTTGTTTGGTTCTGTTACAGCCAAAAACTAGGAAAGCATGTTTATGGCAAAAGGGTAAGAGTTTCGGGGCAACCGCACAGCAGGGCACACGCAGCGCTCGCAGTGAAACAGCAGGAGCTACTGGTGGGTGAATCTGGAAAGAAATTATGCTGACTCTAGAGGCCAGATCCAACAGAGCTCATACTAATGAGTCTGTTTATTAAAATTATAGAAAATGTGAAAGTTTTCCGTGGTGACAGAGAGCAGATGAGCGGTTGCCGGGGAAGAGGGTCAGAAAGGGCAGAGGAGAGACGACAAAACCCAGGAGAAAACTTGGGAGAAACTTGCATTTATGTGAACAGTGTGTCCAGGGGCCAGACGCCCTCCACGGGCTGTGCCTCGTGGCCTCACCGCTGCTCCACAGCCCTTGTCAGAAGTTGATATACTGTAGTTGTAGTTTTACATTTGTTTATTGTATGTATGTTTTATATTTGTTTATTTTATATTTGTATTTATTTATTTATATTATAGTTTCCATTTTAAACATTATTTGAATATTTTTATGTTCATTTATTGTATATCTTTCCTGGGAAGAGTGAAGCTCCATGAAGAAATTTCTTTGTCCACTTTGTAGCCCCAGGGACCCAAAACAGTGCTTGACACGTGGTGGTTACTAAGTGCATGTGTGTTGATGATGGAGGGATGAATGCGTGAATGCCCCGTGACAGTAAGCTCTGCGCGTGCAGCCAGAGAGAATGCTCCAGGGTTTCTGATGCCATCAGTGACATGCCCGCCCTCTCTGGATTTCCTACCCCCACTTCTTGTCATTCAAGAAAAAGAAATTCTGATACATTGAATCCAATATTCCCATGTCTTCTGTTATTTGCTGTTACTTGCAGTGGTAAAATTATTTTCGTTTATTTTTAATTTTTTAGTGTTTATTTTTGAGAGAGAGAGAGAGAGAGAGAGCATTGAGCAGGGGAGGGGCAGAGAGAGGGAGACAGAGAATTCGAAGCAGGCTCCAGGCTCTGAGCTGTCAGCACAGAGCCCGACTCAGGGCTGGAACCCATGAACCTCGAGATCACGGCCTGAGCCGAAGTCGGACACTCAACCGACTGAGCCACCAGGCGCCCCGCAAAATTATTTAAGCACGCATTTTCACCACTTCAGAAGGCGTTTCTTTGCAAGAGTGTGCTGGGTGTGCAATGACACGAGCGTCACAGGGCAGGCCTGTGCGGTCAGAAAGAGCACGGAGGCAAAGAAAATCTGCCAAAGAAGGACTGAGACAGGAGAAAACTCTGGAAGAGGAGGCGGGAGGTGGGTTCTGAAGGCGGACAGCGCCTTTCCCCCAAAACCCGGTGTGGGGCGTGGCCTCTGAGGCTTGACTGAGCTGCGCGTCCTGTCTGCGCCTCACACGGCATAGAACCCAGACCGCCGGGCAGAACGACAGTGCTTGAACCTCCTTCCTCACCGACGCGAGTTCGGAACCTTCTGTCTCACGGACCCCTGTTCGGAACCCGCCCCTGCCCACCCTGCAGCAGCTCTTCCCAGCCGCAAATTTGGAGCCTTTTCCAAGACGCTGGGCCCTTGGTCCTGAGACAGGACCGAGGAGAGCCCCCCACCCTCCACCCCCCACCCTGCAACGCCTGCGCATCTGGCCTCCTGCTCCTGCCAGGGACGGGCCGTGGTGCTCCCCGAGCCTGGGAAGCAGCTCTGCTGGGACGGGGCTCAGCGGCAGGTGCAGGACAGGTGCCACCCCGCACAGGTAGGGGTGCGGGGAGAGGGGCTGCTGGCTCTGGAGGGGACAGGTGCCGCCCTCAGGGACAGCCAGGCCCGGGCCCTCCGTCCTCCACGCCAGGGGTCGGGGCCTGGCGGAGGGGAGGGATCGGGACTGGGCCTGCGGCCTGGGGCCTGCTCTGGGGGCTAGGACCCCGGGCGCCCGCAGCTTTTCCAAGGGGCGTCCGTCTGGGTGGTCAGGGAGGCCGGAAGGGCGGCCGGTGGCTGCGTCCTTACCAACCCGAGACCTCGCAGACCCGGCCCCGCAGGTCACACACTGGGGACACCCCGCCGCCCCTGCAGCTCCGGGGCTGGTGAGGTCGCGTCCCCATCACCATGCCCGCTAGTAGGGACCGGAGGCCCGGCCCCACACGTGGTCGTGGGCAGCTGGTCAGAATTCTGTGTTTAAATAACTCCTCTGTTAATATAATATCGACTTCCAGCCGACACAGGGCAACGAACGGTCCGGGTCAAAGCCCTCAGCGGTTCTTTTTCTGTCACACGTGCTTTCTTCAAGGAAAGTGGAATCGTACTGTCACTGCTTCGTACTCTGATTTTTAAAATTCAGTATTGTGATGTTTTCCAAATTGTCGCTTATTCTCCCTCATTTTCACAGGTGAGGACTGCTCGGCCGCTCCTGCTGGTGGGCACCTGCCCACCTGGGTGGCCCCGACGCACAGCCGACGCCTGGCAGGGGCGGGGCTCAGGCTGGGGGCCTGATTCTGCGGTGTTTGTTCGCAGGCACCTGCCCCCTCAGGGCCCCTCCTCAGCAAACCCACCCACCCACCAGCACACCAGCCCCCTCACCCTGCTAAGGGCTTTGGAGCCTGCGCTTGGAACCTTTCTCCTCGTCTGAGAAACGCCTTCACCCCACTGAGCCATCCCCTCTGGTCCAGAAACACCCTTGTCCTCTGACCTCTCCCTCTTGGTCTCCACTCCCTGTCCTGTAAGCTCTCCTCCAGGGCGTATCAAGTGCTCTCCTGGCCTATTTTCTTGTCGGTGCTCACAACCTACACAGCAGTTATCCCCCAAATCTACCCCTAGCCTCCAGTTTTCCCCACCTCATTGGAGGCTCCTGTCCTCACATCCCAGATGTAAAGAGGAGGGGTGGGGGGGGTGTCCTGGCTCTGCCCCTGTCCCTCACCAGGCCTTCCCATCTGGAAGGGTCAGGCAGCAGCCAGGGCCAAGCCCAGAGGACATCCCACCTCCTCCCTCCTCCCACCTCCCTGTGGGCTGTTCGGCCCACAGCCAGTGGGGCAGGATCTCCTCCTCCGAGCCCCTGGGAAACCAGCTCTCTCCTCCTTCCTTCCAGCCTCTCGGCCACACATCTGCCCTCTTGCACTTTTTTTTCCACGTAATAGCCAAAATACTCTACTTGAACATTACGTTGGGTCATTTTACACCTTGCTTAAAACCCTCCCAGGCTTTCCTCTGATGAGAAGGCAGGAGGGTGGGACCAGCCCACACCCTGTGGTCAGCGCTCTTTCTGTAACACGCTCCCATCCCGAGCCGCCCTGTGTGACGGTCACACGGGGCAGTCTGCTCCCCGTCCTCATCCTGCTCGGGGGCTTGGTGTCCGCTGGTGCTTCAGCTCAGGAGACCTTTCGTGTGCACCTCTCCAGTACCAACCTCTCTTCCCTGTTTCTCACTTGAGTATCTTCACCTCACAGAGACCTCTGGACCCCCTGAATAGCACTCTTGCCCCATCCCAGAACTCAGTTTTTTCTTTGTAGCATTTATTACTATCTAAAATGGTTGTAGTTGTCCATCTTTTATCTCCTAGGAACTATGCTTCCGCTATCCGCTGGGATAACTCCATTCACTCCAGTATCCCCAGGACTCGAGATACCAAGTTACAGAAGTGCTCAGAAAAGTTTTTCCGCAAACAAAGCGAGTCCTCCTTGGGATTTGTTTCCATTTGACTCGTCGATGAGGGAAACTGCCAAAGAGCGGAGAAAACCCGACCACCCTGTTCACCATGAGAGCCCTCTCCTCTTGCAGCTGTAACCAACCAGAGTCTCCGGGCAGGTGCAGCTGCCGACACAGGTCCGGGGAGGAGCCTGCAGGAGAGAGCCTGGGAGGACTCAGGCTTGCAGAATTGTATCCTGAGGAGGTGTTGTGACCAGAGAGGAAACAGCCCTGCCTGCATTGTGGAAGCTGAGCCACCTCCTGCATACATATGGCAACACGCTTCGGAACAGAGTAAAATTGCTTCTTCCCTGTTTGATATACTTTCTCTGAACGATCAGTACAAGTGAATGGTTGAAAAAGTTGGTTAAGCCAGTGCGTTGGGAATTCTTCTGGTGGCAAAGAAATAGACTAGTAATTGCTAATATTCTTTGAACTAATATCCATGAGCTCTTAACTTGCTGGGCACTGTTCTAAGTGTTTTATGTGATCATCAGTGATGAGGAAACTGAGTAAAATCTTCAAAGTCACACAGTCTTGGAGCCTGGGTCCAGAACTTGCTTTTTCTTTCTTTTTTTTGGGGGGGTGGGGTGGGGGGAGGGAGCATGAGCACAGGAGAGAAGGGCAGAGGGAGAGAGACAGAAAAAGAGGGAAAATCTTAAACAGGCTCTGCACTGAGTGGGGAGCCCAACACGGGCTTGATCCCACAACCGACTGAGCCACCCAGGTGCCCCTAAAGCTTACAGTCGTAACTACCAGTCCCTCTCTCGTTCTAGAAGAATCTCCACAGGACAGGCACCCACTGTATCATTTAGGAAGAAGACTGGACCACCCATCTTCACAGAAATGACCAAAATCGCCACTCTGTTTGCTGAGTGCATTTCTCCCCAACCCGTGTAGTGATCAGTTGGCTAATAGATGGTTTCACTGGTAACCTCCAGTTGAAAATTCTTTATGCGTGTGACTAAAAACCAGACACTCATCACCATTTTCATCTTCTCTGTGCTTGTGGGAAATAGTCTTTCAAAGTGTTTCAAACACTTTTCCCCTACCTCGGACCCAACATTGCATTGGTTGTAAAGCTGTACAGGTTGGACCTTAGAAGTGGTGACCCAGGGAGACGCCATGTGCATGGGTTTGGATGGACAGAGGCCCAGGAGGAAGGAGCAGCACTTCCAATTCTTTCCTGCTTCCGCTCTTGTTGGAGGTGTCCAGACTGTTCATGTTTGTCAGCTCTTTTAGCCCTCCCCAAGCCTGGCGAGGTGGCTATGATAACAATTTACTGAGACTCAGAAGTTCCATGATCCAACCCCACATGGAATTGGACATCCTTCCAAAATATATGCTTTTGTTTGTGTGCCCTTTAGGAGCTCTTGCTCACAAAAAAGATGAGAAAGATCCTGGCTCTCTCCCGGAAGCGATTATAGGCACCTCTGGGAGGCACCGGAGAACGTCAGTCTGTAACTTGTGCTTTTCCTGAACAGTTTAAATTACATGACATAAATATGGTGATGCTTGATCTTGAACACATGGGCTAATACTGCCCTATAAAAATGGAAATTATGTTTTTCTTCAACTATTAAAATTTTATTTATAAGTAGTTTAAATAATAAGATCAAATGGCTTGATTTCATTTTATTTTTTTAACTAACACTTTATTTTCAAGCAGTTTTAGGCTTACAGAAAAATTTAAGCTAATAGTTTCCAAATCCCCCTTCATCTCTCCCACCAGCTTTTCTTACTTTTTAAAAAAAATTTTTAATGTTTATTTTTGAGAGAGAGAGACACAGAGCATGAGAAGAGGAGGGGCAGAGAGAGAGGGAGACACAGAGTTGTCAGCACAGAGCCTGACGCAGGGTTCGATCCCACGAACTGTGAGATCATGATCTGAGCTGAAGTCAGATGCTTAACCGACTGAGCCACGCAGTCGCCCCCCAACTTTCCCTGCTTTTAAAACCTTGCATCAGTGTGGTACATTTGTTACTATCTCATTTTATTTTAAAGAATGGGCTGGATTTTCTTTGTAGCCTGTAAAATTTGTTTATTTTTATTTTTTTTGGGGGGGGGGGGCAGGAAATGAGTTGTTATATCCAAGTAGGAGATATTGCAGACTGCATTACATTTTTATCATTACATTAGGGCAAATCTGATTGCAGGGGAGGTTCTGGAAGGTACGAGTTGCTTTTATTAAGGCACTACCTTCTGTTGGTAAGTGCAAGGTTTTTTTTTTTTCTGTTTTTTTTTAAGTTTATTTATTTATTTTGAGAGAGAGAGCAAGCAGGGTAGGGTCAGAGTGAGAAGGGAAAGAGAGAATCCCAAGCAGCCTCTGCACTGTCAGGACAGAGCCTGATGCGGGGCTCAAACTCACGAACTAGGAGAGCATCAAGAGTCAGATGCTGAACCAATTGAGGCACCCAAGGGCTGCAAGTGCAAGACTTTTCATTATACAACGTGAGGATTATTTAACTTTAAAAAATCTGTGTATTGCCTTTGCATGGAAAACAGTGTGCACCCACAGTAGCTGAGTGAAATGTCCAGTGTTCCAGGGAAGAATAGGAAATTAATACTCATTGAATACACACAAAGTGCCAGTCACTTGGCCTCTTTGCTCACGAGCAACGCCATACAATCCTGAAAAACAGGTATTTTCAGGAGAGGCAGAATGAATTTCCAAACTGTCGTAGTGAGTAATTTGCCAAACCCTATATGTGGTGGGCTAACTCTCCAGAGTCCACTATCTGCCCAAGGAACCATGTCAAAGGAAGTGAGGGACCTGAACTAAGGCCAATATTCACACTTCAAACTCTTGGGAAGGGTAGCCATCTAGTAAATTCCATGACAGTCAGATATAAAACGTGCCCGGTTTTAGGCAGAGTGATCTGACTTTTGGGTGGAAAACACGTCACTGACTGGAGCTCTCGTGCAGAGCAGAGGGTAGAACATCTGGGTCCTCATTTGAACCTGCCTGCTGTCTCTCTCCCACCCGATCGCTTATGTGAGTCCGTCGCTTTGTTGGAGATGTTTTCAGGAAATCCTATGGCCTCATTTTAACTTTCCTAGAAGCAGTGAGGCAAACCACATTTAAACAAAATTAAGCCGGTTCTACAAAAAGAATTGGCCTGTTGATACTGGAAACATTTAGGAGGTAGTCGCCAAGATGTATTACAATCTTTGTAAATGTCTGCAGTTCTGACGGACAGCATGCAGTGCTGCCTCTCAAATGTCCTAACCAGCTGAATGGGAACTTAGATTGTTTTAGTGATCAAATAAGTAGCTGGGGCGCCTGGGTGGCGCAGTCGGTTAAGCGTCCGACTTCAGCCAGGTCACGATCTCGCGGTCCGTGAGTTCAAGCCCCACGTCAGGCTCTGGGCTGATGGCTCGGAGCCTGGAGCCTGTTTCCGATTCTGTGTCTCCCTCTCTCTCTGACCCTCCCCCGTTCATGCTCTGTCTCTCTCTGTCCCAAAAATAAATTAAAAACGTTGAAAAAAAAAATTAAAAAAAAAAAATAAGTAGGAAATTGGGAATGCTGAAATGTAAGAGTGAGCATGTGGGAAACGTATGTTTTGTACCACAGATGGCAAAGGAAAATTCGCAAGGTGTCTCTAGGTTGTTGTGGGTTGTCTTCGAAGTTTTTTTTAGTAGGTTCCACACCCTGTGTGGGGCTCAAACTCACAACCCTGAGATCAAGACCTGAGCTGAGATCAAGAGTCGGTTGCTTAACCGACTGAGCTGCCCAGGCACCCCAAGTATTTTTAATACTAACGGAAGCCCTTGGTAAAGTTTCCAAATTGTGGGTAAAATCTAAAAAATGCTCATGAGAATTTTGGATGAGAAAAATGTGTATCTTTTTACAAAAGTTGACTTTTAGTGAAGTCTAAAATGTAAAACATGTTCAGAGTTGGAGGATTTTGATTTAATTCTATTGAATGTAGACTATAGAATCAGAAGAATGTGTTTTAGATTCTAGGTCTTTGTAAGAGCATGGAAACCTTGGCACACTCCCATTCTCTCTGCTTTCTCTCTGTTTTCTACTCAGTGAGAAACAGAAGCTCATTCAACAACAGAGTGCTGTGCTGGGCACTGGAAGCAGACAGCTAGACAAGACTCGGTCTCCCCGTCAGGGCTCTTTGCAGGAGCAGTGCAGGTGCTGTAACTAAGGTAGGTAGGTGACAAATTTAAATATCCACAGTGATGATCGAGGCCAGGATGTAAAATTAACAAGAGATTTGCAAGTTACATATGAGAGCACTTTGAAACGTCCCTAAAATAACCACATTAGCCTGGAACGAATGGAGAGGCATCCTCTGCCCTCACTTAGGGCAACTGAGCATCATAAGGGTACCAATTTTCCCCATGTCGATGTAAGAATTTAACACAACGCCACTAAAACAATATGTCATGTCTTTTTTTTTTTTCTGAAGACAGTCAAATTGACGGTAAAGCTTGCATGTGGAAATAAACAACGAACAACAAAAACCAGCTGTGAAAACCTGCAAAGAAAGCGGTGAGAAGTATCGCCAGTCCCGTCACATTTAAACCCTCAATTCTTGTCATCCAGTTGGTGTGCTGTGGGACATGAGCACACAGACAGGTCTCTCCTGTGCTTTTGACGAATATTTGTTTCTGACCTTCAGAAGAGTGATTCTCTTTTTGCTGTGTCAAAATTACTATTAATTCTACTATTGTCTTCTTGGCTTATTTTTCAATTCCAAGTTTTCCATTTAGTTTTCTCCTGTAGTGTCAAAGTGCTGAAATTCTGCACCTTATCTTTTTTTGTTGTTGTTGTAGTTTCAAGTTTTTATTTAAACTCTAGTTAGTTAACATATAGTATAATATTGGGGCACCTAGGTGGCTCAGTCAGTTAAGACATATGAGGGCTGCAAATTGTAAGGAACTTTCATTTTACTTACATTTCTTTCGCCTTTGTTCTCCTCATCAAAGAATACAGTAATCAAACTGAGAAATTCAATAGAGGAGTTTCATAGCAGACTAGATAAAGCAGAAGTAAGAATCAGCAAATTCGAGAGCAGGGCGACAGAATTTCCAATCAGAAGAAGAAAAAGAAAAAGAATGAAAAAGAGTGAAGACAGATTAAGGATCTATGGGACACCATCAACTAGGCCAATGGATGAATTAGAGGGTTCCAGGAAGAAGAGAGAAGAAAAGGGACAGAATGCTTATTCAAACAATGGCGGCTGAAAACTTCCCTCACCTGAAGAAAGAAACACGTACACAGAGTTCCAAAGGCGACGCATCTAGAGTCCCACACTGAGACACTTTCTGATTAAATTGCCAGAAATTAAATGCAAGGACAGAATCTTAAAAGTAGTAAGAGAAAAGCAAACTGTGAGATAGAAGGAAAACCCCTGATTATCAGTGAATTTTCTACCGGAAATGTTGTAGGCCAGAAGGGCATTTTCAGAGTGGAATATTCAAGGTGCTGACAGGAAAAAAAAAATCTGCTAACCTAGAATATAGCATCTGGCAAAGTTGTCCTTCAGAACTGAAGGAGAGAGAAAGAGCTTTCCAGAAAGACAAAAGCTGAAGGAATTAATCAGCATTTAAACAGCCTAATAGGAAATATTAAAGGGAGTTCTTCATGGGGCGCCTGGGTGGCTCAGTCGGTTGAGCGGCCGACTTCGGCTCGGGTCATGATCTCGCGGTCCGTGAGTTCGAGCCCCGCATCGGGCTCTGTGCTGACCACTCAGAGCCTGGAGCCTGTTTCAGATTCTGTGTCTCCCTCTCTCTGACCCTCCCCTGTTCATGCTCTGTCTCTCCCTGTCTCAAAATTAAATAAAAGGTTAAAAAAAAATTTTAAGGGAGTTCCTCAACGTGAAATTAAAGGGCACTAATTAATAACAGGAAAACATATGAAAGAATACAACTCACTGGTAAAGGTAAATATATAGTTAAATTCAGAATATTCTAATATTGTAATAGTGGTGGGGAAAGTCACAGAACTCTAGTATAAGCATTAAAGGACAAAAGTATTAATAACTATAAATACAATAATTTTTCATGGATATGCGATGTAAAAAGATGTAAATTGTGACATCAAAAACAAAACGGGGGGGTTGTAAAAAAGCTTCTATATGCATTCAGAGTTAATTTGTTATCAGCTTGCAATGGATGGTTGTGACGCTAAGAAGTTGTGTGTAAGCCTTGAGGTAAACCACAAGCAGAACCTATAGTAAATGCACAAAGACAAAGAGAAAGGACCCAAACATACTACCCATGAAGAAAACCATCATCTTTTTTTTTATAAGTTTATTTATTTATTTTGAGAGACAGAGACAGCACCAGGGGGGTAGGTGCAGAGAGAGGGAGAGAGAGAATCCCAAGAAAGCTCCACACTATCAGTGGTAGAGCCCAATATGGGGCTTGAACTCAAGAAACGTAAGATCATGACCTGAGCCGAAACCAAGAGTCAGACACTCAACCGACTGAGCCACCCAGGAGCCCCAAAGAAAACCATCATCTTAAAGGGGAAGGCAAAAGAAGAGAAAGAAACAAAAGAACTACAAAACAGTCCCAAAATGATGAACAAAATGGTAATAGTACATCCATAACATTAAAACATTATTTCAAATGTGAATAGACTAAATTCATCAATCAAAAGACATAAGGTGACTGAACGGACTTTAAAAAACGCACATAAGTGGGGTGCCTGGGTGGCTCAGTCAGTTGAACGTCCGACTTCAGCTCAGGTCATGATCTCACTGTCTGTGAATTCGAGCCCCACGTTGGGCTCTGTGCTGACAACTCGGAGCCTGGAGCCTGCTTCAGATTCGTGTCTCCCTCTCTCTCTGCCCCTCCCCTGTTCACACTCTATCTCTCTCTGTCTCTCAAAAATGAATAAATGTAGGGGCGCCTGGGTGGCTCAGTCGGTTAAGTGGCCAACTTCAGCTCAGGTCATGATCTCGCAGTCTGTGGGTTCAAGCCCTGAGTGTGGCTCTGTGCTGATAGCTCAGAGCCTGGAACCTGCTTCAGATTCTGTGTCTCCCTCTCTCTCTCTCTCTGCCCCTCCGCTGCTCAAGCTTTGCCTCTCTCACTCTCTCAAAAATAAACAAAAAAATTTTTAAAAAGGTTTTATATAAAGCAGACATTGACAGACTTAAAGGGAGAAATAGACAGCAATATAGTCCGGATGGGTGGTGGTGGTGGAGACTTCAATCCCCCACTTCCAACAGTGGGTGGATTATCTAGACAGAAAATCGGTGAGGAAACCCTGGACCCAGGCTACACGTCAGACCGGGTGGACCCACAGACACATGCAGAACATTCCATCCTACGGCAGCAGGATACACATTGTGCTCACGTGGGCATGCAACATTCTGCAGGACAGATCACACGTCAGGCCACGAAGCAAATCCTAATTTCAAAAGACTGAAATTATATCAAGCAATCTTTTCTGAATACAGTCACAAGAAATCACAAGAAAAAAAAAACTTGGAAAATTCAAAACTATGTGGAGATTAGACAATATGCACACATATAACCAGCAACAGCTATCATCATACTCAACAGTGAAAATCCAAACGCTTTTCCTCTAGGATGAGGAACAAACAAGGATCCTCACTCTTGCCACTTCTGTTCAACATAGTATAGGAAGTCCTAGAAGTGTAATTAGGAAAGAAAAAGAAATAAAGGGACATGAAGGGGAGTGAGAAATACAGGCTTCCAGTTATGGAATGAATAAAAAGGCAGCCACATTAGAAAGGGCAAACACAATTGTCACTGTTTACAGATGACATGTTATTATATATAGAAAACCTTAAGTGTCTATTAATGGCTGAAAGGATAAAGAAAATGTGAGACACACATATAGAACAAAATCCTGGAATCTGCGAAATTATGGATGGACCTTGAGGGCACTATACTAAGTGAAATAAATCAGTCAGAAAAAGACAAATACCGCATGATCTCACTTGCATGGAAATCTAAAAAAGCCAAACTCATAGAAACAGAGAGTAGAGAGGTGGCTACCAGGGGCTGGGAGATGGGGAAAATTAGGAGATATTGGTAAAGCATACAAACTCCCAGCTATGGGAGGAATAAGTTCCAGGGATCTCACGTACAGCATGTCGACCATGCTTGATAATACAGTATAATACAGTATAATCGGGATTTACTAAGAGAGGACAACTTCAGTGTTCTCACCAAACCAAACAAAGAAGGAAACAAAACAACAACAGAAAAACTTGTGAAATGACGGGTGTGTCAATTAACTCATTGGTAACCCTTCCCTAGTGTATATGTATGTATACGTATCATCACATTGTAGCCTTTAAATATTTTATAATTGTGTTTGTTAAGTATATATCAGTAAAGCCAAAAAGAAAACAAGTTAGGCAGCCAATCACACTGGTGGGTTTTATTTAACCTTCAGGCAAACGTCAGGGCCTCTAACTTTACACAGAGAAAGTAAAGAAACCAAAATCAAGTCATTAACTTATCATTTAAAAAACATTTATTTAGGAACAACTGGGCCATGTCACCATAAGTTGATTCTTCTTCCAGAAATGCACAAACATAACCTCGCACAGAAGAAAAGTTAATGTCATCTTTGTGGAATGCAGAATGGCTGAACTTCTTTGCAATAGGAGGTTTCTGCTTTCAATACACATATATGCAATTTTTGAAGAGATAAAGATCATTTTTCAGGATTCATATATCTAGTTCATATCTACAACTAGAAGGATTACTTAATACCCTCGTTAAGCTAATTTCTTCTTCTCTGCTCACTTTGCAAATAGAAATAACATGAACTGGTATTCATGCTCCGACCTTTAAGATTCTCAAATTATAATGGCAATTACCGTATACATAGCCGCTCATATGTTTATTGATGTTTGATAATTAACACAAAAGGGCTGTGACCTTGATGAATGGATGATATTAACTATTAAATAGTGTATTATAAAATTAGTACAAAGTATTTAAAGATATGTAAGTTAACCACTTATTGATAGAAAAAATTTTTTATATACTGGATAAAAGTTTATGGAATAAAGAGAAGTATTTTTAAAGTATATATTAAACATTGCTTAACTGGATAGTAAATCCTATCAGTGTGGAAATAAATGTTTTGTAATTCTCAAAGAAGAAAACAATATAAACTTTAATTCATGGTAACATAGTTGGCTGGAAAAATGCCAGTTTGACCTCGAAGCTTCCCTTCCCACCAATCAAAATGAGAATCTGTTTTTGATATAACCGTGATTCTGTCTCCAGCTTGAAAATTCAAATCCCCTGGCTGTTGTCCTTCAAAAGAATATAGTGCTGTCACTTCTATGGGTTGATTCAAATTGCCTAAAACAAACAAACAAACAAAATTATTTAAATTATTCACATTTTTAATGGGAAACCCTGAGAAGAGTGTGTATCTAAGATATAAGTTAACTTTTTTTTAGGACTTGATGTTCTGGCAGAATTCACAGCATGTGGTCTGTATGATTTCCTTCTTTGAAAAGAGCAAATGTTTGGTGATAACATTTCCTAAATCCACACAAGTCAAACTGTATGTTATTATATAGTTAACTATGTATTTAGCAAATATCTGTGGTTATAATTGTTTGCATTTTGAATAACCTGTAAGGTAATACTACGAGCCGACTGTGGAATAACACGGGTTTGAACTGCACAGGTGCACAGACATGTGGACTTTTTGATAAACAGCATGGCCCTGTAAATGTATTTTCCTTGCTTTCTTAATAACATTTTCTTTTATCTAGCTTAGTTTATTATAAGAATACAACATATGATACTTATAACATACAAAATATGTGTTAATCTACTACTTATGCTTTTGGCAAGGCTTCTGGCCGATGATAGGCTATTAATAGTTAAGTTTTGGGGAAGTCAAAAGTTTTATGTGGATTTTCAACTATATGGGCTTTGGTGCGCCTAACCCCCGACCCTCCATTTTTCAAAGGTCAACTGTATTTACATTTTCCCCCTTTTATTTATTTATTTTTTTATTTTATGGGGGGGGGGGTGCTGCTGCAGATAGGGACAGAGGGAGAGGGAGAGGAAGAAAGAGAGAGAGAATCTCAAGCAGGGTTCAATCCCACAACCCTGGGATCATGACCTGAGGCAAAATCAAGAGTCAGATACTCAAGCAAAAGAGCCACCCAGATGCCCCACATTTCCCCCTTTTTAACAGAGCAACCATTATGGCTTCCTTGAACTGTAGCTGTTAGACATCTATGCTCATGATTTGACTGGAAAACCATACTCCAGGACAGAGCTAGAGAGTATAATACTAAGCGAAATAAGTCAGAGAAAGACAAATACCATATGATCTCACTCATATGTGGAATTTAAGAAACAAAACAAATGTGCAAAGAAAGAAAAAAGAGAGAGAGAGAGGGAGGGAGAACCAAGAAATAGACTCTTAACTATACAGAACAAACTGACAGTCACCAGAGCAGATGTGGGTAGAGGGATGGGGGAAAAAAGGGGTCGAGATTAGACTTATCATGATGAAAATAAAATAAAATAAAATGTTAAAAAGAAAAATCATGCTGTGTAGCCTTGGTTTTGAGGGTTCCAGCTGACATGCAAATTTTGCCGATTCAGCACATTTCCCCATAGGCTTCACGGCTGTTTTCATTTCTGTGCTTACTATATCCTTTTTCTCAAAACAGAGATAAACTCAAATCAGCACAGCAAGAAGTGTGTCTGCACACGCACAAGAGCTTCGACACAATGTGTAGAATCTTTTGTATTAGGAAAAAATACCTTGAGAATTGAGGAGTTAATATGAGGAAAAGACATTAAATATTAGAAACTGTAGAGCGTCATAAGAAATAAAAAGAAACATACTTTCTGTGTAGTCATCTCCTTGGAATTGTTATATTTCTATTTCGCGTATTTTGTGCACTTATTAGGCAATTAGATGCTTGTTAAGTGCATCTTAGTGCGGATACACTGAAAACATACATAACCGAATTCTACAAACCAGTTCCTTATTTCAACCTATACTATTACAATAAAAAATAAACCCAATTTGGCCTGTCAGTAAGAAATAAAAGTAATCAGCACTTTAATTAAGCCGCATTGACTGAAACACTGAATTTGTAGCTCACACAAGATGGGGCCACACTTCTTCCTGTAAAGCATGTGGCATGCGGTTCTTCGAGTTCTCCCAGAGAAATAACCCTAATAACAACTAATATAATTACATTACAGATATTACTGGCATTAGTTCTCTCTATAATACAGACATGTTCTGCATATTTGTAGGTTCTTACTGTATTAACTTTTCGTCTGTCCACTTTAAGGAAGAAGTTAAAAGTATGTCACAGAAGAGTAAAATGGTGATGTTTTACCTGCATATCCTCAAAGCCAGTGCGTGCGGCAGCCAACACACATTGGTCATTACCGCCTACGTGACAAGTGACAAGTGACTGAGAGGCTGCATGGATGTGGGACACACAGCAAGTCCTTGTGTCAGGCCTCTTCATCATTAGATTAGTGGAATGTAGGTTAACGTTGGAGAAAAAAATCATTCTGAAAATCAGTTTCTTATCAATAATTACGTTTATCACCTCCATACATAAAGCTCAACCTCTATTAAGCAAACAATGAAAGAAAACCCTCAAGTAATTCCTCCTTTCTCCTTGTCAGACACATCTGATAATACAAAGAAGCAAGCAAAAAGAGTGCTAGGAAACGTCAGGAATGTTCTGGAAGTCATAGCCATCTTAGCAGCCATACAGGTGTGTGTTTGTGGCACGAGGTACAAAAAGTAGAAATGCATTAAAAGAGGATCACAGTGGTAACAGGCAACAGCCCTGAGTATATCATACGAGCGGCCTCCTGTTCACAGAGTCGGGCACTGTAACAGCACAAGACACGTGCCCCTCTAGGCCTCATCTCCAGCGAGGCAGCCACCGTCATCCCCACCTTGCAGAACATGAAACTGAGGTGGAAGGTGTTAGGCAACTTGTCCAGGGAGCTGAGATCTGAATCCCAGAAGTCTGTCCCCAGCTACTCATAAGCACCATTGACATCATACCCCAAGGTACTCAGCAGCCACGAAAGTATTAAATTGTTTTCAACAGACTGAACTTGGATTTATCAGGGCATTTTACTTTTGTTAGGCAAATTTTCAGGGAGGATTGGCATATTTTTCTGCATCACTGAGTTATCAGGACTCTCCAAATGATAAGAATGTTGGATGATGGTCCTGGGTAATCACTGATAACAGAACTGGTTTTTACCAGTCTTAGGAAAATATTTCACGATGAATGCTTAGAGGAAGAAAGATATTATGAACTAAATGAAAAGAGGACGGCGGACTTAGTTCAGTCCCTGCCCTCTCACTCAGGTGTTGTCCACTTTCCTCTGGACTGCAGTTTCCAAATGAACTAAAGACAAAGTGGTGGTGGAACAGGTGGAGAAGGGCAAGGCAGGTGGTTCTGAGATGCAGCGGAGAACAAGGCAGGGCTGTGGGGTTTGAGGAGGTTGGTACATTGAGATTGCTGGCACATCTAGAGAAGAATGTGCCCCGGATAGGCAGACACGGTGTGCCCTAGGAGAGTCGGCAGTTCAAGCAGTTGCTGGGAAATTCCTGCACATGCAAACAGAGGCTGGGCCAAGATGGCGGGCGGGGGGGAGGCAGGCGCTCCCTGGAGGTGACTGTCCACAGGCCATTCAATGCTGTAACCTGTTAGTTTTTTCTTCAATCAACATGACTTAAAGTTCTTCTTTACTGATATATTAGGGATAATTTCCATGAGGAAAATTTTAATGCCCACAAAATCATTTATTTTAAAAATAGGCGAGCCTTTTCTCTGAAAGGAGGTATGTCCTTCCAGGAAGGGAGAGCCCTCTGGGGACCTTGGAAACAGACCCCACCAATTGCTAAAATATCTGGAATTCACGGATGCATTTTCTTCTGAGTTATATGCCTTCAAGTTTTATATTCCCGTGTTTAAGAAATATGGAGGCTCTTTGAAACAATTAGTCATTTTCATCATAATTCAAGTTTAATTCAAATACAGCTTATTTTTCTCTCCCAAATCAGGACTACCCTTAACAGGAAACAGATTGCAATCAGCTTGAGTGATTGGCAGCTGCCCTGAGGCTCCTAATTAGCAAGACTGGGTCTACAGGACTTCACCAGTTACTCCCAGTGGCTTTCCGATGGAAGTCTGCATAATGTAACCCGTATGCAGCCAATAGATACATCTGGCCCCAGACATAATTCAGGAGAGGAATCTCAGCCTTTGGAAGGTCCATTTCAAGGCAGGCAGAAGTAGGAGAACACATCTTTGGTTTTGTGACACATTTAATGTGGTGAGGAATTGCGTGGCTGATTTGACTCTCACACCCACATCGCCTCAGGCCAGGTGTGGGGTCTGTCACTTTGGGGACCATGGTCTCTGGAGAAGAGTCAGAGTCAGTGGTGAGTGAGGCAGATGAGGCCACTAGGTGAGGTCACCAGACATGCAGTTCTCAAAAGGTAATGTCTGGGCATTTGTGGTTGTCACGACTCGGGGGGGTGCTACTGGCATCCAGAGACTTAGTTCCGGGGCGCTCCTGGCCATCCACGCAGCACAGGGTGGCCGCTGCAATGGGTGGGCCCAGATTGTCACTGCAAACTACCGGGCGGATAGGAGGCAGGCAATGGATACCGACGTCGAAGGACACAGCCTGTTGCAGAGACTGTGGACCTTCCCGGTTGTCTCCGTGTCAGGCCCAAGCGGCATGTAGCCGGAGCCTCCAAAGGGTGCGAAACAGACGTACGTGCAGCTTGGAAACTACTGCTATGCCCGGCAGCCCGTGCAGAACTACAGCTTGTCGGTGGGCACGGGACAGGCTAAGAGGGGGCCTGGGTGTCCTGGGGAATGGGCTTGAACCTCAGCTCAGGCCTGTGCATTGTGACTTTTCTCTCCAGGAATGCTCTGCCAGGATGTGAGAAGGTCCTGGGCAAGAGTTTAACTGGTTTCACGGCTGTTTTTTAAACACACAATAATGTGAAGTAAGTTTTATTTTAAAAATAGACTTTAAGCCTTCCCTTTCATTTTTTTTTCTTCAAAAACTTTTATTTGGAGAAAGGACAAAATAAATTAATACTAACCTAGTGCCCACTGTTTGTACACCTTAACTCATCCTACCCTCAAATATAAAAGCAAAATCCCACCAACCAACCAACCACGGGCCGGTGATGAAAGTATCGAATTCAAGTCTGAGTCTCCTTCCAGAGCCCACTCAGGGTTTTGTTTCTTATAACTTGACACTTCCCTCCGTGCCTTTTGGGGGGTATTTCTAACATTCTCTAGGCACCTGGGCTATGGGCGTGAGCTCTAGAGAAATCTAGGAAAGGGCTGCAGTCCCCACTGTCACCTTACTAAGCACCCCTTGCTAAGTCTACAGCGTCTGTCATCCCTTGTCCCTCAGCGTCCCTGCTGGGCCCCCCTCCCCAAGCAACTCAGCTTGTCTGTTGACCTCAAATGTAAGAACCCCTTTAATTGCACGATACCTAAGTATGGGTCTAATTCTAACAGTCTTTAAAAGTAAAAGACCACAATATAAAGTCTTAGATGTTTATGCTACTTGGGCATAAACATTTATATGTTGACCCCTTTTGCTTCTGAAGGATGTGTCCAAAGGTCACATTTAACACTCTCAGTAATCTCTACCATGGCTGTAAATCACATTTTCAAGAACAAAATACATTTTTTAAAACCTGTCAGGGTTTTTTCACTATGCCTGAGACCACAGCACAGCACTCTCCCAAAGTCAAGCCCAGGCCATCAGACTGGCTCTGAACACAGGCCTCTGCATCCACTCCCTGAAGGGAATTACCTGGGAAAGGATGGCCAGAACTGGGCTCCAAACAACTGAAACCAGGCTGGAAGAAAGAGGAAAGTCAGAAAATCTAATCTAGCAGGAAAAGGTTGACTTCTGTTCAAGGAACTCTGCTTAAGAGACATTTTTGAAATATCTTTATAATTTTTTGTTAAATGGGTACTTAGTTACCTTGCCAATCTGTTTCCACCACACAGATAATGCCCAGGTAGTTTGCTTACCCAGGAGTATATGGTTCTGTGATTCCAGTGATACAAGATGATGTGAAAAATAGGCTATTTTACAGCTGGTTAACCTCTGCCTTCACTGTGTGTCCCGTTCACGTTTCTAAATAATTCCTTACTTCTTTCAAAGAACAGTTTCTAAAGATCAAAGTAAGACAGGTTGAGGGACTATTTTTATCACAGCAAATCCTAATGAGTTTTATGAAGTAGCTCCCAATAATGGCAAAATATCTG
Organism: Panthera pardus; assembly: GCF_024362965.1. Lineage (NCBI taxonomy): Eukaryota > Metazoa > Chordata > Mammalia > Carnivora > Felidae > Panthera > Panthera pardus. The sequence continues at coordinate 40,982,294 of NW_026526832.1, read as the reverse complement.
AACACGAAAAATGTTAAAAATCCTTAAAAACATAAAAATATTCATGGGGCTAAAACCCAGAGCAAATGTGATGATGACAAAGCTGTAACTCACAACGAGCAAACTTTGTCTTTCTTTCCTGACAAGGTTCTACAAGATCCTGTAGTTCAGCCTCCGACCAGCCCGTGGGCCCTGGAGCCAGCTCCCTCCTGAGCCAGGTGCGTCACACCAGGTGACTGTCCTCCTGGGTTCCCCACCACGCTGCTAATCTCAGATGACAAGCAAGTAAGTGAGCAAAGCCACAGCATTGTTTAAATGAGGGACTTTTCAGAATAACGTGCATATCCTGTAAGTTAAAGAAGTGATGTACGCCTCCCTAGAGATTTTTATAACCTGCCAGATTAATTAGAAAGTTTGTGATTATAAGATCAATATGAGTAATTTTTAACATGTAGATATTTTATTTACCAACTCTCTCCTGATAGCTGGAAAGTTCAGGGTACAGCTTATATTTGTTTCCATTACCTGCAAAAAAAAAAAAAATTAGAAAACTTATTCACATATATTAAAAAAGATAAATAACATAAAATATTAGCATATATAAAATAGCCAAGAATGCCTAATCTTGCCCTTGCAAAGCAAATACTTTAGTATATGTGCTGCTGAAGCGAGCACAACAAAGCAAATACTTTAAATTGCTCAGTGATAGAACTCTCATTATTTTATCACCCTTTAAATCAAGAGGAGCCTGAATAAACCCAGGAAATACACTGAGCATAGGCAGGGAGTAAATACGTGATATGCACATGATCAGAAGCACTACAACTCACGACCTTGGACATGTATGTTCATGGAAAATGCACACACATCTGTTTTCCAGAGCAATCATAAAATACCTGAATTCAAAAAAGTTTGTAATCCCCAAACCAGTGATTTTAAACATTCTTGTTTGCTTGACTCCTCAAATAATTTTTAAGCAGCATGTATTCACTTGTATATTTTTAAATTAACACCTAAAATTGCTCAATATAAGCCTAAAAGTTCTAAAGGGCATGCTTTGTAGCATATTTCAATATCAATTATTTAAATTAAATAATTACATCTCTCCTTTTTGGGATAACAGAATATAAATATCACAGTAAAAATACACATCATTAATACTGTATCTGTACTCACCATCGTGAGTTTAAAAAACAAAGTTTTTTTAAAAATTTGAGACAGAGAAAGAGCAAGCATGAGTGGGGGAGGGGCAGAGAGAGAGGGAGAGAGAGAGTCCTAAGCAGGCTCTGTACTGTCAGCACAGAGCCCAATGTGGGGCTCGATCTCACAAAGCGTGAGATCATGACCTGAGCCAAAATTAAGAATTCGGTGAAAAAAGCACCAAGCTTTTGCAGATAGTCAGAAATTATGTAATGCTCATTTTAACATTTTAGTCATATTTCCATTCCCTTTGTCCCACAGATTTTAACTTTTTTTTTTTTTTTAACATTTATTTACTATTGAGAGGCAAGAGAGAGACAGAGCATGAGCATGGGAGGGGCAGAGAGAGAGGGAGACACAGAATCGGAAGCAGGCTCCATGCTGTCAGCACAGAGCCCGACGCAGGGCTTGAACTCAAACTGCGAGACCATGACCTGAGCTGAAGTCGGATGCTTAACCGACTGAGACACCCAGGCACCCTGTCCCAAAGATTTTATACTAATATATTAATATTATATTTTATGTAACAGTTTCTACAACAAAAAATTTGTACAGAAATTTATTTTTTAATTTTATTTTAAGTAAGCACAAGACTGTTAAATAATTTCTTACAGATCGAGTTATTATTGTTACTGGTACACAATTGACCAAAATCTTAAATATATTATAAATTTGTTAACTTACTAAACAGGAAAGTAAATTTTTATTTGAAACACAGCTCGATAGATGGATGAGACTTTAGCTCATTAAGCAGGATGACTATTTCTTATTTCTAGAATGACAGAGGTTCAACGTCAAGTTGTATTTTAATATTCCTTTTTAAATGTATAGGTGCTATGAAGGCTGGTTCTTATAAAAACTAGAGAGGGCTAGAAGGATACATTTTACAGCAATGTAACAGAATTATTTGATGTTCCTTCTGAGAGAGAGGTCAAAAAAATCACATGGTTATCTGTAATTAAAACATAATAATAAAATATTTATAAGATAATAAGATACTTCTATAACTTTCTGTTTTGGTGATAGATAGCTACGTGATTCTTAAAATAAGCAATATATAGTGATAATACTAATTACTGTTGTTACATAAGCTAACACGACAATCCCATCGTCCCTCTTCAGTTTTGTGGAAAGCAGAGAAACAAGAACCACTGTCCAAACGACTCGACTTGCTACTCCTCAGTCACTCACTAACTACGTCAGTATCTATATTTCAGATTACATCACCATTCTTACATTTTGGAGACAATGTAGCACGGTATGATTTGGATGACTTAGGGGTTACTTTTCTTACTCAGGTGTGGAACAAAAACCCTCAGGAAGGCCAGGGGAGGATGGCCTGTGCGTCCCGTTGTGAACGGAAATGGCTTTCGGAAGGAACATGTCTCGAGCCGGACAGTGTATCTCTCACACTGTTGCTCTCATACCCTAGGCAGTGTCGGGTACCCTGAGGATACAAGTACAATATGTAGGCTGCGGCCTAAGAAGCTTATGACATAAGAATATAGAAATAAACATCGGCAGCACGGGGAAGAGGGTATAAATATTCCAAAAGAATCTAATTTTGAAAACTGACTAGAAATAAGAGATTTTGGGTAGTGATCAGATATAGGACAAAATACATGCAAATTAGGACTTTCTCAACATAAAAATAAGCACTCCAAAATAGAAATGGGAAAGTACATTCCATTCACCCAGCAAACCAAAATTATAAAGTACTTAGGAATAAATTTAACAAGAAAGGCACAGACACTATGAAATCTTAGGAATGACGGAAAAATGCCTCAGCAAATGGAAAGCATAAAATGGAAAGATTATCATAAACATGCCAAATTAGTTAATTTATATGTTATTGTGATTAATATCCCAAGTCATAGAATTACTCTAAGTTCATAGCATTATTTTTTGGAATTGCACATTGCATACTGCAGACCCCCTTATCCACAGTTTTCCTGTTTCACAATTGCCTGCGGTTAACCACAGCCCAGAAGTGGCTCATCCTCCTTCTGATTTACTGTCGGAAGGTCAGAAGAAGCCTAATGCCACCTCACAACTGTGTCAATCACCTCACTGCGTCTCATGTGGGCATCTCATCACCTCCCATCATCACAAGAAGGGGGAGAAAAGTACAAGATATTTTAAGAGACAGAGAAACCACATTCATAGGACCTTTATTATAGCACGTCATTGTAATTTTTCTATTTTACTATTGCTAATCTCTTACTGTGCCTAATTTATAAAGTAAACTTGATCACAGGTATGTATGTATAGGAAAAAAACATAGTTTATATGAGGTTCAGTACTATCCATGGTTGCAGGCATCCACGGGGATCATGGAACTTAGCCCTCATGGATAAGGGGGGACTAAGTCTGCATGAAAAACAAGACCAACAGACAAATGATTCATGTAGAAAAAAAAAACTGTAGCCCAAATGACAAAGTCCTCAATGTACAAAGTGCTTCTACAAATGGAAAAGGCAACAAATACTCCAATAGAAAAAAATCGACCAATGAAATGAAGAAAGTTTTCAGAAAAGATAAAAGACAAAACTCCAGCAATTATATCAAGAAATCCTTAAGTCACTAACTGACAGGGGCAACACAATCCAAATAAAAAGGAGATATAACCAACCCTAACACATGCAAATACTCTAACACTAACAGTGGTGAGGAACATATATGATGCAGAGAGCTACAAGTGGGAGAGTGCTTATGGTGGGCAGTATATGTATATGTGGTGGGCACTGTATACAGTGGGGAGAGTGCATGCTGGGAAGTGTATACAGTGGGGAGAGTGCATGCTGGGAAGTGTATACAGTGGGGAGAGTGCATGCTGGGAAGTGTATACAGTGGGGAGAGTGCATGCTGGGAAGTGTATACAGTGGGGAGAGTGCACGCTGGGAAGTGTATACAGTGGGGAGTGTGCATGCTGGGAAGTGTATACAGTGGGCAATGGCTGATGAGACTCTGTAGTAGTAAAAACTTAAAAAACAATCTACCTAATCTGTTGAAATTTAAAAAATATGTCCTTTGACTTACTATATCCATTCCTGGTAATTATCTCCAAAAATAAATAAAGAAATAAATGAAAGTACCAATATGTAGACACACAAATTTACAAAGATGTAAATTGTGGAGATGGTTGGCATGGGAAAAAAACTGAAATAATGTTAATACCTATCAGTAGGAGAGCAGCTGAATAAATATGTTTTTTGCCCCGTGGAATATTAAAAGGCCATTAAAAAGAATGAATTAGAGCTGCACCAGTTGATTCAGATGTTTCCATGAGGTGTTTTTCAGCAAAATAAATAAAACCCACAAGCAAGATAGAGTAAAACATGTATAATATGGCAGCATTTTTACGAGACAAAATATTCTTTCCATGTGTATATATGTTCTTATACATGTGCCTGTGAGTAGGACTATCAAAGAAAGATACATGTGGAGAGAAATGCAGATGTCTATACCGCATGTTGTCAACATAGATTTCCTGAAATGAGTATGGGAGAGGGCACCATGTGAGTTAGGAGGTGAAATGAAGGAAAGGCAGCAACTCATAAAAGAAAAAGAAAATAATGCATCAAAAACCATCTGTTATGCATTTATATAAAATTATATATGTGAAGATGTGTAATTAAGAATTAAGATTCTGTTTTTTAATAAAAAACTTATTTTTTATAGGTCAGATTTAATTTTATTAAAAAAAATATTTATTTGTTTTTGAGTGAGAGACAGCATGAGCAGGGGAGGGGCAGAGAGAAGGAGAGAGAATCCCAAGCAGGCTCCACGCTGTCAGTGCAGAGCCTGATGCAGGGCTTGAACTCACCAATTGTGAGATCACGACCTGAGCCACAACCAAGAGTCAGATGTTTAACTGACTGAGCCACCCAGGTAGGTGCCCTGAGATTTAATTTTTTTAATGTTTAGTTATTTATTTTTGAGAGAGAGAGAGAGAGCAAGAGAGAACAGGGGAGGGGCAGAGACAGAGGAGACAGACAGAATCCCAAGCGGGCTCCATGCTGTCAGTGCAGAGCCTGACGCAGGGCTTGCGCCCAAGAACTGCAAGATGGCGACCTGGGCAGAAATCAAGTCAGAGGCTTGGCTGACGGAGCCACCTAGGTGCCCTCATAAGGTTTTTACACATGCAGCTTACAGACATGTATTTTCCTAGTGAGGAAACTTCAGAAACATCATGTATTTTAAGACATAACTACAGAGGTCAAATTTTATGCAATCACTCAGCTTTGAAATAAAAATAGATTCCAGTGCCCACGTCCTGTTACTCACTGGAAATGTGAGTGTACACAAACTAATCACCTGAACATGAATCAGAAATAGACCATCCCTCTTGAAAGAAGAATACGGCATCCCAGGAGACAGAGGAACAGCCAGGTCACACAGTAAGAGTGGGTAATGAAGGACAGGTTTGGTTCCTGAGTGTCTTCCAGGGAGGGGACGTGTAGGCAAGCTAACGGCACAGCCAGGAGCCAGCATGAGGGCGGAGACTGCGTGTGGGTCCGCAGGTGAAGGGCCGGTGGATACAGAGCCTGAAGGAGGGGCCATCCTCCCGCCCTCTAGAGCCTTTGACACTTGTACTCCTCCTCCCAGACCTTATCACATGCTTCCTTCCGGTGATGGCAGTTACTTCTCCCCATGTGACACCTCCTGTACCAGACTGAAAGTTCTTCACGGACAGGATGTAAGGTAGATTCATCTTTGTACTCACAAAAGCCGCTGCACAATGCTCTTGAATAATAGTGGATCATTATATGAAACATCACCTCCTTTACCATATTGCTAGGTACTGTTACCCTCTGTGCCCATAGAGCAGAATTCCAAGAGTGACTGTCATACAAACGATGAATGGAAAGAGGGATGGAGGCCAGAGCCTGGTGCTTTAAACATTTAGTCTAGTTTAAAACCAGCCTTATGAAATCCTGAGCTCCTAAGAATATATGGCTTAGATCAATATTCAGAATATAAATCTATGAGTATACAAGAAAAATGGCTTATTTTGTTCCTATTTCAAACCAGCAGGATAGCAGTCTTTGGAAGAAATGACAAAATAAATGAGAAAATTTTTAAAGATAAATCTTTGTAAATTAGAGAAAGCCTCTTCTGAATGAGAAGAAGCTTTCACAAGTTACAGTCATGAGAATACCTTTGTATTTAGAGGAGTCTGAGCATTTATTTTTCTCTTCAACACATTTTACTTCTATTTGATACTAAAGTTTAACAACTGTTAATTATAATCATATTTGAATTACGACAAAAATATTTACTTTGGGAGCCAGAGTTCAGCGGGACTTGTGCAGATGACTGCTGTGGTCTTGACAATGGTTTCGGAGGTAATTCTTTAGCCTGGGAGGGACAAAAACATGCACATAATTTTAAAATACTTTATTATCATGGAGCATGTGAGGCTTTTCTCTTCTGGAGAATGTATGTGGCCTATCTTCCCCCATGCACTTATTAACGAAGCACCCTACGCGAGCACAGGTAGTGTGCTTCGGGCCACGCTCAGTTGAAAGGGACGCCACATGCAGGGGTTGGCAGTGGGTGCCCTTCTGTACCTCGCCTCATCCAGGCACCGCTGACAACCTACGCGGGCACAGCCACCTGGTGACTGGCTCGGCAGCCCCTGGGAGGCCGTGACAACGTAGGCTTGCTGTGGCGGCTTTCGTGCCCTGTGATGGGGATCAAGCGACTCCGAAGGGTGTCGTGGAACTTGGTGCGCACGATCGATGCTCGGAGGCCTGAGACCTGTGTGTCAGCAGCTACCGTTAGCACGGCTACTGGTACAAAGTCCTCTCCTCAGAGATGCAAGTATGGAAAACAACCTATGTTTCTCCTCGAGGTTTGTACAGGTGACACATCACAGGTGTATGCCATTTTCACAAGGACTTTACGCAAATGACAGTATAAGGGAAGTGGAGTCGGTTATCAGGAACCTGACTTCAAGGGCAGAATATGCTATTTCCTGCGACTGCTAAGAGACACACAAAAAAACCACGCATTACAGCAGGCTTCCTCTGTTGCTTTGCTGCTTTTCTTGCGTTGATTCGCTGTCCTTCATTTTCATACTTTTCAGTAAAGGAATCGAGAATCTCATAGAGATCTTCCGCTTGAGCAGGCCGCGGCATGTCTCCAAATAAAATGTCATAAGCTCGGATGTCTTGACAATAAAACCTAATAAGGAATATCAGATTAAGAACATTTATAGACATAGAGCTTTCCTAGAGCTAAAAGTAGGACACATACCTGTGTGTAGGGATAAACTCACATCTAATACTTCATATATACTATTTTTCCAACACTAACTACAAGCTATAACCCGTTAAGCCCCTAAATTCACTCCCCCAAGATCATCTGTAGAGCCAATCACCATAAATAGTCTGATACACATACTCTTTCTCCAATAATATAAAAATCAAATCACATATACAAACACATCTATATAAACACATGTATGCAAATACATCTACGCTTCTGCAAATATACCTACAAGCATATACATTTTTACAGGCTTTTATTTTTTAAGTTTCTTACAAAAATGGGGCCAACAAATACGGCTTTGTAATTCCTTTAAAACTGTTTATTTGCATCAAAACTATATAAAGATTTGCCTTACATGCTTGGAAGCCCTGCAATTAATTAAGAAGTATGTTTGTTTAGTTTATCCAGATTTACATGAACTTTAGTGAGAAAGTCTTCTGAAGGCCTGAAATCAGAAGTTTCTAAAAGAATCCTTCAAAAACGAGAAGTAGAAACATCTCTCTTGACTTTATAAGACACAGAGCTCTGCAAATCTTTATTTTTCCCCACTCCTCCTATTTTCCAGTTTCTGTGGCTTACACTGAATATTGTCACATGTGCTTATTAACTCTTTAAAAATTTTGTTTAATGTTTATTTCTTGAGAGACAGAGAGAGACAGAGTGCAAGTGGGGAAGGGACAGAGAGAGAGAGGGAGACACAGAATCCAAAGCAGACTCCAGGCTCTGAGCTGTCAGCACAGAGCCCAGCGCGGGGCTCGAACCCACGGACCATGAGATCATGACCTGAGCCAAAGTTGGCTGTTCAACTGAGCCAGCCAGGTGCCCCAGGGTGCTAACAAACTCTTGAGTGAACAGTAAATTTTGTGCAGATTTTCCCTGGAAAGCAGGCAGATGAGGTTGGGGGGCAGGGGTTCCTCTGCTGTAACCACACAGCACTGTCGGCTCCTGCCAAGCTCCCAGCTAGTGGGATCTCTGCCTGCCATGTTCTGAAGGAAGTTTCTCTTGTCAGTCAACCTTTTATCTTCCTCTGAGAAGCCAGACATGTTTTAGTGGTGATGTAGAGAAGCAGTTTGGGGAAAACTTAGCCAGATGCCAGTTTAAAGTACAAGTTCTTCTCCACCTGTCAAAATACTTCTAAATCCGTTTTTTAAAAATCAAAATTGATCTCCGTTTTATGGAAAAACAACAAAGGCAGAGAATCATAATAGACAGCCTCTCACAATGAGGAATATTTTGATTGACCTACAAGTTGTAACTTAGGTACTTTTACAGATGTTTGAAAAATATACTGAATATGATACAGCCAACTAATACAATATTATGTAGCCATTAACTTACACTTATGATTCTTGCAATGCTGGATGGAAAAAAGGATTTACAATTCTATCTATTATGATTACAATCATATGTGGCAAAACAAGGGAATTTATGCTTAGGAAAACATTGTCGGGCAATAAAGCAAACTGAGCAGTGTTAATCTCAAAGGGGTAGAATGGGATTTTTTTCCTTCCTTACAATTTTTTGTGTGTATTTTCTAGATTTTGTCTAAGTACATATTGCTTTATATTGAATCTTTAAATAAAGAAATAGTTAGAGTCAAATGTTGCATATTCTTAAAATATGTTCTTAAAAAAAGAATATACGAAATTACTCTGTAAACTCCAAAGAACTATGTGAATCTATGACGTACTATTTTTCTCATCACACTTTCCTCAAATTAAAATTATTTGGCTTGCACTTACTTTCGATTAGTTTCTTTCCTTTCAATCAAACAACTGCCTTCTAGAGATACGCCAGCAAAGAGTCCTCTAGATTTGCAGTACGTGAAGACGGCAGCGGAGCTCCGTAGGGCAACATTTCCTTCCAAATTCCTGTGAAACACAAGGTTTTGCAGGAGAGAACCAGACTCGCAAGAGGATAGATCCTAAAGACGACTATCTGAACAGCCCTGCACTTCTCCCTCCAAAGAGTGACATCGTTCTAATCTCAGGCCACTTGTTTTCATTCATTACTTCCTATTGGCCTGAGCTAGATGTGTTTAGAGTGGTCTAGAGCAAGGACAGGGCAGGGGAAGGACTTGTTATTTAAAACCATTAAAAAATGATGTGGTAATACAGAGGACCACCTTGTACCCAATTCATGGAAAGCTGATAATTACCAACCTTGTCTTCCTTTCTTAAAACAGCAACGTACATTTCAAGAGTCCTAAAGACTGTGGGTTCTTTTTACACTGACTATTTTCATGGAATTTAGAAACGTTTTCAGAGGATTGTACTGTGTTAGCTTTTGTAAACAGTCTGAGCTTTCAGAATTTCTAAATTGCTCAGTTGACCCCAGAATAGTTGTTTGTTAACCGAGAGGGAAAATGCAGCATATATACTGTAAACATCACGCCAGTGAGACACTTTCATTTTAAGTTTTCACTAGTTTGAAGACAAGTTTTGTTTTCTTTCTTGATCGATACTGTCTTTTATCAGTTAATTCAATTTGACCTGGCTCCTTCAAAGCTGAAAGGTACATTTTATGTTCAATTCCAGTAGATACGATGGCCTTCATTTCTGAAATATTTAGTTTCCTTTTGTGTGTTCTAGTTTTAAATTTTCTCATTTTATCACACTGCCTATGTTTTCTATTTCTTACTTCTAAAGAGCCTCAAACCCTCTGGGACATATGTAAATCATGAATCAGTTTCATTTCAATTCAAAGTTCCTCCTAATGCAAAACTGTATAGTTTTTAAGCCATTACTCTCCAACAGCTGTTCAGAAACTATGTTGCAGTACTCACCTTCCCAGGGGCCCAACTGCCACAGTAAAATTCCCTCCAAGTGTCAGGTTACCACCTTTTGCAAAAGCTTCTACTGCTCTGTCATAATTCAAAATTATTACCAAATCTGATACCTGAAAATAAAAAAAGCCCATTCATTTAAGAATAATTGTCTAAATATCATTTAAAATACATGTTGATTAGAACTCAAATATACACCATATAATGCAGCAAGAATTTCAATGTAGACAATGAAAGCATATGAAGGAAGGGTCATTGTTGTTTTGAGCTGAGGATTCACACAAGGGACATTTGCACAGGTCAGTGTGGCAGACACCCCTGACCATGTGCTGTGGGGCTCCATACAAACCTCCCCGGTCCACCCGACAAGCTGGTAATGCAGGTGACAACAAAGGTCTAGTAAGGTTAAGAGGACTGTCACAGTGATAGCCAGAACACATCAAACATAGGTAGAACAGAAAGATCGAAAGTCCTCTTTTAAACTAAACACATCAAGAAAGCCAAGCAAAGACCACACAGCTAACAGTGAGGGCAGAAGGTCAAGGGTTCTCAATGACGTTTGCACCCTGAAATCCCTGGCAAGGCCACATGCCTACCACCAGTAAACTGCACGTCCGCTTTCTTTTTGGCTTCAGAATTCGAAATGCCAGAAGGAAACTAGTTAACCATTAGTTAGTGCCTCCTACAGAGTTAGTTCTCTAAGGGCAAAAATTAGAACGTGAGACAGCTCAAGACATGCCTACAAGGACGGCATTTGGTTTTCAAGTTTGCCGGAGCTGTATGCAAGCCCCATGAGAGCCCAGAAATACAGAGAGCCCTCAGGGGACACAGCCCTTGGGGGACACAGCCTTCCAGGGACAAAGCCCTCTGGGAGAACAGCCCCCTGGGGGACAGAGCCCTCTGGGGGACACAGCCCTCTGGGGACACAGCCCTGGGGGGACACAGCCCTGGGGGGGACACAGCCCTCCAGGAACATAGCTCTGGGGGGGGGGGGACACAGCCCTCAGGGGACACAGCTCTCTGGGGACACAGCCCTCAGGGGACAAAGCCCTCTGGGACACAGCCCTCAGCCTCAACATTCAAACCGAGTGTTGACATTCTGCATGCCAAGACACCTTCCACCCCTTACACCACTGGGCCCTTCTCTGCACATTGACTTTAGTGGGCTCAGAAGTTGAGCCTAGCCTCTAACAGTAATTTTTCCTTAGCTTACACCTGGACACCCTCCTCATTATTAAAGTAAAAGAGCTCATCCAAACTCTCTCTGGAAAAGCTAAATCATTTCTCTCAAATCACACTATTGGGTGAAAGCAAGACTGATCAGAGTTGGCCCATGGTGAACTCTGGCCTTTGCTATAACACACAGTTGAGTGATCCATATATGGGTGTTTTCAGAGCTTTGGGCTTTGTTACGACTGTCCTGAAAAGAAAATACTAATAGTCTTTAAACCAAGTCTTTGCATTATCTTTCCTTAGACCATTGACTTTCAGATCGTTTTTGTTTTTAATGAATTGTGTGTGAATTATAAAACATTGGAAATTCTCTGTAGTTTACATACTTGAATCAGTACTATAATCTTAGTGTTAACTAATGTCTGAGCTAAGGAAGGCCACCAGATCCTGTCAGAAGATGACCTAATCCCTAACTTCATATACCTTCAGAACCTTAACCTGGTCTGGATTCCAAAACAGAGCATAAATCTAAAGTTCCTGCAGATCACATTCATATTTCACATGTACTAAAGATGTTATCGCCTACAGGAGGCAGCGTGGTGGGCTGAGAGATCACAGAGTGTCCTGGATGCAAGAGATCTGCTCTGGCTCCACCTGCTGTGGTTGGTGCCGTTGGCTCCCTCAGCCCTGTACCAGAGGCACACCACCTGCTGCCCGCGGACAGAAAGAGTGGTGGTGCCCAGACGCCACCCTGCTCGCCTCGAGGCTTAGCAAGGCTGTTATGTGGTTTGCCTTCTGCTGTTGTCAGACCAGGTTGAGTTTACCTGGGATCATCCCTTGCTCCAACTCTACCCTTTCTCTGTCCTGCTTCCTTAGTCCCTTATGGTTTCAGCCCTGAGAACATTTGCTCAAGAAATCACATGTACCCCAAGCCCTGTCTCAGGCTCTACATCTAGTGAACCCAACCAAGGACAACCATACCCTAGCTGTGTGATCTTAGGCAAGATGCTTAATGTCTCCGTATATTGAATATACTCACGTGTGCCCTGCCTACCTGGCCTAAAATCCATGGGAAATTATGTAGACAGAAGTCACAGTCAGGAACAGACAGGGTACTACAAGTGATGAGACCCAGGGCTGACTTCTCACCTGATTATCCATGGAACCAAGAACACATAGTCCTTCTACCTATGGACAGAGGCTTGAACACCAGGACCGCTAAGAAACACTGCACCCAATGCCACAAACAGCCTGCTGAGTGGTTTCAGGGCCAGAACCCTCCATTTGAATGGCCCGTCTGTCACTGTCTGGCTACCTCCTGCTGGGGAACTCACATCACCCAGTTCTTTCATGTGCGAAATGAGAGCAGTGATAACCGTTCTCCATGGCTATGGGATGGAACTGATTCCATAAGAATATATGCAAAAGTTTTACAAAAATCTTAACTGCTATTGTTCGTCCATTCTAAAATGGAATGGCAGATAATTACATTATTCAACAAGTATTTACTAGCATAAATTGATTATGTGAGTGCTCTCTGTGTCCTTGAAAACTTAAGATAAAGAAATTGAGACTCACTCTGGGTTTCTACTTTGTGCTCAATACTTGGCCAATCTGAGGACTAGGCATGAAGAGAGAACATCTATGCCCTCAAGGTACTCACAATCTACATTAAGGTCCAGATAAGAAAACCAACAGGGTAACACCTGTGTGGAACATTCTGTCAAGTTGGGAACCTGCTGCTGGAAAGAAGAATGCCAGAAGAGGAACCTGAATCAGCCCTAGGTGGTTGGGGACTAATTTCTCTCCGTAACTGAGGGTGTCTATCTGGCTCGCCATTGGCCACAGGTCTGCTGCCTTTTTACTGGAAGCCAGGGCCGCTGCTGACAAGAACGGTCCTGCTTCACAAGAGCTGCTGTATCAAGGGAACCTCTGCTTCCTCGCTCACTCGAAGTGGGCCGGAGAGCTCTGTGAGAGCAGCAGCAGAAAACTCCCGCTCATGATAAAGTCTGAGAATGCTCTGTGGAGAAGCACAAGACTTCTTGCCAACGTTGAAAAGGAACTGACTGCTTGCACATTATGATTACCCTCTGGGACACATCTGTGGGCCTCAGGGAGGCAAAGTCAGGTTGTGTTTAAGAAGTATAAAGCCAGTCTTTCTAACCCCTAGGCAATTCCTCTAATCTCTACTTGAAATAGGCATTTTAAAAAGCTAATGATTTTCCTCCATGTATGTTAGTTAAATGAAAGTCCAGGGTTAATTTCTTCTATATGCCATGAGGGTAAGATCAAAAGTTTCTATAAATCACAAGCACAAGTAAGTATTGCAAAGGTAAAGAGGACATTCACAATAAAAATTATAATAGTTTATGCCACTCTAAATGCACTCACTTAATAAGCCAAGAGGGAAGGCTACTGTTGCCTCTATTTTACAAGTAAAAAATCGCAGATCCTGGGAGAAGAGGGCCGCTCAGTGCACAGGGCTGCAGGTGCTCCCGGGTCTGGTACAGTCTCTGCTCTTACAGCCCAACCACTACCCCACACTGCCTTTGGAAGATAATCGAGTATATCTCTATAAAATGTTGACTTTGAATCTTTCTATTTCACGTGCTAATGATAGGATTACACGTTACTACACTTGTTTTCAAGGCTGTTAACATGCCTAAAACTGGATATTCCAAGGAGCCATCACGGGGAGTCCCATTTTCACATTTTCAGTTTTTCATATGCTAAACTTCCTGCAGTCACCCTTACTTCATCTCTCATCAGCTTGGAAACAAATGCTGTTTGAGGCCCAGAGCACCACCCAGCTTCCAATGGAGGGAGAGGGGTGATGAGGTGGGGGTGGGGAGGGGGGGCACTCACACCACCAGCTGAGCATCATCCATGCAGAGAGCACCGCCTGTCGGCAAGGAGGTGCAGGCAGGGATGAAAATGTACTGCCCACACAGGGCGATGCTTTGTATGGCTTTGGTCTGGTTGAATATCCAACAAAAAGGCAGTTACGATAGGGAAAGCTAAAATATATATCTCTTTTTATAATACAGATTAATGGAACAGGGAGTAAAGAAGGTCACATAAAGGTGAAATAAGAGTGGTGGAAAGGCCCGTGTCTAATGAGGCCAAGGGAATTTAAAACTGTGGCCACAGAGAAAATGCATAAAAAGATGGCTCAGGACAAAACTGGCCAGAACTTGAGAAGAAAGTGATTTGAGAATATTAGGAGATTCAATTTGCCCATGACTTAGCAATACCGCAATGGATGAAAGATCAGCATCATGCAGAAGGTAATCTCTAAGTAACAGACCTCTGCAAACAGGTGTGCTCAGGGCCTGCCTGAGAGGCCATGGTCATCAGGAACCAAGTCACAACATGAAACCATGCAAAGGCAGTCTTTACTCCAAGCATCTGAAGCAATCTGAAGATATAACACAACTGGATTTTGCCACCCATGAAGATACACTGTATTAAGCCAGGCAAGCCCAGGATCTAAGCTCTGGCTTGTTCGACAACCCGCTGCAGAGGTTAGCAGCTTTGCAATGAGCAAGTCACAAGGGGCCAAGTACAGTTCATCCGCTTTGAGACATTCCTGCTCCCCAGACATGCTAAAGATGGACCCAGCAAAATGCCACTCTCGATGAAAGATACCGGTAAACATTAGAATGTTATCAGCGGGGATCCATCCAGAAAGGGAAATACATGGAATAAAATATATTCCATCGATGGTGAAATGAGAACAGTAGATACTCTCTCAAGCTTCACGTAGTAAGTCGCAGTTGTGTTTTCACACACTTACCTCAATTCCTATTTCAAACCCTCCACCAAGCCCAGCTATGCCGATGGCTGACGGTGCAGACCACTCTAACAAACACAAAGAAGCAAACGTTACTCTAACATTAAAACTGCTTGGCACACACATATGGGAAGGAAAATGCTAAAATGTGAACAAATAGCATTTCTTTTAAAATAATGAGACTTTGGTATTTTCCCCTGTGTTTTCAAATGTTCTTTAATAAGCCTGTATAACTTTAAGTTAAAAATATTTGAAAGGTATTAGACATTGAGTCCCACAGACTCACAAATTCATGCCCCCTGATCTTTCTCTACAAACGTGCATAACACCAAACTACTGAACCCTCACCTACTAAACATATCTGATTGTAACTATCAACATTTGTATAACGTTTTACAAAATAATTGAGCTGTAATTCTAGTTTTTAGTTAGAGTTCTATCATAGATAGAACAGAGCGAAAGGATTCAAAAAAGTTTATCATAATCACTTCTAAGGGTAACACAATAATAAACCGTTTCTATTGTAAATCTCTGAGGGCAAAAACTGGTCTTTTTTTGCATAGTAGCACAAGAAATAGGCTATCTGTTCAAGATTATTAAGATTTTAACAAGATAAATTTCCTTACATTTTAAAACTTAGTACAGTAATTCCATTTGAATTAGGGAGAAAATTAATCTGATGGGGGGAGGGTGGGAGAGCCTAGATAAAGTCCTTTCTGCAGATGCTTATTAGTTTCCTAACCTGATTTGTGTTCTAGGTAACAGGATATTGCTTGAATATATTTAGAACTAATCTACCCAGGCTTAGGGGAGTTTGTATTACAGAAATTAGCGTCATATAACCCCAAAGTTGTTTTCCATTTCCTATGTTAGGAGCTGTCGCTGTTTGAAGACTGCCCATCTGGCCAGGATCTGGGGAATTTGCTGCTTCTCTTTTGTTTTTGTTTTGTTTTTTAATGTTATTTATTTTTGAGAGAGAGGGAGAGAGAGCATGAGAAGGGGAGGGGCAGAGAGAGGGAGACACAGAATCGGAAGCAGGCTCCAGGCTCCGAGCTGACAGCACAGAGCCCGACATGGGGCTCGAACTCAAGAGCTGTGAGATCATGACCTGAGCTGAAGTCAGACACTCAGCTGACTGAGCCACCCAGGTGCCCCAGGGAATCTGCTATTTCATTTGGGCAGCTTTTAAATTACGATCTGTGAGGGGCACCTGGGTGGCTCAGTCGGTTAAGCGTCCGACTTCGGCTCAGGTCATGATCTCGCGGTTCGTGAGTTCAAGCCCCGTGTCGGGCTCTGTGCTGACAGCTCAGAGCCTGGAGCCTGTTTCGGATTCTGTGTCTCCCTCTCTCTCTCTCTGACCCTCCCCCGTTCATTCTCTGTCTCAAAAATAAACGTTAAGAAAAAAATTTAAATTACCCTCTGTGGACTGAGCATCTGGACTCAGAAGTGAGAAATACAGGGGAAATAAGAACAGCAGAAAAGCCCAGTAGAAAAGTCCTCCTGAGATTCTGAGACCCCAGAGGTTGACAGATCTCCACCTTCACAGAGAGCTATCTGTCACCACTGTGGGAACATCTCACAGACTTTGAGCCCACAGAAGGGAAGTGCCTTTGAATGTGCTTCTACTTGGGCTGGTTGTACTGCTGGGAAGTCTACCCGTGAAAACGTGGGTAGTGCTTGAGAAGAGAACTTGGTTGTTTCTGATTCTTAGCCAAGGGCTGAACAAAGAAGGATGAAGAAACCTACCACGCTCCTGTGAGTTGTGTTCAAAGCGAAAACAGTCAACTTACTTCCATCGGGAAGACGCGCCAGCACGACCCCACTGCCTCCTCTAGCAGTTACTAGAAATCCAGCCTTTATCACAGACAATATCGCAAGGCCCTTGGCTTTAGCAATTACATGGGCTGCAAAATTAAAGATAACGAGCAGGTGAGCATTTTTAATGGACTTTCCTGGATAGATGTTCAGGGGTTGAGCAGATTCAGTACACACAGCAGTCTCCTCGGCAGGACCCAGGGCTCTCAGTATGAGCCTTAGTGGGACATGTGAGCTGAAAAACACTCGGTTACGCAGCACGTGCACCTGGGCCTCCCTGCCCCACCTCCTTCCTTGTATGTTTCCAATGTTACACCTAACGTCACAAGTGCTCAACCATCCTGCAACCGCTGTGATAAATGAGATATACAGATGAGATTTTTCAGTGACATCTACCAGCAGGACAAATAATTTGGAGATTTCAATTAGTTGAGAACACAACTCATAATATAAAGATCCATACTGTACTAAGTACTAAGGAGAAACTGCTGCAAACTGTGGAACTTTGATCTGAAATCCATACAGTTAGTTCACCTTTTACTAATATGAAAATCTGGATTGAAACACAGAAAAACCAAGTGATTTTGCCACTTTAAAAGACTTTTAACTTTGTAAAATGATCTATTTGAGTATTCGAGTAACACATAACTACTAGTGTACTGAGAATATAACTCAATTTAGAAACCACTGCTTTATTCACATTTCAGGGAAGTTCATCACATAAAATGAGTTATTAATATATGTGCCTAGTAAACACTGTGCCTCCCTTTTCTGTGGATTTATTCACAAAACAGCATATCCTTCAAATAACAAGGGAAGCCTCAACATTTGAAATTACCCTTGGACCCCAATGTCCCTTTTTTTTTTTTTTAACAGAGCAATATTGGTTTCAGGAGGAGAATTTAGTTATTCATCAGTTACATACAACACCCAGTGCTCATCCCAGGCATCCAGTGCCTCCTTTTTGTATTTCAAAACGTTATAAGTATATTGTAATGCGGTTGAAAGCTGTATTGTATATCACATAGGTTTATTTTTACAACCCCACTTTGGTAGAACATCTTTGTCCACACCTCGACTCCACTCTCGATGTGTGTATGGTCAGGATTGCCTCTATTTAGATAGAGCAAAAGCAGATGAACATATTTTAAGTATCAGGTTTGTTTTTATAGATTTTCTACCCAAATTCAGGAACACTAAAATACCAGTAATGCCTAACTGATTTGCCAAGTAGCTTTTCATGGATGGCAGAGATGCACTGAGTACAGATTCACCCTCTAAATGTCCTTGTACGGATCTCAGGCCCCTCACACCCGAGTGTGACCTCGTACCACTAAGGTCTACAGTCTAGATGCTTTGTTTTAAATTGTTTTTTGTAGATTTTATCCTCCACTATATAATAGATCACCCTAGTGTTAATTTAAACATAATGCCCCCCCCCCCCATCCTAGGGAAGGCTCTAGGAAAGGAGAGGCTTGGCTCTCTGGCAGCCCCTGGGGCCCTCTCCTCCCCACCACACACAGCCTGCACACCTGAGAGTCAGCTCTTACCCAGGCTGCCACGTAAACTGGTTTTCACTTTCCCAGCTAAACTCACTGAAAGGGAGTCAGGTGGTCTTTGCAGGCAGAAGAAAGTCATGATGGAATTTCACTGCACAAAATCCATGAGAGGTAATCCATACTCAGATGTTTCTGTGTTAGGAAATCCAGTTTTTCCATAAATCGGGCTAGCGGGCCACATAGGCAGATGCTGATATATATCAAGAAATGTCTTCTATCTCCTGCTTCAGAATACTGCTACTGAAAATTCAGTTTTTCTGATTGAATTTTCTTCAAGTCCTAAAGTAGTCCTTCTCAAACCTGTGTGTACATATAGATCACTGGAGATCTTGTAAAAAATGCAGATTCTGACTCACTAGGTTTAAGTGGGACCTTGAGGTCCTGCGGTTCTAACGCGCCCCCAGGTGATGTCCAGCGGCACTTTGAGTAGCCAGGCTCCAAGAAGCACTGTTTTCCTATGATGGAAGTGGTGGCTGGGCCAAAATAACAATAATAATAATAATAATAATTATTATTATTATTATTATTATTATTATAACAAATTTAAAAGTTTTTAATATTTAAAATTCTGCTAAATAACTTTAAACATCTGACTTAAGAAGTTAAAGTAGTTAAAAAAAATCAAGTAGTCTTTGTCATCCTGGATCAGAGTCGTGGTGGTTAAGAGGGAAATTAGTCTGCAGCACTGCCCAAGGTAGTCGGCATGTGGACCTTCTTTGCCTCGTGGCAAAGACGAGTAGTCCATGAAACACCCTGTAGAGATAAGTGCTAGTGGCAATGGACAGGTAGTGGCTCCCAAAAGGTCATCTCTAGACTCAGG
Source organism: Panthera pardus (assembly GCF_024362965.1). Taxonomy (NCBI): domain Eukaryota; kingdom Metazoa; phylum Chordata; class Mammalia; order Carnivora; family Felidae; genus Panthera; species Panthera pardus. Next base: position 40,962,894 of record NW_026526832.1, on the reverse strand, counting down.
TCTTATGTGGTCAGCCTCGCATTAGAATCACATGGGAAGCATTGTTAAAAATGCGCATTCCTGCCACACCGCTCCCAGGGTCTGATTCAGCAGGTTTGCAGGAACTTTAAGCACTGTATTTTAATGAGCCAAGGAATATGATATGTAGCTGTGTTGGGAATTATTGATTAATGTCTTGTTAAACCCCTATAAAATGTAAATATCTTATCTAGAAAGAGAAAACCCAAAATTAAAATTTATTTAAGAGATTAGCTAGTGAGTTTGCAGGATAAACTTACAAGGCCTCAGAAACTGAGGACAAGAACAGGAGAGCTGGGGGAAAACCAAAGTGGACACCATGAAGGGGAGGCAGGAGAGGCCGCCTCCACAAAGGCAGAAGGCAAAGGGAGGTGTGGAGGTCCCCCAGAGAAGGAGGGAAACACTACTCTGTGGGCTTGCTGCTCTTAGGGGGTCCACTGCCTGGGGTCAGGAAGTGCACCAAGTAACTTAAACAACAAAACAACTTTAGAAATGAATGGTATATATTTTATTTACCAGGAATGATCTTATCAGGTCCATTTCTGGAAGTTATTTCTGTGAATTCTCTTAGAATTTTAGCCGCCTTTTTTGCTTCCGATTTCAGATTGGAAGGTATGGGATTATTCACTGAAAGATTAAAAAAAGAGATTTTAATGAAAAAATCTAGCACATACAAGTTAGAAAATTATTATAATTTCATTTTTTCTCATGCACAATTGAGCATTAATAAATTGTATCCTTCCAGACAAATAAAATGAATTGGAAATCCTGAAATTATTGTCTCATCTCTATTTTCCTGATAAATTAAATTCATTCTGAGATTGGGAAACCCTAAACTCTCAAAATCCCAGAAATTATAAAATCATGGGATTCTAAAGGATCTTAAACAAAATATGGTCCAATCTCTCAATTATATACCTTCTCTGTGTAATTCTTAATTTACCCCAATGTTAATTTAAAAATATTAAAATTTAAAGAATTAACAAAAGATGTAATTTATAACTGCGCATAATAAAAAATATATAATTTATTGCAACTGTCCAAAATAAAAAATATGAACTTTACTGTATCTGCATACTTTTGTCAAAAATGTTGAACTGTCTGTATAGATTGTCCTTATTAGGAAAATCCTAAGAGACTCAGGAACTGAGTGGTTACTCCAATGTGTTTGTACAGCATTCTACCTGTCAGGCTTGCCTGGGTGTTCATAAACTCATGCAAGCAAGCATGTACTTGTTCCAACAAGTGTGCAGATAATCCTCCCAGACCTGAAGTATGTGGGGATAGACCATCTCTTTATCACAGGGAAAGGAATCAGAAGAGCCAAAGAAGCCAAGAGGCTTCAATGTAAAGTCTGCTATTCAGGCCATCGGATGAAATTTTCATTTCAGAGATTGTTTTCAGCTCTGAAAGTTCCATTTGGTTGTTTTTATTCTTTCCATTTCTGTTCTCATTATGTTTATGTTGTTCTTTAAATACTTGAGCATATTTTAAAAGGTACTTTTTTTATCCTTATCTGATAATTGCATCATCTCTGGCCTTTCCAGATCTGTTTTTGACAGATTTTTCTCTTGCTATGGGTTAGATTTTCCTGTTTTCTATTTCTGGTAAAATTTGATGGTTGCTAGATATTGTGAATATCACCACATTGAATGTCTGGATTTTGTTGTCTTCCTTAAACAGAGTTGATGCCCTTAGCAGTAGGCCATGCAGGGACTGACCTGCATATCAATCTTTCCAAGGCCTGCTTCTGTGTTTTGCTTCGGTGCGTGTACAGTCGTTTTGATGTGAGCCCTCCAAGTGTGGTGTGATTCTTTGGGCTTGCTCCCCAGTGTGCTCAGGGCTTAATGAGCAGACGGTGAGAACTGTTATCCCACAACCCTCACTGAACTGAAAACAGTTCACCTCACAGCTTCCTGGTAGCTGTTCTTGGCGCCATCTTGAAAGTTTTACACGTAAACGTAGGGTTTGGGACTCGCCAAGGGTTCATGGGTCCTCCAGCAGATCTCTCGGGCCCACTCCCCTCTGTGAGGCTGCCTTGCCAGTTCAGATGCATGGCTTCCCCAAACTCCGTTGTCTCCTCCATTCAGCAAGAGAAGAGAAAGTACAGGAAAAGGGGCAATCGCGGGGTTCCCCTCCTCTCTGGGACCTTGGGCACACTCGCCCATCACCCAATATGTGAAAGCAGACACTCGGCGTGTTTGCCTAATTTCTAGGGTTTACAGTCAGTGGCAGTGCCAGCACCACTCTCTCTGGCATGAAGCTCTTAGTGTACTTTAATTTGTTCTTTTGTGATGAGTGATGTTACACATCTTTCCATTTCCATCAAGTCTTCTCCATAGTGTCCTGTTGGGGGGTATTTCTCTGTTTCTTATTCATTTATAAAGTAAAGGAATTAACCTTTTTCTGGAACATGAGTTACAAATATTGATTCGCTGTTTGGCACTTGTCTTTGGAATTTTCTTATGTTTTTCTACTTTTTGTCTTAATGAAATCAAATTCATCTTCTCTTTTAAGTTTTACAAGTATCTTTAATTAAATGAAATGCTCGATTTCATATGGAAAAATAAGCAAGAAAGTATAGGGAAAGTATTTAAAAGAAGAATAATGAGGGGACAAGCTCTGCCAAAGCCACAACATATCATAAAGCTTTGGGGCGCCTGGTGGCTCAGTCGGTTGGGCGTCCGACTTTGGCTCAGGTCATGATCTCACAGTTCGTGAGTTCAATCCCCACATCGGGCTCTATGCGGACAGCTCAGAGCCTGGAACCTGCTTCGGATTCTGTGTCTCCCTCTCTCTCTCTGTCCCTCCCCCACTCACACTCTGCCTCTCTCTCTCAAAAATAAACAAACGTTAAAAATAAATTAAAAATAGGGGCGCCTGGGTGGCTCAGTCGGTTAAGCGTCCGACTTCAGCTCAGGTCACAATCTCGCGGTCCGTGAGTTCGAGCCCGGCGTCAGGCTCTGGGCTGATGGCTCAGAGCCTGGAGCCTGCTTCCGATTCTATGTCTCCCTCTTTCTCTGCCCCTTCCCCGTTCATGCTCTGTCTCTCTCTGTCTCAAAAATAAATAAACGTTAAAAAAAAAATTAAAAAAATAAATTAATTAATTAAAAATAAAATAAAGTGTCAATAATTTACTTGATAGTAGATGCAAATATAGGCAGAAAAATCAATTTTACAAAATAGAAAATTCAGAAATTGACCCAAATATATAAAATACCTTGATGATAAAGATAACATATTAAATCAATGTAGAAAAGCTGTGTTACACAATAAATAGTGATCTTTTGCCGGGGCGGGGGGGAGGGGAAGCAATGAAAATTCATCCACAGCTTCATGCTACATGGGGATAAACTCCAAATTCATCAACAGTTTGAAATGCCAGAAATCAAACCAGATAAGAGAACCAGAAATTATGGGAGACTTACTTTTCAAATTCATAGTACAAAAGGCCCAACCAAGTATGACAAAAAACTTCTATATTTTTATATGATCAGAAATCATGGCATAAACACATTGTAAACATAATGGAAAAAGTATACATATGCAAATGTTGGGGGAAAAGCCACCCCTGCTGTTAATATCCCCCAATACTACTGTCTGCATTTCAGTGTATGCTTCAATTGATTCCTATTGCCAAATATGTAGATTATTTCCATTTTTAGCTTTCAGAGATACTACTGTTGGATGACAGTTATCTTAGGGTAGAGTCTTAGGGGTTGGGAATCGATGAATAAAAACAACCCATAATTTGTTAGCTTATATTACTTTATAAATTGCCTCTGAAAAATACCACCTAGGTTTAGATCACTGGGTATTACCATAAAAAACGTCCACTGTCATGGGGGACACTGGTAAAGGCAAAGGCCATACGTCAGAAAAACAGGGTGACAAATTTCATTTGAATTCATCTGAATGCCAGTGAATTTTTCTTTAGTTTGTTTACATGTCCTGTTTTGCACATTTTCCGTTCATATTCTTTGCCTGTTTTTCTGGCATCATATTCTTTAGTCTATAATTGTGCTCACGCCGCAAATCTGTATCTCTGCTTGCTTTTTAAAACAATTATTATTTTTCAGCATTTGTTTTTATTTATATGGGAACATGTCTCTGGGCTTTCTACTGTTATCATCTTTTTAACTACTATTGTGACTAAAGGCTTTAATTTAAAAAAAAGAACTATACAGGCACAGCTTATATTTTATACTAAATATTTGACCCATCTCAAAGTTATATTGGTATAGAATATGAAGAACCTAATATTTTTTAATTATTCATTCATTGATTTTATTTTTTAAATGTTTTTTTAATTTATTTTGAGACAGAGGGGGTGCAGAGAGAAAGGGAGAGAGAATCCCAAGCAGGCTTCATGCTGTCAGGGCAGAGACCAATGCAGGGCTCAATCTCACAAACCACAAGAGCATGACCTAAGCCACAGTCAGATGCTTAACCAACTGAGCCACCCAGGCACCCCAACATTTGGCCCTTTAAAGTACATGTTATGGAGGTGGTTCTATAAGCCATGACTTCAGGCGACACAATAATGACATACGATTGTTTTTTGATATTTATTCCACAGTGATCAAGAAAAGGGCATTTCCAACTTTCCAAATTTCCAGTACAGTATTGATGCAATTGATAGCTTTTAAAAGCCATGATTGGTGAGCATATACTGAGATAGGAGTGACTTCATTTCCATTTTGGTTGCTAAGAAGGTATGTGAGTCAGCAAACAGGAGTATAACTACGAAATTGACTAATACAACTTCCTCTGTTCATAAGGTACATGCATTGACTGTAATTTGCATTATAACTAGACAAAGTATTTGAGTTCCTAATTTCTGCTGGTATCTAAGATGAGGCCTCACAACCTTACTCTTCATGGGTTGAATGAATTGCATACAGAGGGTTTGGCTTTATTGGTTTTGTGTCTGGACAGCTGGTTGCCCACACACATGTGTGCTTCCTGTGTTACAGGGAGCACTGTCCCCGAGAGGCAGGTGCCCAGAGAAGGTGACGTGTGTCACTTCTATGCCACGACAGCTGAGACGTATTGCTTTCTCCACCCTCTCTTTCCCATCACTGGCTGGCTGAAGAGGACTTTGATGGCACAGCCACAGGGGGGAAGGATGGGTCCCCTGGGTCCCCTGGGTCACCAGCTGGGTCACCGCCTGGGGAAAGCTGTCCGCCACCTGGAATATCCACACTAGACTATTACGTGCTGGGGAAGTGGCTCTTACTGTGTTAGGTAATTGAGATATGGAGGCTTTTTATTGCAGCTAATATTACCCAATTATTACATTTTAAAAATTAATTCTAAATTTTGAAGAAGAAAGATGGGGGAGAAGTATTTGTAATTTTCATTTTCTAACTTAGGACTAGATTTGACTTGTTTTATATACGTATATTCTAATCACTTAGCTAGTTCGGAGAGGTGGAAACATGGGTAAAAATGCTATCAAATACCATACTATATGTTAACATTCTTACTTCTTTGATTAAATAGTATTTATAATACACTATTTGCAAGTCCTTCCAAAAAAAGCAAAGCAGTGTTTTGCTTTTTCATGAAATGTTAAAACCTTTAAAAAGATGCCTCTTCTCGGGGCACCTGAGTGGCTCAGTCGCTTAGGGCGTCCAACTCTTGACCAGCTCAGGTCATGCTCTCATGGTCCTGAGATCAACCCCCCAAGCTGGGCTTAGGATCTCTCTCTCATCCCCTATCCCCCACTCGAGAGCATGCACGTTCTTTCTCAAACAAAAAAGATCTATCTTCTCTATGCCGACAACACCCATCAGTGTACATCTTGGAACAATTCAAGGTGCTAGGGTCCTATCCTGTGCTTCCGTCACTTGCCTAGCTCTGCTGTCTTTCACAGCTATAACACCCCCGCCCTGCTCACCTAGAGCGGGTGCAGAGCCTGGGTCCAAGCAGGAGGTGGAATGCGCAGAGCTGGTTGAGAGGGAGGTCGGCTGTGAGAATTATCCATTCTGGATGGCACCCTAGGCTGAGACAGCCCTCACTAAGGACCAGTTTGGAAGAGGTGCGCACCTCTTTGGAGAGGATGTGGTGCCTGCAGGTGGCAGAGGGGCCATGTTCCCCCAGGCTGGGCCTGTTCGGGGGCTGCTGGGCCACCCTCTGGGGTACAAGCAGTCAGCAGCTGGTGGCACGGGCCAGCCGTGGAAGTCTGGCCGCCAGAAAGAGCTGAGGAGATCTGGTTTCTGAGTGGAGGGGCCAAGGGGGGAGTATCTGGCCGGGCCCAGGCTTCCTGGTCCTAGAGGGGTCCTCTCCTGGGCCTGTGGGAGGGCGGGTAGGATCCACCCGGGTCCTCTTGGCACATGGCTGACGCCTGCCTGTCCCTCCTGTCACATTCCACCTGCACCCTGTACTGAGGAAGCTCATCACTGTGCCCGCTTTAAAGGAGTAATACTTTAAGGAGCTCTGTTAAGGATCCCAGAGCCCACACTGAAGGACACCCTGGGAGGTAAGGGGCAGTAAATTGATGAGGGACCCCACAGGGGTCGGCAAGCCATGGCCCTGGGCCAAGTCCAGCCACCACCTGTTCACCTATGGCCTAGGAGTTAAGAACAGTGTTTACATTTTTAATATTGTGTGTGTGTGTGTGTGTGTGTGTGTGTGTGAGAGAGAGAGAGAGAGAGAGAGAGAGAGAGAGAGAGAGAGAGAGCACCCACGCATGTGTGAGCACAAGTTGGGTAAGGACAGAGAGAGCGGGAGAGAGAATCTTGAGCAGGTTCAAGGCCCAGTAAGGGGCCAGACACAGGGCTCCACCTCTCAACTGTGAGATCGTGACCTGAGCTGAAATCAGGAGTCGGACATTTAACCGACCAGGCCACCCAGGCACTGCCAGCGTTTACATTTTTAAAGTCTGAAAAAATTAAAACACAATAATAATATTATGTGTGAAAACACATTTTCAAAGATGTTACAGGTAAAATTGCATCATAGTCAGCATAACAGTTGAACATTTGTGATTTATTTTCATGATAAGTAACACTAACTTCGAATCTCAAGTAGCAAAATGTTCTCCCATAAAGAGAATCACATTTGTCTCATCACAAGATTTGTATTACAAAAAAAAAAAACAAAAAAAACAACTTCTCAATTATTCTATTTCTGTTTTAATCAATTAAAAAATTGTGGTAGTTTGTTTTCTCTCTTATATGAGTGTCTACATATGTCCTCAATTTTGTTTCTTGGCCCACAAAGCCTAATAACATGTGCTATCTGGCCCCTTAAGGAAAAACAGTGCCAACCTCTGACCTCTTGAAATACAACTCATTCTTCAAGACCAAGTTTAAAACGCTGCTTCTAAGTGAAACCATTCTGCATACCCCTTCGAATGACTAACCCGTCACCAGGCTGATCTTGTGGGCATGCCATTTGAGCAGGGTTACAGTGCTTGCTCTGGATCAGCAGGGTAGCCTCCTATCTCCTGCTGTCCTGGAGGGACTGTCCCTTCCTGAGGTGGCAGGCAGAGCCTCTCCACTGTGGCTCACACAAACCAGTCCATGAGCTGAAGAGCACAGGAACACACCTGCCCCCACATCTGGTTCGGTGGCCTCACAAGGACTCAGCAGCCACCAAGGCTGTTAGCGCTGCCTTGATCCCCTGACGCCAAGACCCTCTTGTCCCCCTGGCCCCATCCTTTTCCATTTACACTCAGATCTCAGGTCCTGTAACTGTAAGCACCACTTATCTCTGACAATCTCCAGGTTTTATCTACTCTTTAACCTTCCCCTAAATTCCAGACTCACGATATCAATTACTTTCTCCATCTTGGCATGAAGTGTCAAGTAAGCAGTTCAAATTATACAAAGCTGCCTGTGATGCCCTCCCTTCTCCTCACCTTCTCCCTGAGCCTTCTCTCCAGGCAGGCTTTATCTCTCCGGGAGCTCACACTCAAAACCTGGCCTAACTGTGACTTCTCTGTCACTCTCACAGCCACACCAATCCACTGGCACACCCTATCAGAATATAAACCTCAACATATGCTCAAGATCTGATTATATCTCACTCCTCCCTACAAGCAGCCTGGCCCAAAGAATATAAATTCTTGTGTCTATTCAAAGTCTCCTGGTTGCTTTCTCTGTTCCTAGTCTTGAGCCCCTATGGTAATTTCTGCAAAAAAAATGTTCCGTCTAATAGCTAAGATAGCAGTCCCCCACTGCTTACACCCCTCAAAGTTTTCCCATCATATTTAGTCTGCACCATGGCCCATATCACTGCTTTGTCTGTTAACCGTATATATCTGTCTGCAACCATATCTATTCTATTTATCTGTCAATCAATTATGTCTATCTGTCTGTATCTACCATCTGTTTGTCTGTCTGTCTGCCTACCTACCTACACACCCACCTATCTACCTGATCTTTCTTGTACATACCCTTCACTACAATGTGAGCCCCATGGGGTAAGCACATTGACTATTTTATTTTATTAACTGTAATATCTCCAGCACATGCCACAACGACATATAGCTAAGTGCCCAATAAATATGTGTTAAATGATAAAGTATTTGTGTGGCTTTTGGGAACTGAAGGTCAAATCCCTGTGAGGACTAGACACAGTTCACTTGCATACAAAATACAATGGGTTTAGAGGAAAATGTGCTAAGTAATAGCAAAATTTCCCTGCCTCTCAACCTCTGTGGCATTTCCCAGACCTTATGAGAGAGGGGGCCAGAGGGAAGCAAGGGACAGGCTGATGGTGTAGCACCCTAAAGCAGTCCTCTCCAGGTCCGTCCTCTCCAGGTCCTCTAAAGAACGGGGGGATGAGAAAAGAGAAGGAACCCCAAGGAGGGCTGACGCCACGAGACCAGTGGGCAGAGTGCCCCAGCTCCGTGCATGCGCAGGGCCGACGTGGCTCCCGCACCAAGGTCCTGCTGACCCAGAAGGCGTGGGCGGGCAGTTCTGCTCCTAGGAGGAACCTGGGCAATGCTCCAGCAGACTGGACTGTCAGAGCCTTTCGAATGCAGCAAGGGCCAGCGTAGCAGCGTCTTCGGGATTAGTAGTAACTGAACACCAAAAGCTAAATGAGTGGGCAGTGGTAGCCCAGACCTGGGGCCACTCTAAAACGTGACTGCCACCAGAGAGAACGAAGATAGCCACGCCTGGTAGAAAATGAAGGCTCGTGATACATGTTCCCATTTCGGCGCTCGAGTTTGTGATTTGAGGCTTACGCCCACCCAACTGGTTTTCTTCCCGCTTCATGTTCTCACCTTTTCATTTTTCCACCACTAAACTACAATCCTTCCAGGGCAGAAGCAGCATATGTCACTGACCTCTGCACCCTACAGTGCCTTGTTCATATGTCTCGATTCTCCATACAACTTACTGAAATCGATCGGTAACCTATGGCAGAAATGTGTTCCTTCTGCTGCTGAACATCTATGTGTCTTATTTCAGAACCGTCACGGTTTGTCTGTTTCACTGATCCTGCACTGAGCAGGTGACCCAAGTCTGAAAGTCAGAACAAATCTCCTGCCACATCAGAGCTTCAAACCAAAGCTGATCTGCTATCTGCATCTCACCAAGTGCTCGTGCGTAGCTGCACAACTCCCCTCTCCCAGGCGCTTCCATGTGGACCTGCTACAACATTTTATCACCACAAGGGGAGAGCCTGAGAGCAAAGCCACACAGAAGGGCACTTGACCAGAGTTGCAGATAGAATCTGGGCTCTGCTGGCCCTGCTGGAGCCTAGGACTGGGCAACAGCTAAAGCCACAGCAGCTCTGGACTGTTCAGTCACTTGGACCAGTATGTTTTCCTTTTCTGCTAAGGCCAATTTGGATCAGATTTTCTGACACATGCAACTAAAACATAGTAAATAGTACATAAATCTTACCCCCAGAAGACTTTCTGCTGTGAACCCTATCAAGCAAGCAGAATTAAACCAGTCAAATAAGCAAATTCCACAGTTGAGAGCTGCTATTGCAAACATCCTGCTGTGGGCAAAGGTCGCAGCCTTTTTTGTAAACACGGGAAGGGGGCTATCAGACTTGGGAATTCAGATGCAGTGTGGTCTGTGAGCCCTCGTAGCCATGAACCAGGGGTTGACAGGCCTGGTCTTGGTCAGGATGCCTTCGTGTTTGGCTGAACTATGGAAGACAATGGTTAATTTGTTTTAATAGCACAGATCCTATTAAATTGCTGATAAAATCATATTGCTTAGTCATAGTTAAATATAGTGAATTTCTCTGTCAGAGCCAACAAATAATAATAACAACTTAGATATAAATCTTAGTTCCTGTCCTCAGCATCAACTCATGGCTCACCCACTTTTCCTCTGCTGTGCCATAAGGTATAGAGAGAGCATGGTCTGGTCAGAATGTTGGCCTTATTATACCACTAAAGGTATAACGATACAGGTCATTCATTGCTAAAGAAGCCTTTCGACTGGACATGCACAAAAGTCTTGTCTCCTGAATCCCAAGCCAAAGCAAACTCTCCATGAATATTTGAGTTTCCTCCTAAGAGTGACTGGCTGCCACACCTCAAGCTAAGAAATTTAGATTAAAATGTTCTTGGAAAAGTGATTAAGGGGCACCTGGGTGGCTTGTTGGTTAAACGTCTGACTCTTGATTTCAGCTCAGGTGACAACCTCACAGTTCATGGGTTCAAGCCCCAAGTCGGGCTCCACACTGACAGCACAGCGTCTGCTTGGGATCTTCTCTCTCCCTCTCTCTGTCTCTGTCTCTGTTTCTCTCTCTGCCCCTCCTGTGCACATGCTCTTTCTAAATAAATAAGCTTTAAAAAAAGTGATTAAAATATTTGAAAATGTCTATACTAAGATAATTTTTTTTTTTTAATTAAGAGTTTCTAAGATACTGGGGAGAAAATGTTTACTTTGGAAACTTCAAAAGCTTGAAACAAGCTTAAGCTGTGGAAATAATTTCCATATTGATCATGGGCCATAAACTAGGGGCTGGATCCCTGCAAAACAGAATTCTGAGACCCCTGCTTAGAGTAACTTAGAAACTGACCACTTTCAAGCATTTCCACCCCCGCCCTGGACTCAGGACCAGGGTTTCCCAACTTTCCTTCATATCAGCCAGCGTCCACTAAAATATTTTCTCCAATGGACTCTGGACTATGAAAGAGGTACCTATAGGAAAAGTTTACAAGTTTAGAAATGGTTTTCCAAATGTCCATTAATTAGATATTAACCAAATTATTAAGCCTTATAACTAACATGAAATAAAGGTTAATTCACTGAATTGATAAAACCCCAACCAAAATCAAAGTAAGTAGAAAGCTGTAAAGGAAATATATAGAATAAATTGATTAAATCTTTGCAAAAAAAAAAAAAAAAAACCTTCACGCAACCAAGTAATTTTTTAAAGGGCTTTGACATAATGACCTGAGCTTGGAAGCTTTGTTAGAACACTGTGGTCTTGAAAGCCACCGCCAGACAACTAAGGCCGGTCATTGTTTCTTCAACTGATTCTTATCTTTATGTGGCCTTGGTTTAATTTCTTCCTTTGACTCAAGGGACAAAACTTGTCAGTTCCAGAAATCAAAACCGGTCTCTCTGCTCACATCAGCAGCCTTGCAGTCCAAACTTTAAACCAAATTGAGCATTTGAACCCCGAACATTAGTGTACCCTAAGCTTCCTTTCTCCTCCCCAACCACAGGCTGCAGATGGGAGACAAAGGGTAGGGAGCGGTGAGCACTTAACCTTCAGCTTTAGGAAACCCTTGATGTACACTCACTTTTATCTTTTCTCAAACTAAAAAGTGATCCTCATCCAGAGCAGGACTACACATGCCACTCTGGTCTGATCATTTGGTGAAAAAAAATGGACTCTTCCCAAAATAGAAAATTCAGCGTGCTTAGGTTTTAAGTTGCATACGACGATGTCAAACAAGGCAATATGCAGAAGGCCTTCTGTGACCAGCAGTCATTCCAGCAACACAGCCAGCCCCATTTCCCTTGGACCCATACCAGCTTTCCTTTTGAAGCCCCGCATCCTATTTCCAAAGAGTGAGAGCTCTCCTGAGAGTAAATGCTTCCTAAGTGGAATAAAAGCATCACATCATTCTTGATGAGGAAAGATTATTATTTTTTAATCTTACAAAAGATGAGGTTAGTATTTTCTCATTTTACAGAAACTTTTGTTTAATTAGAATGTCGGTAAGGGCGCCTGGGTGGCTAGGTCGGCTAAGCCTCCAGCTCTTGGTTTCTGCTCAAGTCATGATCTCATGGTTCATGAGTTTGAGCCCAGCATCAGGTGGTTCGGGTCCTGCTTGGGATTCTCTCTCTCCCTCTCTCTCTCTGCCCCTCCTCCACTGGTGCACATACACACACACTTTCTCTCAAAATAAATAAACTTAAAAAAATAAATAGGACGTTAGTAAACCAACAACCAATTCTCCTTAATTTAAACAAGATCAACAGGATGGAAGCTATAACTTATTTGATTATTCTAACCTTCAACATAGTAATTTGCAGACACCTCAGAAGTAAGGCACTCCACAGGTGTTCCAAGAGCAGGCCCACACAAGGAAGGAAAGGGCACCCGGAGACCTGTGATTTCTCCATTGTGCATGTAATACATATCTTCTAACTTATTATTAACTAGGCATCTCCCACATCTCAATAAAAACATTCCTGAGAACAAGAATGCAGGACGTGCATGTTCTGTAAGCAGAACAAAACCTGAAAACCTTCTCTCCTACCAGTAGAACTGTCTGGGCCCATCAGATTACTCCCTGGGGGCAAGGCGCCCAGGTCTGTGTCATTCTTTCCAACTCAGCCCTTCTGGCAGCAGTGACAACACTGAAACATTTGTTGAAGTGAAACACGTATGTTTCAGGCCAGCAGGTACATGTCATTTCCCTGTGGTCACCTACCCGTTCAGAGCACAGTCACACTTGTTTAAATAGGAAAGCCCACCGCGGCAGGGAGCCCCGCAGGCATCCGGTGCCCCCAGAGCTAGGGAGCTATCCACCCGACTCTCTGCTCAGAGATCCCCTTACCACAGGAGGTGCCCCAAACGGCTTGGCTTGGCTGATCGCAGGGAGGGCCAAGTGGTCACATGCAGGGCCTGGAACCTCACAGGGGACCCAGGGCGCCCTGCTGACTTCCTGCCCCCACCAGTCAAGCTCACCTCACACCCACAGCACCGCACGGCTCTAGAGAGTCACTTATTGAAACAAATTGGGACGAAAAAGAGTAATAAGTGCTTTTCAAACATTAGATAATTCCAAATAACATAAAATGAATTACAGTAGCTAAAATTAAAACTTAGCAAGAGCTTTTCTGTGTACGGAAACACCTGTGGACGAGTCTACAGAATTGGTTAATTTTTGACAGTTTGCGGAATGACCTGTTGATAATACGCAACAGCAAAATCCCCGGACGCCCTCCTTTCTCCCGCCCTCTTCCCCAACCTTTGACCCTCTGTAGCCAAACTTTCTAAAGGGTAGAGGTGGGGTGGTCCCGACTCTAGGTGCGGCTCGGCGGCGTCACCCACACCTGTACTCACTTGTGACCCCAGAGCCTGGTCCTCCGGCGCCCCTCGAGCGGCCGACACCTCCCCAGGAAGAGGAAGAGCGCCCTTGGCTCGGCCCCGCCTCCCGGGGCGGGGACCGCCTGGCCAGGTGCACACCTGACACAGGTAAGGGGCAGGTGAACACTCCACTTTTGCCAGGACGAAGCACCCGCCACATACACCCCCGACGAAAGCACGGCGCGGTCACGGGATTTCTGACTTCACCGCGTCCCTCCCAGGGCGGCTTCTAAGGCGTCCAGTCTCTTACAGTTGGGCCCCCCCAGCCCACGGCCCTGTCGCCAGGCAGACGGTTGTGTGTGACCTGAGCACTGGGGGTCAGGGCGAGGCAGGTGTCTCGGGGGCCCGGGGAGTGCTCCCTGGTCCCGAGCGGACTCCGCTCAACCCCTGATCGCGGGCCTCGCGTTTGGGCCGCGCGGCCCAGGTCTGGGGGGGCCCAAGTCTGGGGGTGGGCAGGTCTGGGGGCAGGCCCAGGTCTGAGGGGAGGCCCAGGTCTAGGGGGGGCAGGTCTGGGGCGGTGGAGCCAGGTCTGGGGAGGGAGCCCAGGTTTGGGGGGTCGTTCACCTGAAGCCAAGGAGGGAGAGGCCTGACCCGCCCCGCGGGGACCCTTACACTCCGCAGACCCTCGGGCACCCGCTCAGGACCCCTCTAGCATCGGTCAGTCGTCCGCGCACCCTCACCATGCGCTCCGGGCGCCCTCCCCCACCCCGAGGTGATCCGTGCGCAGAGCCCGGGACCTCAATCAGCCCCCACTGGGACCCTCCCCCTTCCAGGTGACTCACGGCCCCGCCCCCCCCCCACTCCGCCCCTCCGCTCAAAGCCCGTCCTCCTCCCTGAGGCCCCTCCTCCGCCTCCTGACCTCCCCCCCCGGACCCCGCCCCCACACCGCCCCCTCGCCGCGGAACCTCTTCTGTCCTCCAGTGACGCTCCGCCCTCCGCCTCCGTACTGCGCAGGCGCACGGCCCGGACCCTTGCCCAGGGAGGCAGTACTGCGCAGGCGCGGAGGGCGGGACGCTCGAGGTGCGCCTGCGTTGCGCAGGAGAAGTCCCTACGCGCTCAGTGGGCGCCTGGGTGTGAGCGCGGGAAGATGGCCGAGCCGGTGTCCAAGTCTGTGCTGTTCGTGTGTCTGGGTGAGCCGACGGGATCTAGCCCCATTCTGGCTTTCCCGAAGGGTCGGGGTGGGTCTCGTGCCGTTTGGGCTGCGTCGCTGGGCCAGGGACGGCGGTCGGGAGGAGGGCGGGGAGGGTGGGATGGAGCGCCCCGGGGCTTTTTCTCCGCGCCGCGCACCTGCTGGGCCCGCTCTCCTAGCCGGGTCCCCTCCCGTGCCCAGCCCACTCTCCAAGCGAGGTCCTTTCTCTGCCATGACCCCTCTCACCTGCCCGGCCCACTCTGCAAGCCTGGGTCAGGGATGGCCTCATCTATAAGGTGACATTTGGGCAAAGACTTGGAAGAGGTGAGAACACAAGCCTTGGATCTTTGGAAAAGTGTCCTGGGCCCAGGAGAAAGTGGGTGGACAGTTTTGCGGTGAGAGTGCTGGTCCCGTTCATATTGGCAGGGAAACACTGGCCTGGAGACCCAGGAGCCTTTTCAGCCAGACCTTCCTCTGTACCTGAAGGCTCTTGAAGGTAATTTGAATGCCTCCATGAATACATAACTAGAACCATTCTGGATGCATAGGAAAGCGAATTCCTTACATAAAATGAGTGCTCGGGGGCAGGAGTCTGTGAACCCCTTATGTGAAGAGCCAGAAAGTAAATATTTGGTACTTTTCACAAGCAGACCTAGAAAATACATAAGCAATAACATTTGGCTGTGTTCCAGTATAACTTTATGGACACTGCAATTTGAATTCCATGTAATTTTCTCATGTCACAAGGTATTCTACTTTTGAGTTTTTTTAACTGTTTAAAAAGGTGAAAATTATTCTTGGCTCCGGGAGCCATACATAATAAAGGTGATGAGCAATGAATCCTAGTTTTTAGATGCTGTTTTAGGGCCTACACAGGACAGATCTGGTGAGGCCTGTGAGGACGTGGGCTTACTCTGAAGGACACAGGCCACTGGAGGATTAAGCCATTGAGCAGAGGGACACTTGGAAAGAAGTGTTCAGCTGCTGTGTTGAGATTACACTGGAGAGGGGTGAGGCCAGGGGTGCAGAGGGGCGTGTGCTGGACCAGAGAGGGCCTCACGGGTGGGGGCGGGGGAGGGGTCAAGTTCTGGGCAGACTTGAGGGCCTGATGAAGGCCTTTTCCCATGATGGCCTGTACTTAGAGCAATAAGAATGGTGTGTTTTTGAAATGTAAAAAATGTATTCCTTCAAAGCATTTAATTGGAAGGCTCTTTTCACACTGAAGTGTAGAGAGAACTGTCAGATGTTTTCACTGGTAAAGCTAATGGCAAGAAAGAACTGCAGCGCTTAGTTTGGAAAGATGGTTGAGTGTTTTATGCGGTAGAGATGGTGCCTTACTGTCGAAGGCACTGGTGTTTGTGCCACAGCCAGTGTGGTTGCAAATGATAACATTAGTGGTGCCAGATTACCTCTTTCAAACAATTAATTGACATTTATTGATACTTCATTTGTGCTGTACACTGTGGGGGGTGTGGCTCAAGGTAAGAGACACAGCCCCTACCCTTGGAGAATTTCATTTTTTTCTTTTGTGAGTCTCAGTCCTTGAAATAAAGGTGTGCAGTACAAGTATGAATTATCTGCCTAATTTGGGGAAAAAAAAAAAAACCAACAAAACTTGAGACTTCACAGATCTTTTTTCCAAAGAAATCTGAAGATGACATTTTAAGTTTTTAGAACTTTTCCATAGATGAAACCTGCATTACTGTGTTTTACTCATGAGCTCTGTTTTTAAATAATTGGTGATATCAACTTTTGAAATAAAGAGAGCAAGTTACAAGGAAGCAGGATTCTGCTGATTTTATAAGTAGTATGACTTCTAATTTTTGTAGTAGTAATTTTTTCCCATCTATACTTATTCATACCTTGCTGTAAATAGAACTCTCTGTGGAAAAAAAGTAATTTTGGGTGAATATGCCTTAACTTTAAGGCAGTAAATAACCCTAGGTTTTGTCCTGTGGGGAAACTAAGCTGTTTAATAATTATTTGTAAAGGGGTGAGACTAGTCTTAATTATGTCTTTAGATGTGAGATTGTAAGCATCTGTTCTAGAGTTTCAAAATAACAAGGGTTGTCTTAAATTGAATCGAGTGGTTGCTCTTTAGAAGTATTCCCAGGGTACATGGGGACAAGTAAAACAATTACACATCTATCAGAGCCTTACAATAATTAACGTAGTGGGGATGATACTTGTTTTAAAAACTATACAAAATTCAGAATGTGTAAAGGAAAAACTTCACAGTACAAACTAGCTTACAGAGGACATTGGGGATCAATTCCTGTCTTCCCCTTCATGGTTGAGTGGTTGACAGATTTTTTTCACTGCTGTGGAAACCACAATCTTTATGGGGAAAAATATTATAAGTACGTTACTAGATTGAAGACTAATGTGGAAACTGAAGAAGATTGTAGTAAAGTCAGTGTCGGTTTCATGTAATGGGGAATTAGTTGTGTTTCACAACACTCTACAAGATCCAATTCTACATGCTTAACACAAACCCCAAGATTCTAATATGCGTCAAGTGGTGTGTGTTTCGTTAACTCAGTTCCTGTCTAGTCCTAGTGTTTTCGTGCTGGCCTCTGTGGGCTGAGTGTCTTGCAGTTGTCTGCCTGACTGTGAGAAGAGCCTTTGTCCTCAGGCCCTGCACAGCACTGGGCTCCTGTGTGGGACACGTGCAGAGTATGTTTGTTGGACATTCCTTCCCACTGGACCTGCTGGGCCCACCTCCCGGGCCCAGTTAAGGTCCTTGTAACCAGGCCCTCCAGCACACATTCACTGCTCTCTTATTCATACAACCCTTAACTTAAATGCCCAGAAAGGTCTTTCTCCTCCCTTCCAATCTTCCTTTTTTTTTTTTTTTTTTTTTTTTTTTTCCTGGTAAGAAATTTCTTACTATCTTGTTTATGCTTTTAGAATGTTTAATTTCCTGTGCTTCTGTGGTATACTGCTTGTCTGTCCACATTTGTTTTCTTGTTTTTGCTATAGCTAACTCTGAGTTTTCTGTAACACATTGCTTGGCACATGTAGAAGTATTTTGAGAGTAGATTTTATGTCTTTTATCTTTTCCCCCAGTGTAGTAAGGAATTAGGCCCTCCCTGGCCTTTGTCCCGGGTCCTGGGTGGTAACGTACAACCTCTTGGAATTCCCTACGGTAATAGTGTTTTGCTACTCCAGGAGGTCCCTGTGCAGTTTATACTGAGAGGGGGAGTCTGGTTGGGGGTGTGAGCACTTGTGGGGGGCGGCCAGAGAATGAGTTCAGCTTCAGGCCCATAGTTTCATCAGTCACGACTACTTAATGACACTCAGTGAGCCCTTGGCACTGGAGCTCTGGTGAGTAAGCCCTAGTGCCCTGGGTATTGTCCCACACGGATGACGAGAAACTGACACGTGCCCGAGGACCAGAAAGCTTCACGTGTGAAACTCCTCCAGAATCTGCCCTCTGCTTTCTAACTCTGGCTGGTTCTGCCTTGAATCTTTTTGTTCTAAACCTATAATCCCAAGTCTAGCATTTTCCTGAGTTTTTCGTGTTCTCCTAGAGAATTATTGCACTTGTGGGGACCCTGAGTCTGTAGCTGGCTGCTCTGAAGCGAGGGTGGCCCTGGGGGTCCCTGAGCTGGCAGCCGATGTCGGAAGTTCCGAGCAGACTTGCTGGCCCGGAGGGCAGCGGCCTTGCTTCAGCCGGCCGGCTCCGTGGCCCTGGGGCAGGCCCTGCCACAGGCCGCGCAGTGAAGTCTTGTGCTGAACTGCCGTTATGGCTGAATCCATTTGTTTGTGTATCTTATGAAACAGGATCCCTCCTTATGTGCGATATACTTGGATATCCGTACCTTTAACGCTACTGTATTTCATTTTAAAGTCGGCTCCTTGCAACCCACTTCATTGGTTTCACGACTCACCTCTGGGCTACTGATAGCAACCTGGAAAACGATGATTTGGGCGGTAATTGTTTTTCTGACATCTTGGCTATTTGTACTTTGAGCACCTGGACAGATGGACAGTGACCGGCTGTTCCCCAGAGGTCCTGCCATTCAGCAGTCGCTCCTGGGGGCGGTGCCGTTGCTGGGTGTCGGGGTGAAGTGCTTGCGGGGATCCAGCATCTGCCCTCGCATCAGACCTGATGCCCACTTTCTGCGCTCCCTCTTTTCAAGGTAACATCTGCCGATCACCCATTGCAGAAGCAGTTTTCAGAAAGCTTGTAACTGAGCAAAATCTTTCAGATAACGTAAGTACCATTCTCTGTCTTAAAGAGGCCAACCCGAATGCCTTTGGGGCAGAAAATTGTGAAAAAAATTCTTTTTTTCTCCTGCAGTGGAGGATAGACAGTGCAGCGACATCCACATATGAAATAGGGAACCCTCCTGACTATCGAGGGCAGAACTGCATGAGGAAGCATGGTATTCCCATGACTCACGTTGCCCGCCAGGTACCGTATCGGAACTTGAAAGTGCACATGTGTGTTCTGTGTTGCAGTGGGTCATTGACAGCGGCGCTGTTTCTGACTGGAACGTGGGCCGGTCACCAGATCCAAGAGCTGTGAGCTGCCTCAGAAATCATGGCATTAGCACAGCCCATAAAGCACGACAGGTAGCAGAGCTCTCATTTAATTTCTATTACTGGTGTCCCGTGACTTGCGAAGTTGTGAGAGGCTTAACCACACTGGCGTGTGAATGAGCAGTTATTTGAGGCCCGTTTAAGTAGCCACAGTGTGTCCTTCTTGTTTCGCTGCTGACTCCACAGTTCTGAAAGATGTGCGTGATCTTGGAATTTACTTAGTAAAATACACGTATCATCACGCAATTGATACTGGAGAGAGCCCTCCCTAAGGGCTGGAGTTAGAATCTCCTTTTTATTTTCTGAGATCTTCCTGGTGACTAGTCTGGTTACATTCCAAGTTTGTTGCTAGAATAAAGTACTAGAACATATACAACAATGTATTTTCTACTGTGAAGTGTCTTAGAAATGTGGGGTGGTGCTGATCCCAGCGGTTGGACTCCTGGGTTCAGAGTCTGGAGTGCTGGGCAGTAAACCCTCCTGTGTCCGTTCAGACGGTGTGGAAGCCAGTAAAGGCTGTGGGTACATTTGAAATACGGCCAGTGTGACAGAGGAAGTGGAGTTTACGTGTTAACTTATTTGGGTAGCCCCCTGGAACTGGTAAGCGGCTAGCTGAGCTGCACAGTTCTGAACTCTTGCATAACCACAGGGGAGACTGTGAGGGTTCCATGCCACACCATCAGTGAGCCGTCAGGGCTCAGGGCAGGCTCGTGGTGCTCCCTCGCTAGCAGGCTGCTGCAGGTGTGTGCTCTGGAACCTTCCACAACACAAGGACTAGTTGCTAAAGAGATCTGCTTCATTTCTGGTACAAAATGCTTCATACATTGTTACGTGGAGAAGCTACTTTATCACTATGATTATTTTATGGAGAATTCATTGGATTTTTAAAACATCTGACTAAATCTTCTAACTTCTTTTTGTGTCCAACCTAACAAAATGTACAGGCTGTGTCCACAGCCTTTAAAATGAGAAGCCACTGAATGTTTTGAAAATCACTTGTCAAACATATGTATTTAGAAGTATGGCTGGCAGTGTGAGAGCCATAATTTAGTCTTCGCGTTTGAAGGAGAACCTTGTATAAGACAGGACAAAGACTCTTTAATCATTGTTATACTAAATCACGTCTTTACTTAAAGCTTTTCAAATTGCTTTGCCATACAGCATTGTATTTTTAATTTTGATCATCTCAATTTTTGTCCTCTCCATTACCTTGTTAGGGAAGGGAGTCTTTGGTAAACCCATTTTGCAGATAAAGAACCTGAGTTCTGGAGAGAAAATACTTATCAAAGGTCACCCAGCTTCAAAGTGGTAGAACAGGAATTTGATCATTGGCTTATTTGTTTGTTTTAATAAAAACATACAGAGGTGTGAGCCAGAAAATTCGCAAAAGTGCCGTAGAAACACTTCTGGTGCATTAGTGATGTCTCAGAAGCCAGGGGTATGCACGTTATTTTGGCTTAGATAAGTTTACTGTGGAATCCGTGAACTGCTCATTTCTGGCTTTTAGCTGACTGTGTATTTAACAGTTTACTATTTAAGTTGTTAACTTCCTTAAGGGCCTGACGTTTTCTTAAATGGAATTTTCATTGGACAGGAAACATTTTTTTTTAATGTTTTTCATTTATTTTTGAGACAGAGAGAGAGCATGACAGGGGAGGGGCAGAGAGAGAGAGGGAGACACAGAATCTGAAGCAGGCTCCCAGCCATCAGCACAGAGCCCTACCTGGGGCTCGAACTCGTCAACTGCGAGATCGTGACCTGAGCCGAAGTTGGATGCTCAACCGACTGAACCACCCAGGCGCCCCAGGAAAACATTTTTTGTACCACATGTCCTTCTAATCTCCAGGGTTGACAGAACCTGCTGATTTCGAAGTCCTTCATAATTATGGGCCGTCACACTTTCATGTTTTCTTTTTTTAAGACTGGATTATTTTTTGTATACGAGTATGTAATTTGGGGTACAAATGAAGAATTTAAATACACATGTCTTAAAAAACAAAGCTAGAAACTTTAAATTTTGAAAGGAGAATTGTAATTGCTGGTTTTAGGAATAATATTCACACATCATCTGTTGTTTGTTTGTTTGTTTTGCTTTTTTATTTTTCCCTGGTGCTTTTAAGAAAGTTTTCTCAAGGATTTTTTTTTTTCTGGTTGGTAACACCGGTAAGATTTGCTTTGCAAATTAGCATCCCCTCAGGTCTTTGTTACCTTTTAGCATCTTGTGATTGTTTACAGGCTTTCTTTTAGCGGTTGTCACTATCTGTGTGAGAACTATTCTGTCACATTGCTTAAAATTTTAGTTTTCCCAATATTTTCCACCTGGGTTTAATAAATGTATTTAGGGTGCTTCGTTTGTTTTTGAGTGTGTGAACGCACATCTGGTTAGTCTGGTTTCTTAGACAAACGTTTGGTTTGTTAGACATTTTTCTCAGCAGAGCCCTGACCGCGCGTGGCCGTCCGTGGTCCTCGGGGCCTGGGCCGCTCCCCCCACTGCAGAGGTCACCGCTCAGATTCTTGCCACCTTTTATGCCTGTGGCCGTGGGACCTGTAGCGTGTGCCCTTTCTGTGGGCCTTGCTCTCTGGGAGGTTCTCCGGTCGTCCCCTGCTCTCGCTTCGGGGCCGTTCGCAGTCGTGCCGCGGTCGTGTCCGTCCCACCGCGGACGGGCGCTCGCGGCGTTTCTAGGTCGGCGATGCCACGGTGAGCACCTACAGGGTTCTGCTGGGGAAGGCCTGGGTGGGGGCACACCCAGCAGCACACACGTCCCGGTTGTGTAGCCTCCTGAGACGGGCCAGGCGGCGTGCCTTCCTTCTCTGCTCTCCTAGGTTGGTCAAATATCGATAGTGTTTCTGCTTTAATGGTTTGGCTGGATTCATCGAATCAGTTGTGTCTGTTTTTTGAAATTGCTCTATTTTCCTCTGCTGTCTTCAGGTTTTTCCTTATGGATTCTTTGTTTCCAGCACTTTTACCATGGTAAGCCAAAGTATGCTTCTT
Organism: Panthera pardus; assembly: GCF_024362965.1. Taxonomy (NCBI): domain Eukaryota; kingdom Metazoa; phylum Chordata; class Mammalia; order Carnivora; family Felidae; genus Panthera; species Panthera pardus. Next base: position 40,940,677 of record NW_026526832.1, on the reverse strand, counting down.
GAATTTGCCTCGTGGTGGTTTCTGTTAGTTTTGGAAAATTCTCGTGACTTTCTTTTTACATTTTCTTCTCGGCTTTCTCTTCAGAGATTCAGCTTACGTGTATTTTGAACATAAGTTTCTTAGGTCATCTTCTCCGTTTTCTACCCTTCTCACAGGCTGGTCGTGGCTCGGTGAGGTTTGTGCTGTGACGGACCGGTCCCCCTGTGAGGCCTGGGCTGTGAGGCCTGGACTGTGGTAGACTGGTCCCCCCTGTGAGGCCTGGGCTGTGAGGGACTGGTCCCCTCCTCTGTGGAACCTTCCAGGAGTACACCGAGGGCCCCTCTTTGGCAGCTGCCACCTCCCTGAGTAGCTGCAGCCTCCCCCTGGGGCTTCGTAGCTTTTTGCCATGAGTCGTTTAAGAATGTGGCATATGGTTTGAGAAGAAAGCTTCTGAGCGTCAGGTTCGCTGCTCTCTGGGGTCTTTGTGTCGTCGGCCCTTCTGTCCAGTTTTTCTCTGCTCCCTGGTCCTTGGAGCTTCTCTTTTCCAGCAGTGGCCCTTTGCCCAGGCTTCTCCGCATCTAGAGTGTGCTCTCCACCTTGGTGGTACTGACGGCTGTGGTCTGGGATGTTCAGCAGCGTCCTTGGTCTCTGCCCACTAGATACTGGAGCACCCCTATCCTCTCCGTCATAACAATCAGGATGTCCACAGACATTGCCATCTGCCCCCCTCTTTGAGAATCCCTGCCCTCAAATTCTCAAAGTGTCCATGAGGTCAAAATGGTACATGCGTAGGGGCGCCTGGGTGGCTGAGGCGCTTAAGTGTCTGTCTCTTGATTTCTGTTCCGGTCACCATCTCACGGTTTGTGAGTTCGAGCCCCATATCGGGCTCCACATTGACAGTGCGGAGCCTGCTTCAGATTCTCTGTCCCCCTCTCTCTCTTCCCCTCCCCTACTCGTGCTCTGTCTCTCTCAAAATAAATAAGTAAACTTAAAAAAAAATGGACATGCTAAGGAGTCCATTCAAGGTGTCAGACTGACCAGTAGATTTGAACAAAGTAATAAAAATTTGCTGATATGTTTCCATGTTCTGTATTGCAAGTAACCTTTAAGAAACTACCACTACTGAGTTTTAGTATCACAGAGCATCCACAGTTATCTATAGTGGCCGTGAAAATACTCCCTTTATGTTGTGTGAGGCTGGGGTCACTGTGCACTCGCACTCAGCATGTTGCACATCAGGTAACAGACGCGCAGAGGAGAACCTGTCTGTCCTCCAGGAAGCAGACATTACAGAGATTTGCAGAAATACAGAATAGGGCCACTCTTCACCATTTTCATTTTTTAATAGTGGTATTAAATATTTAATATTCAGTGGTAAATATTGCCACGCATAACCCATGGCGGGGACTCCTTTTGGGGTTCTGGCCTCTCAAAACCTCGTCACAGGAGCACACAAATGGCTTTTTTTTTTTAAATTTTTTTTTTAACGTTTATTTATTTTTGAGACAGAGAGAGACAGAGCATGAACAGGGGAGGGCAGAGAGAGAAGGAGACACAGAATCTGAAACAGGCTCCAGGCTCTGAGCTGTCAGCACAAAGCCCGACGCGGGGCTCGAACTCACGGACCGAGAGACCATGACCTGAGCCGAAGTCGGACGCTCAACCGATCAAGCCACCCAGGCGCCCCAAATGGCTTTTTATAAGATATTAATTATAGCTATTCTTATTCTTTCTCAAGTATTTTAATATCTAAACATGTATGCATTTTATAGGTAGATGTCAGTTCTAAGACTGTCTTATCTACACTTGCAATAATTCTAAAATTAAAAATAATGTTAATATTTGATCCTAAATTAAATTTCTCATAAAACTGTTTTGTGAAAATAGCGTGTAGTATTTGTTCTAATAGAACGTGAAATAACATAGTACCTTGGGAATGTTTACAACTTGTAGTCCTCAGCACTTGAGTGACACACTGTATCAGAAACTAATCAAGTGCATACTAACAGCCAAAAGTTACATTTTTAACAGAATAAGGAGCATATTTATTATTCGTTCGCTACACTGGCTGTTAAATAGCATCATTGCTCTGTTTAACCAGGGTTTTGATGTCTTCTTTTTGAGTTTCCTGGTACTCCTGTATTTTAGAGGATTTTTTTAGAGAGGAAGATTATTATTGAGAAATTACATTCTTAGAAATTATTCTCACCTTCATTTTGACACCTGTTTATGTTCCTTTCTTTCTTATTGCATCATTATTTATAATAGTTAAAAATCTTAAAATAATTTTCCCATTTACATCGCAGTGGGCTTCCGTTGATAGAGTGTGATGTTGGAAAACTTGTAAGTTTTCAGGTATCAGTAAAAGTACCGAGTGGCATCCTTTCTTGTGTCTTGCTCAGATCATGGGTTCTCACGGGAGAGCCGAGTCCTACATACAGTTACTCACAGATTTCCTTCTTAGGGACTCTTCTCTGAACACGGTACTTAACGTATATCTTCCTCCCTCCCCCAGAACTCTCTGCCCGGCCTGGCCTGGTTTATATCTCCTCTGGCGTGTTACCTGCCCTGCACAGGGCCCCACAGGGACAGCCATCCATCTCTGTAGTTTGGTGTTTGTCACTGGGGCCTAGGATATTACGTTCCTGCACAAGGAAAAATAGAGTAAAACACTGAGGGGGGTTGGACGTAGGACATTTTAATATGCGAAGTGAATTATACTTTGTCACTAAGAAATCGCAGATGAAGTATAAACTTTGTTTACATATTATACTATGTTACTATTATTCCAGGGAACTTAATAGTATAAAATTTCTTTGCGATACAATATTACAAAATAGGTTAACTCTAACTTTAAAGTACCCTAAATTATTTAACTTAATTGGGTACCAAATTCAAACACAGCAAAATTTTTTTGTATTGCTTTGGATCCTCTAGACTTGATTGTTATAAACACTGTTTTTTGACTTCTTGTTTAATTTTAGGTTACCAAGGAAGACTTTGCCACGTTTGATTATATACTTTGTATGGATGAAAGCAATCTAAGGTAATCTCATGTTTTAAGGGTATTTTTGTTCAACTGTCGATTTAATAGTAGGTCAGATAATTTGTCTAAAGTGACTTTTTTAGTAAAGTTTTCATAGAAGTGATGGTCACAATATATACAATTACCTGTTTACAATAGTAAGAGACCAGAAGGTAACTGAGAATTGTCTCCCCGGAGTGTTTACCAAGAGACGCGCCCTCAGATAAGGGACAGCCTGGTCCGCATCAGGCATTGCTGGTTTTGCCAGAGGGTGGGGTAAAGCTAAAGCTGTCACCGCTGTAGTGATTCCTGGACCACGGGTGTTTCACTGTGTTTCTCCTCTTAACCTCCCCATACCTGCTGTCCCCCATCCTGCAGCAAGGAAGACTGAGGAAACTCAGCAACGAGGAAACTTTTCACTCTGTTTAAATTGTTGATTGCCTTAACTGATTGAAAAGCAGAAGCAGACAGGCTGGGGTATTAGGTAACAGTGGCCAACTGATGTGGTGCGTTGTGGGCCCTGCACATCGTCGTTCCACGTCGAATTGGAGAGGCACCGAGAGGGTGGGTCCCGGGTTCACAGCTGGCGCAGGCCAAGCTGGGGGGGTTTGAGCTCAGCTTTGCTCAGCAGAGCCTGTTGTGGGTCTCACGTGAGCCGCAGTCTCCACGGTGCCCCATCTCCTTACGTGTCTGTTGAACCCCAGGGGACATGCATGCATTTGGGCAGCAAGGAATTCGGTGTTTCTTGAGATGTGTGCGCCTGGCACAGTGCCAGGTGCTGGGGAACGCTGAGGAGAAAACGTTCATGCCGCCTGCCCCCGGGACGCAGGGCCTAGTGTGGGCTGCGTGTGCTAACACAGAATTACACCTAACAAACAACATGATACAATGTGGTCATGCCCAAAATAAGTGAATACAATGCACATTAGAAATTTGAAGCCACTGCAGGTTAGATGAGCCAAGAGAGTATGAAGAACTCCCAGTTGTAAGCCCAGGGCACTGCGTCCCTCGTCACACAGCCAGCTTTACTGACTAGGTGTTAATAACGCTGAGAGCCAAGACTGCAGCCCGCCTGCTGCCGTCAGCACTCGCCAGCACAGGGGAGGGCTGCGACGTGGCCTCAGTGTGGCCTCGGGGACCTGCTGCCTTAAGTCCGTGCGAATTCACAGGTATTCCACATGTGGCGGACAGATAGGATTCACAGCCTTACTGTTGTCTCCATGAATCAGGAACATCACTGAGATACATGGTTTCTATTTTTGTTTTTCGGCGATTTGTTCTCATTTTTCTCACCTGACACAGTACTGACCGTATCAGCGGTGTCCGGCCGAAACTTCCTGCGGTCTGTCTCCTGGTACAGTCCCGGGGGTCGGTGGGCACCCAGTGCAGGGGCGGAGCTGGCGGAGCCCACGCTTCAGGCCAGCTCGCTCGCTTGCTGTAGGGGTCTGCCTCCCCCTCGCTAGCACGGGGTCTGACTCATCCTAGGTGCTCAGTGGGGGTTGCTGACTAAACGGAGGAACGATCAAGATGCAGCCTGGAAAGTCGCCGCTGTTCTTGCCGCGGTGGGAGCGGAGGAGGCGGTGGCAGGAGAGCTGTGTCTGCAGCTTGGGCAGAGGCTGGAGGGGTAAACGCAGGAGCAGGGGCTAGACAGGGAGACCCGGTGCATGTGTCGGGACACCTGAGGTGGGATCTGCGGCCCTTGGGCACTTGGTTCACGTGGCTCTTTGAGGTCCGTTCTGCCACCCTTGTTTAGCCTCTGAAGTAGGAGCTTTTTGATTTAATCGTTCCAACATGTGTTTCACAGGGTATTGCCCGGCTCGCAGCGCATATCGTGCGTCAAAGTGTTCGTGAGAATGTGCTGCTGTTGCAAACCCTCTCGCCTGAGTCAGAAACCCTGGCATATGGAGGGTCACTCGGGTCGACCGAGGGTTTGGTTTCCTTTCTAAATCAGGTCACTCTTGCTGGGGTTTGATACGGACGTTTCATAAAACCCTAGCAGATGTCCCTGTTTAACTTGAAACCGTAGATCAGAAAACTAAGTTCATGTTTCAATTTTACAGAGACTTGAATAGAAAGAGTAATCACATTAAAAACTGCAAAGCTAAAATTGAACTCCTTGGGAGCTATGATCCACAGAAACAGCTTATTATTGAAGACCCCTATTATGTAAGTACACCTCTCCTTCCGTTGTGACGCTGCTGTGTGGCGGTGGCACACAGATGAGCCCCTGTGCACGCCCTGCCCTGCCCGGCCGTGTGCCGCACCAGATGAGACTCTCCTAAGGGCGTTTTGTCATGCGGCTTTCACTTCTTCTTCCCCCTGTGCTTCCAGGGGAACGAGTCCGACTTTGAGACCGTCTACCAGCAGTGTGTGAGGTGCTGCAGAGCTTTCCTGGAGAAGGCCTGCTGATGTCGCACCCGTGCCCCCGGCCCCCGGCGAGCCCCACAGGAGCCACAGTGAGGCCGCAGCTGCTTCTTCGGTTGACCCTGTTTCTTAAATGCTTGTAGATGGAAATCAGTTACTGTATTTGGCAAATAAATAGAAATGTTTCATCCAGTTTGTGGGGTACACGAAGCGTTCCTGACGAGTTGAACTCCCACTTTGCCCCGGTTACAAAAATCGTGGGACATGACCCCCAGAGCACAGAGACCTCCAGCATCCCCTTCGGGCCGTGTGGGCACACGAGCTCCGCCTCTTCCTCCCTGAGTTTGTGGACCACCGACGGGGACGATGCCCTCCGCTGTCTCGTGACCCCTTCTCGCCAGGGCCCCCAACCAGCCCAGCGGGCCTTCCGTGGGAGCTCACCCCAGCTCACAGTGCACGCCGTTGATGTAGAAAGTGGGAAAGAGAGTTAGGTGTCCATCTCTAGAACCTTTAATGCTTGCTAGTTTTTGTCTGTCTGTCTGTCCGGTTTATTTCACAGGGAAGTCAGCTTCTTTCCATTTGAACCATTTTACCTCTGGAAATTTAATTCCATCCAGAAGGAAAGACACTGTGTGCTGGTTTTGCTTTTAAATGCTATGTGACCCAAATGTCAAATGTAGATGAGCTTAGGTGGGGAAAAAATTATTAAAAAGTTGGGAAAAGTTCTTTTATGTTGGAATGCTTAAATATTGATACATTAAGTATTCTTTCTTTGTTGTTTGATTTATAGACAAATACAGGTAACTTCTGTGCACTTTGAGGTAACTAATCTAAAATTCATATGGATTTGTGGCAGAAAAGATTGTTTTCAAAATAAACTGGGGAGATTATAAAAATACAACTAAGATAGAAGTCTGCCTGCTTTTTTATTGATAAGTGAAGAATTAGAGAACAGTGCTTTTATTGTCCCTTTCAGATGGTCTGTGATGCTATCTATGCGTGTTTATCTTCAGTGTTAGGAAGTAAAATGACAAAAATAAGTATATTGCTTCCACTTATGATAAAGTGTTTGTGAAAGAAATAGGAGGCCCCTGCAGCCATAAATGTCCTTGCCTGACCCCACCACCTGCGGAGTGAGACCGTCTGCTCCTTGGAGCCCTCCTGGGTGGCATGGCTAGATGGATGACAGCTTGCTCTACGGCCGGCCTCTACCCTGACTCGTAGCTGGTGGTCCGGAGTCCTGGGAGAAACACCACTCACCAATCGGTCTTCACCCAAAGTCTGAGTGGATCACTGCTCAGCAGTAGAATGAGTGTAGAGGAACAGGTGCCCCATCAGGGTGCCCTGAGGGGCCGGGGGCGGAGCGGGGGGCATTTAGTCCTGGAGTCTCCTCCCACCTGGAGGATGTGCAAGCCGCCTCTCCCACCACCCTGGCAGGACGTGTGTCCGCCTCCCTGTGGAGTCACCCGAAGAGAGTCCTACCTGAAAACTTCCTCAGACAAGTAGGAACCTCTCAAGGTTACATGTATTGAGAAATTGGTGATGATACCCTAAAAAGTAAAGAATTGAGATGGAAAGATCAAGTAATTCACCACCATTAGAAAATAGGAATAAGAAAGAGCACTTCAGAGTTACACTCTGCCCTCATCAGTCAGTAGTTGCTGAATAATCTCAAAGTAATTTCATACTCTGTGCCTTCGTGATCATGAATGAATCCGTATAGTTTGTTTCTTTACCGTTTGAATACGTATCTTAAATATGAACCTCAGACACATCCCACAACTCACGTCTACTTTGTCCTTATGGCTGTATCCAGGCGAGAAGTCATGTGAACAGAGAAACTCCTGCTGATTTCAGTTGTGTTAAATTGGATGCAATCATTTGTTCAAAATAGATCACCTGTAAAAATCTAGAGCCACTCGGAAGTGTTACCTCTTAGTGTTTTCATGATTACCATGTCACGCGGGAAATGCATTCTTATTTAAATATTTATTAAATACTCATCACCATATCAGGCTCTATCTTAAGACGTGCCACGTTCCATAGTAGCATCTCCTTAAAAAAAAGTCAATTTAATTGTCCCTTCCAAGAATCCATAGCCTTCCCACTTCATGTATTCGTGGCTTTTGTATTCCATGACATTCTTGCCAGTGTTGCAATCTCTTCATAGGTCTGTAAATCATGAATTCCCACCAGTGAACTCGTCAGAGGTGAAGAGTCACTTTTAAGACTTCATTATAATAAACACTGTTTATTACTTGGTTCAGCATTTACAGTATTTACATATTGCACAATATCTGGATACTATCTTACATTTATTGTACAAAGGACAAATGAAATGAGCCTGGTATGTTCACAGATTTACACTCCACTGTCTCCAAAACGTGACACGTTTTTTTGTGGGTTTTCATGCAATTCCAAATAATACTCTGGGAATTTAATTGTAAAAGTAATAAAAATATTAAATCATACCATATGCTGTATGAAAATATAGTTTCGGATTCTGTTTATGTTTCTAAAGAAATATTCTTTGAGATTTCACCTAATTAGGAAAAGGAAATTGCTTTTTCTGTCACTTTGTAGCCCTGCTCATCAAACGTGGATCCTTCCTTCTTTTTCTCCAGAATCACAAGTGGCCAGTATTAACGTCAGGTACGCTGATTTGCTGAATACGTATCTGCCAACAGTGTCGACATACACAACTCAAGTTAAAGGAATTATGGAAGAGTCTGTCTGCAAAAATAAATCTCTTGTTCACAAGGGGATGTGTTCGTGAAGGTAGTAGGTTCTGTCCCCTGTTGGTTCCCAAGGCACTTCTCATGGTTCGTGGGCTGCCGTCCCTCTGCCCTCTGCTCACAGCTGAAAAACATTTGGTTTCATATATAACCATCCACATTTAGCGCTTCTAGAAGACCTAGATGTTGAATTATGTAACATAATGTGTTTATAAACACAAGGGATCAAGGGCTGCATGTATGTATATTTCGCTGTTCCAAAAAGCATAGTCCATTTATTGTGGAAAATAACCGGGTCCTACAGTTGTTACATGCTCACTGTGCTAAGGGGTGAAAATCTCCCTAAATACGACCAAACGCTTGTTAAAGTCTGAAGACAGTCCTTACTCCTGATGTGTGTGTTGTCAAGTCCTCGGTAACTGGGGCCACCACACCGATTGACAGTTGGTGGCAGTCCTGAGACATGGTCGATTGGCCTTCATGCTTCCATCTTCATGAGCATTTGCAAAACCGATAACCAAGAATAAACTCTTTATTCTAGCACTCCATGCAGTATACCCGAACCACTGGTGTATCATTCGTTAATTTAAAAAATAATGGTAAGCTTCAGGGTTACTGAAAGTAGGCTGCATTTTGTAGACTGAACTAGGTCCTTGTTGCTCAGAACTACATTTCTTTGGAAACACTCCAGAGCTCAGGGTTCTAGCTTCCCTGAGCTGCAGCACCAGGTGATGAAGTGTGTGTGGGAGGGTCTCGAGTGGGTCTCTGACTATGAGGGAGAGTGGCTGGGAGCCTGTGGTTTCCCTTTGGCTGGAGGGGATCAGTTAGTTAATGAGCTTCAGAAAGAAGGAGGCAAGGGGGTTTGTGCTCAGCTCACAAACGTGAAGAGTCCCTGTGCTCGGACCCCGTACACACTGGCTGCTTCCAGGCTCAGCCTTGGAGAAGACAAGGCTTCGGTCTGGAGCCGGACGAGGAACCCTGTTCTGCAGCCGTGTCCATCCCGTGCAGCTGCCAGGGCAGCAGAAGACAGGTGTTTGAGCCCCGCTTCCTCCACACCAGAGCAGCTGTGTTGACCAGGAGTGTGTGTCCTGCGAGTGCCCTCCTGTGTCTCACTGATGTCCTCACCCAACCCGCAGGGCCCTGCCTGTCTACGTTGTTGTGACCAACGTTGTTCTTGCAGTTTAAAACTTCTGGAATTTATCAGAAATTAATCTTTAAAAAATATTAGGAAATTATAGTTAGCAGAAATGTCTGTGTTTTTCCAACTTTACCCATTTCTTGACCAAAATGAACACAGTTACAGCCGTGACAAGTGTGACAGTGGGCGCAGTGGCCTTTGGGCATCACACCTGTGGGCACACACCATCCTCGTCTCCCTTGTCCCACCATCCAGCCAGACCCTGACTCGGTGGGTCAGGGTGGGGAAGTGCATCAACTATCAGCACCTTTCCCGAGACCACATCTCCTCCCCCCAGGACTCCCTCCCTTTTCGGTGTTGCCATGAGTATCCAAAGCCCTGACGTGCCCATCCCGGGACTGATGCAGGGGTCGAACCACGCTCGGTTCTAGTTCCACACCCACGTCATTCCCTAGGTCGCGACAGTCATTCTTGCTCTAGTAAGGACACCCTGCTGCCCCTCTAGGAGCAACCAACTGTGGGGGGGCACAGTTAATGGGTGTAGAGACCGGGAGCATGTTTCTGATTAGACGGCCACAGGGCATTTGGTCTCCCTACCCCTAAGTGAATGGAAGTTGTTTTCCAAGGACGTGCCTGGCTCATCTCTGCAAACACTGGTGGTCTCACTATGAAGCAAGGCCTAATACGAACAACAACATCCTCTTCCCGAGCATATCACCTGCAGAGGCAGGAGAGTCCATCCACTGCTTTAAAAAGAAGCCTTTTCTGTGTGCCTTGTGGGCAGTGGAAGAAACCAGATAGGACTCAGACGGAAGTGAAGCTGAGGTCAAGTTAGGGCATGACGTTTCTCAGCTCTGGCATTCAAAACCATGCTTTTCCTTCTCCCCAAGTGCAAAGTGCCACACAAGTGTCAGTGAACCAGCACAAAACGTGGCCTCGTAATCCCCCGCTCAACCCCATGCTCCACCCAACCCCCATGTTGCTCCTCTCGTTACCGTGGGTGTTTGGCAGGGACAACGTGGTGCTGGGGACGGGGCTGACTGTGCCTGCCTGGCCAGTCCCGGCTCCCAGGTTTGGCTCAGCCACTCCGCACTGTCTGGACGTTAACTTATCACCACCGGCTTTTCCACAGCGAGCGTCAGGACTTCTCTCCCCTCACACGAGACAAATGAGGGTAACCCTGGACAAACACAGTATCCTACCCCCTTTTTATTAATGCTTCTGGACAGCAGATAAATTGTCTGGGAACAGCCATGTGAGGACCAGAAGCATGTCTGGTGCGGGTAGACTTGGCTTCTGAAATGCCCAGCACCCACAAGACACACGGTGAATGTAAGATTCTGCGACTGAAACCCACGATATTTGCATCAGGAAAATAAGCCCTTTCAGCCATCTGTGTGGCTGACCGCTGGTGCTACAGGTCGCACATCAGCCCTCAAGAGGCCAAGGTAAAAAATTTAGTTCATAAGCTCTTGATGTGCATTTATATTTTTACCGTTGGAGCCTATGAAAGAAACATATGAAGAGAATAGTTATTCTTGGCTATTCCTTATAAGCTAACTGGCATGATGATAGACTCCAACTCAAACATTTGCCAGATAATGTCTATAAAAGTTGCATGGATATGGTTAGTCATACACTCATTTATGAGTGTAAGTGAATGAGTGAAAGCCGAAAAGTGAACAGGCATGATTTTAGATGTGCCTCCTGTTTTATGCACTAACGTGCTGAAACTAGTCCACTAATGGGTTTTGTTTCCAGTTAACACTCTGCCAACTGAGCCCTCACGGGAAAAATTTGCAACAGCTGCCTGGGGTACTGTGTGCAGGTGGCCGGGGTACCTTACACTGATGGCCATTATTTGGAGATATTCTGAGTGTCACTGGACTCAAAGTAAGGCTACTTAGGCCAAAGGGGGGGTGTTTCTAAACACCCATGAATTTCTCACATCGCAAACCGGACTCCGGTCCTTGGTGTGTGTGCCAGTGACTCTGTGGTCGGCTTACCTTATCCCTCCAAGCACATAGGACTGACAGCCAGCCGGGTAAGAAGCCTGGCACATCTTTTATAGTCTGTAGTGAAAATAAATCACAGACCCTTGTCAGTTACGTCAGCAACCCTTAGAGCATTTTTTTTAACAAGAATATCAGCTGCTAAAGCCATTTCTTTAAATATTTTGAATTCCCTGGAAGTGATACGGAGACTGTCATGTGAAATCATGGGCTCTAAGTCATTGATTTCATCTTTTATGGTATTTCAGGGGCTTTAGCATCACAGGGCAGGAGATGAATGGAACGGGAAGCCGTGTGGGAGGCCAGATGCAGAGTCTTCTGCCCATTTTCTTCCTGCGGTGGCTCCCAAGCTCCTCAAAATGGCTTTGGTTTTGTGCAGCTTCCTTCCAGGGCATGTGCAGGCTGGGTCCCCACCTGGGTTCATCATACACAAAACCCTCTTACTTAAAGACAGTGGGTCAAAACTCAAGTAACAGAGCAGAAAGACCTGGGCTGGATAACAGAAGGAAGCAGTGAGCTAATTTCTGAGTACAGGCTGATTTTCCATAATATCTCACTTAATTTCCTATTAAATTATTCCATAGGTGCTACCTCAGAAGGACCAAGTGAGGTTTAGTGACCATGGCCGTAAAGGGCTTTCCTCAGCTTGAAGTTCTGTGGAAAAGCTACAGCAGTTTATAAATTCTCAAGAGTCTCAAAATCCTACTTAGAAATGGAGGAGTTCATACTCTTAACTGAAATTCTGATAAACAAGTAAATTGACAACAATGAATTTACACAACGTGTTGGACAAGCGGTTAACCTACCCCTAAAAATACGGCTCTTAAATATTTAGAGGACACGATAGTTTGTGCTCAAAGGGGGAAAAAAAGAAAGGTCTAACAGCTGGAGGCTGGGGCATCTGGGTTCCTGGCATTTTTTTCCTCTTCCCCCACACACCAAGTCGTCTCCGATGCAGTGCTCCCAAATACAGCACACGTGCACGCAGTGTTGTGTGCGCTCAAGGTAAGGGCTCCCGTTTGCAGCACATCTAGAGGCCATGAGGTTGACCACCACCCCCGCCTCCCACCAACCCACATGTTCTCCAACCCTAAAATAATCTGGGGGTCCTATGAGGGTGCAGTCTGGAGAAACTTCATGTTCTGCTCTTCCAAAGAGCCCCCCCCCACCCCGGGACCACACTTTGAGTAAGAAGGCTCTGGTTCCTTTCAGTCCTGACCTCCCAGGATTCGTTTCTCCAGCTCTGTGTGGGCAGAGAGAGGTGCAAGCCACATCGGCACAAGCAGCCGCTCGCCCAGTGCACGCGTCTGTGGGCTTCGTGCCTCCCGCCCCCGCCTCCCAGAGGAGCTGTGACGAACCCTGACGGCCACCTCGCAGAACGGATGAGTTGCTCTGAGCCAAAGGAGGCAGTGGGTGTGGACACACACTGTGTCCTCAGGTCAAGCGGTGGCGTCTCTGTGTCAGGGCGCAAGCAACTGAAGCAGGTCGTCTGCTTGTGCGTCCATAAATGAAAGAAAGATCAGGAGTGACCGCCCCAGAGGCCATCTGCAAATTTAGAACCTGTGACCCTGTGATTTTAAGATGGGATTTAATATAAAAATATACACACATTTAAACAATAAAAACGAGAAGGTTTTCTGGTCCCTGGAATACTAAACTACTCTCAAACAGAAGGTGATGCCGTTTCAGAGGAAAGAACTGGGAAAAGAACACGTGCCAGCTGCAAATGGCCTGGACGATGGGTGGGCTGAGACAGGGCTGGAAAGGTAAGTCAGAGCTGCGTGCCCGCGTGCTGCTTGCCTCGGCTGAGCCCGTGAGGCCCACGGCGTCACCCGCCGCCTCAACAGGGAGCCTCCCACATCAGGTGATGCTCCTGGCCTTACTGGCCGCGTCACGCGTGCCTAGACGGGGACCTCCACACTGGCAGCTCTGTTGTTGGGGCAAACTTCGCTGCCTAAGCAGAAAAAAACTTCCACTGCCTGTAAAGTGGCTTATGTGTTTACATTTTGTCTTTTGAAGGCAGGGCAAGAAAGTCTGGTCGGACAGTCTCCGAAAGCAGCCAGTAAGACACCTGGTGTGTGCACACTTCCCTCCTGTGAGCCTTACAGGAAATCAAGGTGCAGTCCCTGCAAACGAAGATGTCACTAGCTCCTAAGTCACTTGTCATCACTCTATGTTTTGTGAGGAGCACTAGCAGCCACTTTTGGAGAAATAGAATACATTTTGTTACAGACGAATGATCAGAAAGCTACGGCTGAGCACTAGATTGAGGCGCGAACTCTGCATTTGTGGGTTAGCGAGAGGCCGGCCAGAAGAGCAGAAGTTTGAAACAGCGATGAAGTCCTTCCTTAGATAATGAGGTTATAATCCCTAACGGAAACAAGGAAGTCTCTGGTCAGGGTAGGGGGCCCCACACAGATTCTTCATGCCCCAGGGCACAGAACTACACCCTAGTCATCTGAGCAACTCGTTCTTAGAGCTCGTTTGTCATACTGAGTAGACACAAACACAGACATCATGCCAGAGTTCATATACAAAACAAGAATGTGAATGGAAGAGCTCAGCCGGTTCCAAGAGGTGATTAATTCCAGCGAATGTAAATAATTTTCCATTTGGCACTAGCTGCTACAGAACGCAGTTACCTTCTTCTATGGTCTGCTCGCCCTAACTCCACAGTTAAGAGGGGGAAATATATTCGCACACAGGAGATTTAGAAGGAGGGGACTGTATAGACAGAAGGACATGAGAATCGTATCTACATGTGCTGGTTTTCCCAAAGCCGTCCGGATGCTGTCACTTACATGCAGGGACGGTGCAGTCTCTGGTGTTGTGGTACAGTCTGTGAAAGTGTTTGCTGCACTTTGGACTGAAATAAAGAGGACCTGGAACATGGAAGGAGAAGCATGTCATGAGGCTCGCAGGGCGCCAGGGATGGGGCACAGGGGAGGGGTGAGGACACTTACCTGTGAGATGTTTTAGGAACTTGTCCTTCATTCTCAGATCTCGAGGGACGATTTCTGTTTGAAGGGAAAGGAGGTAATTATTGCATCGCTTGAGAGAAGCATTTTTGTCACGTGACCTAAGCGAAAGTTGAGGAAAGTTGCTGGAAAGTGCAGGTTACCCTGCACTAGATAAAGCTGATCGGAGCCCCCTTGATTGCTGTGTGAAGACTTGTAATCAGGGACATGTTTTTTCTCCAGATAAACTATTAACTGTTCACAAAGCTTCAATATTATTTGTCTGATCTCTGCCCTGATGGAAAAGACAGTGACCGCAAAGTTACAGGGTGAAGAAATGTGTGTGGGTGGCGGTTAGTTTCCCGCAGCAAATCGCTTTAGACATTCTCATTTTGGAGAGCTTGGGAATCAAATCCCATGAGCTCTCAAAGTTCTAAAACGAAAACCCAGTCCTTCAAACAGCAACCAAAAACAATGTCATGAAACTTCTCTTTTTCTAGGTATCTATTTAGGAAAAGGACTAAATGCTTTCAAAACCACCTGTTGCCAAGGCTGATGTACATGCATGGAAATAGCCATTTACTCGGTTTGTAAGATAAAAGGTAAAGTTCCGGGGGAAAGACAGCTGTCAGTTTTCACCCGGGGAACAGGCAGTGCCCCACTGACACTCTTTCTGATTCCAGGCTTGGTTTCTGCTTTTTCACTCGTCCGCTCTGGGTGGTAACTTTTGCTAGGAGGGCGTGTGGTTGCACTTTGTTTTCTCACAGATACTCCTGGTCCGGGGAAACGTTCCCTGCGGACCCTGCCCACTTGGTCTGAACGTCAGCCTCTATCAAACTGACCTTATCACACTTGACCTAATTGTGTCATGAAAGCATTAAAAGCTCGCAAGCTTTCTTTGGAAATTTCCCACGGGGCAGGCACTCTGGGAAGGCTGTGCCTCTGGCGGGGGTGCGGGGGGGCCGCTCCGCAGCACTTCTGCCTCAGTTGAAAGCGCTCTGCTGAAAGTATTTCCATTTGCGAAGTGACACATGACAGTTCTGTGCCAAGCTCCGACCTGGGCAACAGGTCCCGCGCCTGGAGCGGAGCAGGGCTGTCGGTCACCCAAGTCCCGTTTGCTTCTCTTTACGAAAACACATTGTCTAGTTGTTTTCCCCCAAACAACAGAAATGGGTTTATCCTGTTAAAATACACGTTTTCTCCAGGACCGTATTTCCCAGCAAACACGACTCAGTGTCTCCGGAGACGCGGTGGACCCGCACACGTGCGGAAGGTCCCCACCCCCACCCGGGGCTCCCGGGACCCCCCCAGACCCCGCCCCGGATCCCCCCGGGCCCCGCCCCGGACCCCCGGGCCCTCCGGGCCCCGCGCACACCCCGGGAGCGCACTCACCCACTCGCTGCTCCTCGGGGTCCAGCGCGGAGTCCGAGGCCTCCCTGCGGCCCGCGAGCTGCAGCCTCTTGGCCTCGCCCGCCTGGCCCTTCCGGAGCTCCTGCAGGATCTCCGCGATGAGCCGCAGCAGGGTCTGTCCGTCGGCCGCCTCCCGGGGCGCAGCGACCCCGGGCCCCGCCGCCCCCAGCACCAGCAGCAGCCCCAGGAGCAGGGGGCGTCCCGGCCCGCGCATCGTGCGCTCGCTCGCTCGGCCGCAGGGAGATCCGCGCGCTGCAGGGGCAGGGCGTGGGGGGCGGGGGCGGGAAAGAAAGTCGGCGAGGGTTTGGGGGGGCAGGCAGAGCCCGAGGCCGCGGCCCCCCCGGGACCCCGAGCGGATGGGAGCCCGCGGCGGCGGCTGGGACGCGGTGTCCCCGGGACCCGCGGAGGCCCCGGCGCGGAGATGCCGGGAGCTGAGACTCGGGGCGCCGCCCCCGCCCCGGGTCCTGCCCCCGCCGTCCCAACTTTCGGGAGAAATAGCACCTCCGCTCGCACTTGGCTGCGGGAGACATCGGCCAACTTTCTTAACCTCTGAGACCGTGGGGAGACCGAGGGGGGGGGGGGGCGGGGGAGGGAGAGGATAGACCCGGGAGGGCTCGGCCCGCAGGGAGCAAGGGGGACCCCGGGAGGGCTCGGCCCACCAGGAGACGAAGGGACCCCGGGAAGGCCCGGCTCGCGGGGAGCGAGTGGGACCTCGGGAGGGTTCGGCCCACGGGAGACAGGGGGACCCCAGGAGGGCCTGGCCCGAGGGGATCGAGGGGGACCCCGGGAGGGTTCGGCCCACGGGAGACGGGGGGACCCCGGGAGGGCCCGGCCCACGGGAGACCGGAGGACCCCGGGAGGACCCCGGCCCGCGGGGAGTGAGGGGTGATCCTGGGAGGACTCGGCCCGTGGACTGGGGTCCTCCCGCTGGGGCAGCGCCGCGCCCTCCGGCGAGTGGGGGCCGCGCCCGAGTTCCCAGCGGCGCCTTTGTGTGGCGTCGCCCCCTCCTCCCGGCCGGACGTCCCCGAACCCCGACGAGGAGTCCCCGTCCAGGGACCCCCACTCCAGCCGCCCGCAGGGTCGGGTTCGGGAAACCCCCGGCCCACACCTGCCGGCGCCGCCCGGGAGTCCACCTGCGCGTCGGAGCACGGCCGGATTACCTGTCCCCGCGTCTGTCCCCGCGACTGTCCCGGCGTCTGTCCCCGCGCCTGTCCCCGCGTCTGTCCCCGCGCGTGTCCCCGCGCCCCGCTACTCCATGCCCCGCGCAGACCTGGCGGGCGGAGCGCACAGACGCGCGGGGCGCAGACGCGGTGGCTCGGCCGCCCCGGGAGCTGGACCCGCCGCCTCTTATCCTCGCGCCGACGTCAGGCGGGTCCCCGAGGGCTCCGCGCGGGTCTTTAATTAGAAGCTGCTCGAGTGTTCGAACCCCCGTGCGGATCTTCGTCAGATACCCCCCTCCCTCCCGCCCCCCCTCCTCCCTGCCGCCCCCTCCTGTCTCCCCACCCCGTCCGGGCCCCCCCCCCCCAGGCCCCTCTCCGCCCCTCTCCCTCCACCCTGCACTCCCTCCCCGCCTCTCCCCTCTCCCCCGCCCCTCCCTCGCCCCTCCTCCGCCCCTCGGCCCCCCTCCCTCCCCAGTCTGTTCCCCTCCGTTCCTGTCACTTGTCACAGGATGAGAAGAAACGCCTTTACCAGGAACTCGGCTCTGTTTTTGTCTAAATGTGGATCTTGGGCTTAAAACACGAGCTGCCTGATCGCCTCACATTTAATAAGTCGATTAGCGTCTGCCCTCTTTGGGGGCTCCACTCTCGGGACCCCGCAGGCCTGCGCCGTCCCAGGCGGGGCAGCCCCGGGGGCAAGGAACCTCGGGGTGCACCTGGCGGGACGCGCGGGGCCCCCTCCCCGCCTCGCACCTGCCGGGACCCTCCCTCGGGGGACCGCGCCGCGCGCCCCCTCCCTCGCGCACGCCCGCAGGAGCCCCCGGGGCACCGTCCCCCCCACCCAGGCCAGGTCCTTCCGAAAGTTCGGGTTCTTTGGGGACAGGCAGGCGCTTTGGGGAGGCTTCAACAATGTAATATTTTTCTTGTAAAATGTATTATCAATCAATTGCGCGCTTTCCCATTTTATTGGCGCTTTCTGGGCAAGAGCTGGACGCCCTCCAAGTCGGCGATGCGACCGGGAAGGTGTTCTCTGCACGAACCCGAAGGCAGGGCGCGCAGGGATTAAGGGCCCCCACCACCCGCGGGGCCGCGCCCTGGGACGCTGCGCACAGATGCCGCGGGGCGGGGGGAGGGGGGGCGGAGGGGCACCGGGGGCGGACCCCTGGCCGGCCTGGGGGGTCGCGGGGCGGGCCCCCCAAAACTCTGCCTGCGTCCGGGTCTCCGGGCACGTCTCTCTGTCTCTGTGTCCATGTCTCTCCGTGTCTCTGCTCTCTCTGGCTCTCTGTCTGTCTCTGTCACTCTGTGTGTCTCTGTGTCACTATCTCCCTGTCTCTGTCTGTCTCCGTGTGTCTCTGTCTCTGTCTCTGTCTCCCTTCACTAGCTCTGTTTCCTCCGGAACACAAGTGAGCCCCGGGTAAACAGAATAGACGCAGAAGATACTAAAATGTGATCATTTAAACCCCACCCCCACCCCCCACCCCCCCCCCCCCCGCATCTCTTGGGGGGATGTGTTTATATTCTCTCTTTAAAAGGAAATAGGGTGTTGTTTTTTTGGCAAGCACTGTGACTAAAATGTGAACGTTTCTTTTAAGATATACGAGAGAGAGAGAGAGAGAGGAGAGAGAGAGAGAGAGAGAGAGAGAGAGAGAGAGAGAGAGAACTCATACCAAACAGTTCTTAGGCAGATGAAATGGGATTTTGTTTCCCTGTTGCCTTTCCCTTGGAGTGGGGGTGACTCTTGCAGGAGCGCCGCCTAGTGACAAAAATTCCCTCTGTGGGCACTCAGCACTGGCCCGGGCTGCAGGAGCCCAGACCCGCCTAACAGCAGGAGCGCGTGAAGCCTCTGTTGTAAAATAATTTGGTGTAAAACTGCTTTTGGAAAAAAAAAAAAAAAAATGCTGTGGTAAAAAAACCAAGAAATTAGCTCAGTCACATATTATTTTAAATTTATACAGCTTCTTTCCTTCTAAATACTATTTTACAAAATCAGGTGAAATCAATGAAGAGAATTAAAAGGTACAAGTTCCTGTTATAAAATAAATAAGTCCTGGGGATGAAAGGGTACAGCACAGGAAATGCCGCCAATCATATTGTAATGATTTTATATTGTGATGGTGGCTACACTTATCAAGGTGAACATTTTCTAATGTATGTCATTGTTAAATCACTGTGTTGTGCACCTGAAACTAATATTATATGTCGACTACACTTCTAGAAATAAAAAATAATTTTAAAATTAATTTTTAAAATTAATATTTTTCTCAATAATTCCTGTTAGGATTATTTCCCCCTCCCCAACCGACCATCCAACCAAGGAGGCCTTGCTGGCAATTAATATTATCCTTTTTTCTTTGTGGTTTGCAATGGGACAAATGGATTTCCTGAATGACTCAATTCTACTGCCCAACCGTATGCACCAACACTTCAGCCCATCTCAGTAGATACTTACGTGCATAAACCACAGCAGGAGAACTGGTGCCTGGCTGGTGTTTAGTTTCATGAGATCTGGCAATTAAGAATCAGACAATCATGTTTTAATTCATTCATTTCTGCAAAGCTCTGTGCTGAAATGACTCCAGGAAGCACTGATTTTGTATAAATCACTTCTACAGACTTTCTCAACTTAATAAAAAAGTGCACTGATTTATAAGGTCTACTGAACTGTTCAATTTTATTGGTATTGTCAGTAAGAACTCCTTGGAGTTCACTCACCAGAATTATGGGTATTATAGCCATTGTTAACACATTCCGATTGGCTAAATTAATTGTGCTGTTTAAGGCAAAATACATGTAAACTGATTTACACGAAAATGCTAAGCTGTGAGGTTCCTGGGTGGCTCAGTTGGTTGAGCTCAGGTTGTGATCTCCTGGTTCCTGAGTTTGAGCCCCACTTCGGGCTCTCTGAGGTCAGCACAGAACCTGCTTCAGATCCTCTGTACCCCACCTCTGCCCCTCCCTCACTTGTGCACATCCACTTTCTCTCTCAACAATAAAATAAAAACATCAAAATTACAAAAAAAAAAGAAGAAGAAAATATGAAGTTGTATTTGAAAAACGGCTTGGTCTCTCTACTTCTTTCCTGTAAAATGAAGTGGTTGGACTGGATGGTCTCTGAAGTCTGAAGCTGTAAAATTCTATGACCGTTACCAAAAATAGTCTGAAAACAAAAAATTCAGTGTTCCTACAAAGAGTTAAAGACAATTCACTGAAATATTCACTATGAGTTTTATCATTTGCTTCTGTGCAAGAATAGGTGATATATTCATATTAAATAATTTAATTCCCTACTTCAGCAGGTGAACAACTTTTCATCATGAAGGAGCCAAAAGACAAGACAGCAACGCGGTATTCTAAGCATCATTGGCAAAGTAACTCTTGCTACGTTTGATTTAGTTTTGTTTCCTTTTTGACAAAAGTATGTTGTATCGTAGAAAGAAAACTAACAAGAGAGGGAAGAGTTGTGTTTAACCTACTTTTATTGTAGATCTATGTTGTGAGAGGGGCAAGTTACATTTTCAGTTTATAAACAGTAAAAAGCTCCAATGTTTCAACACAATGACTTTTCTCTCTTCCTGAAAAGGTATAAAATTTATTTGAGATGACTGTTAACTGCCTTCAAAACTGATAAAATAGATATATATTAACCACATGTTTTTAAATGAACTATTACGTGAATTGAACTATTATGTTGATCATTTAACAATCTAAGATCTTATTAGATAGAAAAACAATTATCTTTAATAAAGGCTAACGTTATGTGCTATAAAGAAATGTAACTTAATGCTTAACTGTCATGTGTTCTATTATTGCTGCTATAGAATACATTATTAGTGTGCTAGGAATGTGCTAGAAAGCATATGAAGCATTTCGGAAGACAAGATCTCTAACAGGACCTATCCTCCTGGTGCAAGTGTAACCAGTGTCATCTCTAGTCAGTTATGGTGTGTGCGTGCTCTCTAGCAATTTATTCTGGGTGAATGCAATTCAGCCCTCTACTAAATTCTTTCCCTCGTACCTAGAGGAAGCACACCCCCCCCTTTCATTTTCCGATGCACGTTTTTGCGTCTGCAAAGCCACACTGCAGTACAAGTCCACAAGAGATGAGCCAAAGGTCTTGTATGAAGGCTTGGGGTGCTCTATAACTTGACTGGCTTACTCTTGCTCAGTTTTCTTGTCCCATGGCCAAGAGGAAGAGACTATTAGCGGGGAGGCTTTAAGGGAGCACGGCCTTGACTGTTCCTGGAGCTGGTTTAGTCACGAAAGCCAGCTAGAGAAGAGGTGTTAAAGCTTAGTGACACTTACCTGCCATTTGAGGCTCCAGTATCACACCTTCTGGTGGCAACGACAGGAGTGCATTTAAACGTCCACACCCTACACCAGCATGGGAAAACAGAGCATCCTATTTGGTAACAGCCCATCTCAAATTCATGACCAAATGGCCTCTGGGAATATATGACCAAAATGGAGTCATATATGCCGAGGAACACACCAATGTACCCACATTCCATGTATTTTTTCTCTGTGCACCTAATATCCTGATCAAAAGTGACATATGTAATGACTGCTGTCATGTAGGCACTCTCAAAGTGCCATAAAAGTGCTGTATTCCAAAGGTATTCTCAAAGCAAGTCGTAGTTGTTTGGGGGTGAGAAAACTACTCTATCAACCAATTCATACATTTTACTGGCTTCATGAAATAAAACTTAATTTCCCTCAAGTTAGTGGTGGGGAGGGGTCTATTTGTGCTGTCGCTCAGGCTCTGCCCTTTCTAAGAGCCTGGAGGTCCCCATGGGTCCTCTGCAGCTGGCCTGGGGGGAAGGTTATTTAAATTAAATTAAATTAGATTAGATTAGATTAAATTAAATTAAAATTATTTAAGGCCTGGAGGCCAAGGCTGGGGATGGCCCGTGTCACCCAGACCTGTGCCCCTGGTCAGCATCCAGCCAAGTGCCCCTCAGCAAGCACGTTCTATCACAACAGGTAGGTTGGAATCGGTGTGAGTAAGAAAAATATGCTTTTCCACAGACCTGGCGATCAGAGTAGTGAGATCTCAGAGCACTGGTAAGGGTTCACACCAGTGAGTGTGGATTCTCACCAGTGTGAGGGCTCCCACCAGTGAAGGGGGTTACACCAGTGTGAGGGCTCCGAGCAGCATGTGAGGGCTCACACCAGTGGGGGGGGGGGGTGTTACTGCTGGAATGTGAGGCAGAACACAACCTGCTTCTGGGTGAAGTGATATATGTATGGCTGGTTAGGGATGTGAACTCGTAAGAACCTCTGACGATCACGGAAACATTTGACTGTTTTTGCCACTGTCGCCGTGCGATCCAGTAGGCAAAGTGGATTCAGGACACTCAGCAGCCCTCAGACACAGGTGAAGCTCTGTTTCTGACAGAACTCCGAGTTTCAATGGACGTCAAACAGAAGCAGCTCTATTCTCCGCCAAGGAGGGTGCTGAGAACCCTCGATTCGCTCACACATTCAGCTGCCGCTGGTTTGCATTCCTAGATGTGCAGGCTGTAGAGGGAGAATCCGTGTCTTCTAAGACTCCATGTCATCGGGGTGACAAACGTGTGGGTGCTGCTGCCTCTCGGTGAGCCCAGGGCGGAGGGCAGTGCGGATGGGAAGGGGACCGGCAGGCATACGTGGCACATTTCCAACACCCGGGTGTCAGAGAGGAGTGAAGACAGAGAGGTCTTCCTAAGTTCTTGGAACTTCTGCCATCACGTGGATCCCAAATCTTGGTAACTGGTGTGCTGTGGCCCCACTCAGCTCGCGTTCGGGTGTTCAGAAAAGACCCTGTTCTCCTCTGTATGAACAAACGACCTCAGTCAGATGGTACTTACAGTGCCTGTGATGGATCCTTTTCGAAGGCTTTAAGATCCAAAGGGTCGAAAGGCCAACAGGTTTCCCCCCCCATCCTTAGTGGACGCCTGGTTCATGAGTTGGGCGTAATGCGCTTTCACTGGCGTCCTGACTTTCTTGGTAAGTTTTCCTGAGAAGCCGAATGCTGTGATAATGACTCTTGCTGCTATGTATGCAACGCAATGTATTATACTGTTGTCATTTCACACGTCACTGTTAGTACCTGTTTATAAAAGCGCCCATTAAACAGAGTAGGGTAAGAAGGGCCTATTCTAATAGTGTTCTAGCAAAAATGTAAACACTATCTTGTACAACAGGATTTTGGCAGATGGCATTGGGTGATTATTTTCTCCCCACAGAGTGGGAACATTTGAGTTTGACAAGAGATCCCATCTTTAAAAAGGGCACTTTATTTTCGGGTCTTCAAATTGCTATGACTTTACTAAGATCAAAACCTTGCACATTTTAATAATTGATATTATATCTCATTTATATTATAAAATAAAAGCTGAATGTATATATAGCAGAAAGTAAATGTAATTGTCATTATTTAGAATCTTTGATATCTGACTTTCTTCAGATGGGGCCCTCACCAAATGTTATCAAATGTTATCAATAACCATAATGTTCCTGAAGATATAGCCGATCCAATGAAGATCTAGGTTGACACAGCCACTCCTGGGCTCGATTGCTGTCATTTGAAAGGCATTTCTAGTTGGAGTGTTAGCAGTACACAGTTTCAAGGGATCTGTTTTGCTAAAACTAGCAAATAGATGCTGAAGTAGTGGGCAGGTCTCAGACCTCATGACTGCTGTTACCGCTGTTTCATTGTCAGCACACTGAAATCAGACTGATGGAATACAGTGGGTACAAAATAAGCCAATCCCAAAGCCTTGCCTGGGTCCCGCTGTTTTCTAGTATAATCTGCATGTACAAGAAGTAAAAGAGCTCTTTACAGTTTTGACTTTTATTTGAACCTTTACGTTAGCAGCTTTGTCAAAGAACAGTCCCACATGTAGGTTTTGGCGATTATAATTCCCTCCATCTTTTAAAATGCATTTAATTTTGAGAAACTGATATATGCTATGGTAATATCTACTCTGCAAAAGGCAAAAACATTTAGATGAAAAGTGAAAAATGGAGTCAATCACTCAGATGCTTCCAAATGTTTGGCATCTGCAGAAATTCCATCTGAATGTCTGGTTCAATTTTTTATAAAGTGTTTTTGTGGGGCTGACCCTGAGAATATGCTTGTAATTGCTAATGTATATTCCTGAGAATATGGGTGAAATTTAAGTTGACCTGAATCTTAACTATGCTGAGGATGTTTGTCATTTAAAGAATCTGTGGTTAATTTTTAAAGCAAATAAACACTTCATAAGGAAAATCACTGTTCATTTTTTTTGGTAAATTTAAATTTATGTCACTGTAGAAATGGATTTTTAAAACACTTGTGGACGCTTTAGAATTATTTTGATAATGTCTTGACATTTCAATAGTAGTTATTTAAAAGCTAGTATTTAAGCTATAATAAGCTGTATAAGAACATTGTGATATTTGCAGATGAACAAGGATGTTGTGTTCACTGCTGTGGAATCCTGCATTTTCGAGCCTCCTCACCACAAGCAGACTCTAGCTAGACTTGACTAGGACAGTGAGGGTAAGGGGTTTGGGAAAAATATGGAAACGTCTACTGTACCTCCTTTCCGTTGCTCGAGAATCATGCACCCGTACCATCATCATCATCACCATCATTTTCTGTAACATCCTCTCTGGAGGAGAGACCCCGTCCACATTATGCACACGTTGTCTATGTATACGCTGTCCTTTGCAAAAACCGTTGACTTGTATCAGTCAGATCAAATCAACGAGACTCAAAGAGACCTAAGCCAACACACACATACCCTGATTCAGTTTACGTTCCGCGTGTGACTTAGAGGCCGTTCAGTTCTTGAGACCCCTCTCCTGCGGCTGCTGCTGACGCCAGTCGGGACCTTGCTTCCTCACAGTCCTGGACCAGCTTGGCATCCTCTGGGAACCCTCCCAACCCCACCCACCTAGAGAGTCTGAGTCTGTGTTTTAGTAACATCTCATTCACATGAAAGGTTAGAAGCACCAATTTACCTTGTTTTCAGGACATTAGACCACGTTAAACATTGTCTGTTGATTTCTAGGTGTGCAAAAGATCCTCACCAACTCTCCTCCCTTCTGTTCGAGGCAAACGTAGTGTTTCTTTGTCTTCTCTCCTCCGTTGGTGCCACTGGAAATTCCACGACACGTGCGCCTTGATCTTACATTCGGTACAGATCATACCCGACCTTCCACCCTGTCCCTCTCCTCCCCACTTCGGCGTCCAGGCCTCCACTTTTTACTTTCAAAGTTGGCAACTCATACGTTCTGATCAAACCACCAATGAGTCTATCGTGTCTGGCTCGAGCTGACCCAAAAGTTGACAGTGAACGATTTAGCAATGATTTTTGTAGTAAGTTATAGAAAACCCAAAAGCAGTGTGAAAGTACATATGTGAAACACATATACACACATGCATACACTTCCACACCTATGTTTACATACGATTACAGGCACACCCACTTCCACACCCACAGATGTTAGGTTAGCAGCTTCTGGCCTTAGTCAGTGGCTCAAGGGTGTCATTCCCTTGGGCATTTCATCATGGCCACAAGCTGGCTGCCTCAGACTGACGGTGTTTTCTTGTTTTCTCCCCGTTCTCAGGTAGAGAATCGTCTCAAGCGAGATCTGATATGGGGTACTGGTGAGTGTCTGTAGCATGTGGCCAGCTCCCTCTGTAGCCTGGGAGCTCACTGTGTGCTTTCGCACTTCCTGCCCCTGCCCCCAGTGCGTATTGGATACGTTTCCAGGGCAGTTTTGCCCTTTAAGCTAAAAGGTTAGTGGCTTGGTGGAGCCCCACGGTCTTCAGGAGGACTTTGGACTGAAAGCAACATGCAGGTGAGAATTTGGTAAAGGTTTTGGAGAGCAATGCTCATGAGGGCCAGTTGGTCAGTCACTAGGGGGCACTATGCTAGAGATGGCTATTTACTTACTCTCTTATTTACCATTAGAATAGGAGGGGAGGGGTACCTGGGTGGCTCAGACTTTGGCTCAGGTCATGATCTCAGGGTTCATGGGTTCGAGCCCTGCATCAGCTCTGTGCTGACAGCTCGGATCCTGGAGCCTGCTTCGGATTCTGTGTCTCCCTCTCTCTCTGCCCCTCCTCCCACACGTGCACATGCTCTTTCTTTCTCTCAAAAACAAACAAATAAACATTTTTTTTTAAAGTATTAAAAAAAAGAATAAGGAGGGGAGAGTTTGATGACATGATTATTTACCAAGTTATGGACAGGCTATAGGGAAATCACAGGGTGATTGCAGTACCCGGGGCCTTCTCCCACCCCTACACCCCAAAGGCTGAGGGTGACAACAATGAGAAGGGTATGAACTTAGGTGAGAGGCAAATCAGCCCGAGGGGACTTCAAGGGGAGGGAGCAGGGGGACAGTAACCTACCCGAATTTTCCTCCTCCGTCTGATGTCTTACTGGGCTTCCCGATGGCTGGACGGCACCAGAGGCTGGAAGGAAGGGACCATAAGGGGATTATGTTCAGTCCACTGGAGCAGACATGGGGAAAGTATGCAGAGCCTATCAGAAGGCCAAAGAGAAGCTGTTTTCTACCCGCAGGACACATCTCCTGTGCATCTTCAGTAAATGACACTGAGACGTGAGGGAGGTGGGGCCTTGTGGATCAGCTACACACATGTTTCTTATGCTCCAAGCAAAGCCATTAAAGGCAAAAGTGAAACCTGGAATGTGTGAAGCAGAGAAGTAGCAGGACCTTGGTGGTGGTGTGGGCTTGCTGTCTGAGTGGTGGCACAGCCGTGGCCAGCCTGTGTACGCAAAAATACTTCCCCACCTCTCCACTGGCCTTCCTGGTCCCTTCATTCAAACTTGGCCTTACCAGAGATTGCTTTAATGCATCAGTGAACCAACCTGCCAGCCAATCAATTGGGGTGATTGGGGGCTGCTACTGTGGATGTGAATCTAGGTTATTCCGCACACAGATCACAGCTTACTCTTGTCTTTTTACGTCTTTCATCAAGAACTGAGGCACCTCCATTTTACAGAAACCAGGGTTTTTGTGCTTGACGTGTCTTTGTGTGAAAACCTCCATTTATCACTCGTGGTTTTGAGTTAACTGATCATCATAGGGCACTGCATGCAGCTGGTGCCCGTGTCTCGAGTGCCCCAAGGAACCACATGATTTCCAGGGAAGTCTGCATCTTCTGGTATTAGGGCCCCAATCCCCCTTGCTTAAGTTAGAACAACCCTGCTTTCGTTTTCAAATTGGGCTTCTGCCTGATTTTACATTTAGCAAAAAAATGTAGAAGTTTCACTGCTTAATAAAAGTTGAAAATTACTGATCTCTTCTCATGCTGTCCCCTTTGTAGGGTTTCTTTAGACAGGTTAAGTCTCTTAAGATCACACAGCTTATCAAGTAGCAGAATCAAGCCAAGATTCAGGCTTCTGATGTGTAGTCCAGAGCCTCTTCCACTAGGCTCCATAGTTTCTTATGCTAATTTTTAAAGGTAACCACATAAATAGACTTATTTTATAAAAAAACAAAAACAAAAACAAAAACAAGAGTTGGGTATCTGAGTGGTTAACAGCATTCCTGGGGAACCACCTGGGTAAAGACAGAGGAGGGGCTGTGCCACCCACAGGACCACTAAGGCAAAGGTAATAGCTGAAGCTACCCTGGTTGAGCCACTGCTGGGGCCTGAGCAGGGCCGTCCGAGACCCAGCATCTGGGAAGTAAAGGAGGCTGGTCAGGAGCAAGGTCACCCAAGTCCCCAGGGCCTACTGGTGTCACTGACGTTCAGTGAAGTGAATGAATCTTTGGGCTGAGGTTGCCTGGGAAATCTCAGTGCCCATTGGTGGCCAACAAAATTAATCTGTCTTACACATATTGACCATTTTATTTTAGTTTATTTCTTAATGTAATTGGCGAAAAATGCATTGGTCCTGTGTGGCCCAGTCTTACCCAGACAGAGTGATATGTGATCAGGTGAGAGTCTGTCCAGTGAACTGTCAAGATAAATTCACTCGCCAAGTGTACCAACCACAATGTTACCTGTTTTTATGCGGGTACACTGATCCTTAGATTCCCTCCGTTGCTATGGTAACCACTCTGTTAATTTATCCTCCCTTTAAATGGAGCTTTAATTAGCATTCAGTTTCAGTCTTTCTGCTGGCCAGGAGGCTTCAGTCTGGGCTTTTATCACCAGGCATTCCTCTGTTTAGCATTTTTCCTCCTGATTCTTTTTTTTTTTTCAAGATAAACATTTATTTTACAGTATGAATGGCTAACATCCACTAATATCCATCTAAAAGTACAGTATGATATAGTATCTGTTTTTGCTCTTCACTGTGAAAAAAACACAGTTTGTGTTTATATAGAATAAATCAGGAGCCCCTCCCTGTTCCACTTGGCCTCCGAAATAGTTTGGAGAGCCCCCGATTGTTTTGACACACTTCATATAAACTGAGAGGCAGACACAGCTCTCTTGCTCTCTGTCCCTGGCTCTCTCTGCTGCTGTCTCTAGTATAGATTCTTGAATCTTTATACATTTTTAAATAAAACACAGCTCCTTTATTTTGCCTAAGGGTTTCTCCTGAAAATTTCTTGCTTATCCAGAGATCAGTATATTTCCTTGGCAGGCGGTCACTCAGAGTCTGATTGAAATCCATGTTGAATGAGATTGGCCATTTAATTGAAGAATATGTCTTCGAGGTACAAGATTTTCCTCTACTAGAGGCTAAAACATCTCTTTAAATAATTCCATAACAGTTTCAAAATAATAAAATGAAACGTGCATTAAATTAATTACTTTATACTAATAGTTGATTTGATATAATTCCATGGGTTTGACGAAGTGAATTGATTCCTTTGAAAAACACGATGATGTTCAAGGGTCTAGTAGGCTTTGCTTCACATCTCAATTTATTTCAGACAGTCAATAGTTAAAGAAAGCAGTTTGGTCTCAACAGAAACGTCAGCCTTCTTCCCCCAAATGATGAGAGAAGAGAATGTTTTCCTTAAAGTGGATTAGAACCTGCCAGTGTTAGTCTTCAGACTTGACTTGCTAGGTACACATCAGCAGTATCCATATCAGTTCAACTATGGAAACCTTGAGCCTGTGATGTAACATCTCTATCTAGAGAACGGGTTGCATTACTGTATCTAAGTACCACGTATTTAAACTAGATCTCTGCCTTCCTGAGTCCACAGCACTGTGTGGCCACACTGACGGGGGTAGTCTCTGTGCTATGGCTTGTGTACTTTTTGTGTGTGTGTGTATTCCTTTTTAAAATTTATTTAAATTCTAGTTAGTTAACATATAGTGTAGTATTGGTTTCGGGAGTAGAAGGTAGTGATCCATCACTTACATATAACACCCAGTGCTCATCCCAACAAGTGCCCTCCTAATGCCCGTCACCCATCCAGCCCATCCCCCAGCCTCCTCCCCTCCAGCAGCCCTCAGTTTGTTTTCTGTATTTAAGAGTCTCTTATGGGGGCGCCTGAGTGGCTTAATCGGTCAAGCTTCCAACTTCAGCTCAGGTCACTATCTTGCGGTTTGTGAGTTTGAGCCCTGCAATGGGCTCTGTGCTGACAGCTCAGGACCTGGAGCCTGCCTCGGATTCTGTGTCTCCCTCTCTTTCTCTGTCTCTGCTCTTCCCTTGCTTGTGCGCTCTCTCTCTCTCTCTCTCAGAAAAGAATAAACATTAAAAAAATAAATTAAAAAAAGAGCCTCTTATGGTCTACCTCTCTGTTTTTATCATATATTATTTTTCTTGAGAGAGGGAGAAATCAGGGAAGGGGCAGAGAGAGAGGGAGAGAGAGAATCCCAAGCAGGCTCCACACTCAGCACAGGGCCTGACGAGGGGCTTGATCTCATGACCATGAGATCATGACCTGAGTTGAAATCAACAGTCAGAGGCATAACCAACCAGAGGCCACCAGTCACCCCATGATACTTTTAATCCAATGCTCATAGTTATTAAAGACCTAATATTATTGCAAACATGAAAGTAAATATGCCTCTAAAAAGATATTTTAATTTTTTTTAAGTAGGCTTCACGCCCAGCACCAAGCCTAACCCAGGGCTTGAACTCATGACCCTGATATCACGCCCTGAGCTGAGATCAAGAGTCAGATGCTTAACCAACTGAGCCACCCAGACATCCCCTCTAAAAAGATATTTTTAAAAATTCTTTACGTTTTTATTAAAGTTCTAACCACCCCAAAGTGTTCAGCTTTAAATTCTTTTTAATGTTTACTTACTTTTGAGAGAGAGAGAGCGCACGAGCACGAGCAGGGGAGGGGCAGAGAGAGAGGGAGACACAGATTTCGAAGCAGGCTCCAGGCTCTGAGCTGTCACCGCAGAGCCCCACACGGGGCTCGAACCCACAGACCGTGAGATCATGACCTGAGCCCAAGTTGGATGCTTAACTGACTGAGCCACCCAGGCGCCCCCAAAGTGTTCAGCTTTATTTCCTTCAGTCCCACTGAAGGGATGGCCAGTCTTGCTGGGAAACAGATACCTCTTGCCATACCTCAGCAACAAATAGTTACTATAATTTACTGGGGTGATTTTTTTTCCTTAGATTTCCCAGTACACATGTAATATTATGGCCAGTGGCCAGCTGTTTGATGATACATTCTGGCTGTGAATATGGATGGAATCTACCGGAGAACCAGGTGCCTTGTAAGAAAGCAGCGATTGCGATAACCATTTTGAACATGTGTCAATAGCGTGAAGTGCCTCATGATCTCTGCAAAGTGAGGAAAACGTCACTGGGGTAATTTTAGATCCTGTGGCAGACATTCACTGCTTGCAGTTGTGAGGCATCTTACAACGCCTCCCTCTGTCTCCTGTGTGTCAGTGAGACCCCACATGACCCACCGGGGGTGGCACCCAGGCCCAGCCTCCCGGATGCCAAGTGGCTGCAGGCAGTGCAACCTTTTCAAGAGCCTCAAGACGGCTTGATGCGCAGCTTAGCGTCTGACCCTGGCTGTCTGGGAGATATTTCTACAATCTTACACCTTTCGAAGAGCTACTTTTCTGCTTCAACTAATTACATTCTATTCTCTTGTTTGTAAATAGGAACAAAGAATGGTATTTTTAAATGTGAAACAGTTAACCTGTATTTATTATCTTCTGCGCAAAACATTGGAGCTTATTTTGCAAAACGTGCCCTGTGAAACGTTAGTGTCAGATGAATTGGCAGAGGTTTAAAATGCAGATTTTCAGGCCTTCCCAGAACCGCTGAGTCAGGGTCTGGGTGCAGCCCAGAACTCTGTATTTTTCAAATAAGTGTGCCAGTTGCTTCCCATGTAAACTGAAAATGATATGAAAGGGGATAAGATAGCTTTCTTATCAACAGTGAATTCAATTATATGCACTCTTCCCTGCTGGACAGACAGAATGATCTACATATCTACATCTCTGTCTCTATCTATCTCGAGAGAACGAGAGAATATGAGAAGAGAGAATTATTTTTTTTAATTTTCTTTAATGTTTATTATTTTTGAGAGAGAGAGAGACAGAGAGACAGAGAGCAAGCAGGGGAGGAGCAGAGAGAGGAAGAGACACAGAATCTGAAGCAGGCTCCAGGCTCCGAGCTGTCAGCACAGAGCCCGACGCGGGGTTCAAACTCACTGACTGCAAGATCATGATCTGAGCTGAAGTCGGCCGCCCAACCGACTGAGCCACCCAGGCGCCCCAAGATAATTATTTTTATACCGATAATACAGTTTAGAGAAATGAACGGTGTGGCTTTGGTTTAAGACGGCCAGATGAACATGGATATTTATCTTCTTTTCTTTTTGGTTTCCCCTGAAATGATAGTTGAGGAATACACTTAGGATAAACCTCCAACCGCAGAGAGCAGGCTGTTTGGTCAGATGCCCGGGAGACACAGGGGTGGGGCAGCAGCAAGGGGTGTGCCTGGGGAGGGCTGGCCACGTGGGTGCCCCGGGGCCCTAGCAAGACACCAGCTGGTCCCGAGCAGAGCAGCCCTGGGGGCGGAGGACACAGAAGCAGGAAGCTGGGCAGGGACAGACTGGAGGTCTGAGCGGACAGACCTGCCTCCAGCCTGTCCTTCTTCGTGTGAGGAAAGGCCCGGCCAATCTTGCTGCATGTTGGGGAGCAGGAACGGCACATGTGGGCGTCAGCTCCCGCCTGAAGGCCCCTCATCTCGGCACTAAGGTCCCTGCTTCCTCCGACGTCCCTGGACAGAGAGCCTCAGGCGAGCCGCCTCGTCCAGTGACCTGGGCCCCGTTAAGCCAGCCTGGCGCTGTGACTGATGCAGGAGGGTTACCTGGATCCAGAGAACAATTACAAGTGTAGCATTCCAGCCAGACAACGATGATGTACGTCGGGGCGTAAGGAGCAAGGTGAATGGTGCAGTCGAAGTCTGAAGGCACCTGGAAGGACTGAGCCCCACTGCTGGGCCTGCCGGGGGCTGAGCCCCGCTGCTGGGCCTGCCGGGGGCTGAGCCCCAATGCTGGGCCTGCCGGGGGCTGAGCCCCGCTGCTGGGCCTGCCGGGGGCTGAGCCCCAATGCTGGGCCTGCCGGGGGCTGAGCCCTGCCGCGGGGCCTGCCGGGGGCTGAGCCCTTCTGCTGGGCCTGCCAGAGCTGAGCCCCACTGCTGGGCCTGCCGGGAACTGAGCCCCGCTGCTGGGCCTGCCAGGGCTGAGCCCCGCTGCTGGGCCTGCCGGGAACTGAGCCCCGCTGCTGGGCCTGCCGGGGGCTGAGCCCCGCTGCTGGGCCTGCCGGGGGCTGAGCCCTGCCGCGGGGCCTGCCGGGGGCTGAGCCCCAATGCTGGGCCTGCCGGGGGCTGAGCCCTGCCGCGGGGCCTGCCGGGGGCTGAGCCCTTCTGCTGGGCCTGCCAGAGCTGAGCCCCACTGCTGGGCCTGCCGGGAACTGAGCCCCGCTGCTGGGCCTGCCAGGGCTGAGCCCCGCTGCTGGGCCTGCCGGGGGCTGAGCCCCGCTGCTGGGCCTGCCGGGAACTGAGCCCTGCCGCGGGGCCTGCCGGGGGCTGAGCCCCGCTGAGCTGAGCCCCACTGCTGGGCCTGCCGGGGACTGAGCCCCGCTGCTGGGCCTGCCGGGGGCTGAGCCCCGCTGCTGGGCCTGCCGGGGGCTGAGCCCCGCTGCTGGGCCTGCCGGGGGCTGAGCCCCGCTGCTGGGCCTGCCGGGGGCTGAGCCCCGCTGCTGGGCCTGCCAGGACTGAGCCCCACTGCCGGTTCCCCAGCCATGAACACTCACAGGTGTGTGCTACACACCAATGGCTGTGCTGAGCTAGAGACAGATGCTCCTTCATTCAGCAAACACTTATGTGGTGCCCTGTTCTGGAGACTGGCGTGCTAATGAGAAAGAACGATGATAAACAGGTAAATACAAAACGTGTCAGACGGTGAAATGCCGTGAGCACAGAAACGGGGAGGTGTGTGCAATTTGACATGGGGTCACAGGGTCTCCGCCACAGCTCGAGTCACGTGTGTGATGATTTTCTGTGCTTGCAGACATGAAGATCCGGTCCTGGAGCCTTAATGACACCTTCTTGCTGCCTTAAGGAGCCAGTAGCAGGACTGAAACTTCCTTCTGTGAGTCTTAACAAGAGATGTATCACTTGGGAGCGACGCGGTGAGTTTGTCCAGGAAGATGTCACAGGGACTGGAGGGTGACACAGTCCATGCTCTGGCTATGTCGCCCCCGGGGTCTGAAAGTGAGCTGGCGAGTGCTCGTAGGGGGTCAGTGCACGGGCGCCACAGGGCTCCTGCGTCCTCACTGCCAGCTCTGCCCCTTTTCTGACCCGGGGACAACACAGATCTTTTGTGCTTGTAGAACATCTGGAATTTAATTCACATGGAGAAGACACACATTTAGGCCACATTCAGTTTAGGGGCTTGTTGGACAGTCAGCTGCTGAGCCTCAGCTCCTCGTGGAGAATTTGACTGAAAGTAGCGTTTAGTGCAGTTCAAAACTGCCTGATGCCCCTCCACTTAAATGAGTCCAGAGAAAACAGAAAAAGCACAAAGTACAGCTGAGGGCCAGGGTCAGGAGGAGAAAGACAATGTGTTTTTGTTCCTCTGGGCGGGGCTGTGGGTGAGCCCCTCCCTCGTCTGTGACCAGGTCCCGGTGACCCCTCCCCCCTCTGTGACCAGGTCCCGGTGACCCCTCCCTCCTCTGTGACCAGGTCCCGGTGACCCCTCCCTCCTCTGTGACCAGGTCCCGGTGACCCCCTCCCTCGTCTGTGACCAGATCCCGGTGACCCCTCCCTCCTCTGGGACCAGGTCCCGGTGACCCCCTCCCTCGTCTGTGACCAGATCCCGGTGACCCCTCCCTCCTCTGGGACCAGGTCCCGGTGACCCCCTCCCTCGTCTGTGACCAGATCCCGGTGACCCCTCCCTCCTCTGGGACCAGGTCCCGGTGACCCCTCCCTCCTCTGGGACCAGGTCCCAGTGACCCCCTCCCTCGTCTGTGACCAGGTCTGGGTGAGCCAGCCCTCAGGCGGGGGCTGCAGCCAGGCTGGAACCTGCTTCTCTCTCAGAACCTCTTCTCGCCCTGAAGGGTGTCCAGAGGTGGGTTCGCTGCGTGGCCAGGGAAGTACGTACTCCCAGCTTTCCCACGAGTGTCCGTCCCTCACACTGAAAAACACTAGTCTGTCTGCAGCCTGGCAGCCCACCCGGGGGGAAGGGGGTCCCGCTCTCCTCTTCCCACCACCCGGCCCCTTCCTTCCCCCGCAGAGGCCTCTCTGACGCCGAGCCTGCTGCTTCCCCAGGATGGCTACCCGAATCTCGCACAGATGTCACTTGGGTTTCCATTTACAGCTTTTATTCCTAAGTGCATTTGTGTAGCATTTACTTGAGTTTTCCCCTTGTGCTTTATGAAAAGGATGTTTTTGAATTTAGGGGAGGAGAAAGAAGGACAAATAACTATTTTTCGCACATAAAAGTGAGGTCATCCAATGTGAATCTCATTGTCAGTTTCTGCCCCAAGTAGCTCATGCGGACGCAGTCAACGCATGGCAGAAAATGGCCCCTTCCTGCTGTTCAATTTAGTGAGCAGGTGCAAGGTATGCTTCCCTAGGCCAGTAATCTCTGAAGAGCAGAGTGACCCTTTGGGGTGTGCAGGGAGCAGGTCCAAAACATCAGAGCACCTCTTTGTACGTATTTCCAGCCCCTCAGGTTTCACCCCAGGTGCGCACATGTGTTACAAAGGACGCCGTGTTCAATTCAGCTTGCACACGCAAGTGCCCACAGCTTGGGGTTGCCTGGTGAAGACCTCCGACGAGGCATGCACTCGGAAAAGCCTTCCAGTTTCTCTTTCTAGACTGTGCACGTCAAGAGCAAGAATGTGTCTGTTTTGTTTTCTGTAGGCTCCATGTTCGGCTGGATACTGGAGCGTAAGAGACACGCCATAACTATTTCCGGATGATCGGATCAATGTCTGCACCAACATAGACATTTTTAGACTTTTCGTTCTTTTCAAATCAAAACCACTTGCATAGGTGATGTTGAAAGGGCTACCCCAATATAAGAAGCTGTTTAAATAGCATCATAATGGTTATCACAGAAAGGTTATCCAACTGGCCTAGTTAATCAAACTAGCAGTTAGTATGCCAAGAGGAGGGTTCTCTCTGTTTGGGACTACCAGAAAGTGCTTGCTCAAAAGATACTATATGCCCCGATTTTTGTATTTGTCACTGTACCCTGCACCGATACTGAATGAATACTGAGGGTCTAAATGATGGCTTACGCTTTGCATATTATCTAGTAGACTTCAAACGGGCTTCTGACTCCTCACTGAACAGACATTCACACAGTGGGAGTGGTCGGTGTTCGAGGAGTATGTCCCTTCACCAGCCACCCTCATCTGAGAGCGTAGTAGGAAACTTAGATCCAGGTTGGCTGAGGAAACCCTGGACGTCCCTAAACCACCCGTCTCTGGTCTGAAACACCGAAAAGCGCAGTGAGCAATGAGCGTGTGGCACTGTGCACATCATGTCAGTGGGAAGGAGCCTGGGTGTGAAGGGGGACGAGGTCCGCGTCTTCCGAGCCGGCCCGTCTCAGGTTCGGGTCACAGCCCCTGCAGAGGTCATCACACTCAAGCCCGGTGTGGGTCCCTGGGCCACTAATTAGCTTCTGACCCTGCTGAGCAGCTAACCCTCTTGGGCCTCTACTGTGGGATAAGAAAGCGAAATTAGAAGTCCTCTTAGGACCCATTCATCTCCATGCAAATTCAGCTGTGTCGTTGGATGACTCATCACTCACTCAAGTAAATGGCATTTTTCACTTTTTAACTAAATAACCTTCTGTTCTAGTCAGACCTGTCAACCCACACAAGACGGGAGGCTTTAGTGTAACTGACTTGCATACTGGGACTGACAAAACCAGAGTGGTGACCGCCAGCCCCTCGGTGGCCCGTCCGTGGGAAGCTCCTGCTGCCAGAAGGCCCTGGAGGGCCCTCTGGGCCTGAGATCTGGACTCTTGCCTGTCCCGTGGGGCCACCAAGGCAAGCAAGAGGGTGGGAATGGCCTGGGCAGGGGGGCGGCTGGGGCTGCAGAAGAGAGCCCTCCTCTCGGGTGCAGGCAGCTTCTAGAAGCACCTCTGCGTGGCCTCCATCACGTGGTTCAGGTTAGGAACTGCTGTGAAATGTCTAGTGAGTCAGAGCCCACAGCAAATTGCACCAGACTGGTGCCTGACCCCATCCACGTCAGGGCAAGGGGACACATCTCTGTCATTTTGACAAAACGTTTTCTCTTCTTTGTAAAAAAGAAATTTCTTTTTGGCTTTTTATCCTCTAAGATTCAAGTTTCCTACTACCTTGCAACTTATCCGCTTGTTTTGGAAGAGATAAACCCTCACGTTGGAATCTAAGTCATGGCTGCAATAGTGATAATCCGAGGAGAAAAAGACTAAGGAACCTAATTTTTATATTGTTTTCAGAAAAGGACAACAAACAGATGCCTGTGGAATCTGCTGTCCGCCAGGAAGAGAGGCCTGTTTCAAGGAGCAGGTCTAACAAAATGTGAGCCCTCTCCGGCCTGAGGAAGACCCACCCGGTGGCAGGTGGTGTTGGGCACAGGCTGCCATGTAAATCAGAGAGGAGGCGTGTGGCCGATAGGAAGGGTCGGGTGGCCCTGCGTCTGGCACCCTCAGATGTCCTTGTTTAGTGAATGCTGATTAGACGAGCCGTGTGTCACGCGAGCCTCCTGCCCTCACCTGTGGAACGCGATCACGGGCACGACCCGGGGACGCGGCACAGCTAGAGCAGTTTCTCTCGTCGGCAACAAAATGCGAGGATACAGTCCTTAGCCACCAGATTCAAAATTCAAAAAGAAATTTGAGCTTTTCATCAAGAAAGATATTGTTAGCCTCCATTCATCTTGCTTGCTGGTTTTCTTTCCTCCTCTGGCACCAAATAAAGGCAAAATTGTACCATCAGTTCTGCCGGCAGGGCCACTGGCCACTTCCTTGGCATCTGGCCGAATTACTTACGCATCACTGCTGCTAGAATTTTTCATCTTCCCCACGGTGGCTTAGGAAGTGACAGAAAAAGCACTAGGATATAAACAGCCCGCACTGTGTTTGCAGGGAGGTTGGAGGAAGGCCAGCCTCGCCCTGGGCCCTGACACAGCATCACTTGACTTGACCCAGCATAATCCAGGCTGTTCATGGACACATGCAATCAATACAGAGCGTGCTGGTTATGAGAGCCTGATTAAAGTCTGGGGCTTTGCTTTAGGTCGGACTTGGGCTGCTCTCCAGGGGCACTGAGCATCTCACCAAAGGCAGGCGAGGCTGCTCACTCCGTCTTGCACAAAAATTCTCCATGTCTCAGCAAAGGAGAAATCTCCGAGTAAGACAGTGTTTAAATTTTTAATAAGTAGAATCCAGGTGGGAAATCCAACCCCCACTGTTCCAGCCTGGACGCTGCACTGTGGGTGCTGCTGCTGCTAACCAGCTGGGAAGACGTGCAGCATGGCAGTGGGGCTGCTCTGGGGACGTAGGGCTGGCGCCGTGGGTGGGTGCTGGGGGTTCTTGCCGCACCATGCAGTATCTTGTGAATTCCATGCCACGAACAGTTTAAAAAAGTTTGATTCATTTTTTTCTAATAAAGAAAAAGGAGTTTATACGCTCTTGAGACTAGCATTCCCAAAGTTTTCTATAAACTTGGGTGACTCTCTTTTCCCGTTTGCAGAACATATAAAAGAGAGAAACAGAAGCAGAAAATGATTGTCTCAGTTTCCTGTTTCTCTGCTCAGAAGTCATTTGTCCTGTGCGCCTGGGGGCAATACATATCTGTTCCCAGGACAAGCAGGCATCTTTGGACTTCAGTCAGCAACGTGGACGACCACGCCCTCCCATCCTCCTTTGTTCATCCCGACTGTTTCTCCAGGTGGGGCTTCACATTGGGATGCGTGCTCTGGCCATCAAGAGCCATACTTAGTCTACCTGCAGGCCCAAAGTGGATACCATCTTCCTGTTGATAGGTTCCAACTAAAGGATGCTGATCACTTGTTATGGGAGACTCATAGGATGCAGATGAGACCCAGCCACCGGAGACAGTTAAACACGTGGCTCCTTCAAAGCCACGTCATTCTGTTGAAGTGTAGTCAGAAGCCCCACACGTTGCTGAGAGAGGCCAGAGCAGGACCGAAAGCAGAGCAGGTCGTCTGGAAGACAAGCCTCTGAACCTCTTCCGCACGCTATGGAGACACCACAGGGAGAACCCTGAGGGCACACAGCAGCTCTGAGCCCCTGTAGATGCGATCCAACCTCACTGCACTTGTGCTTGGCTGGTGCTGGGCACAGGACCCCCAGAGAGGCAGATGAATTCACCCCACGGGCACAGTGGCTGGAGCCCACAGCCCTGTGTGCACCCGGAGCCACCTGTCGCCGAAGCTTTAAGTGAGGAATACCATAAATTGTATAATGTACACTTTCCGTAGAACATTTTCTTATATTCATATACAAATTTAAGCTGATAAAGTAAAAGACATTTTATAGAAACTTCATTTAAGTTATACATGCAAATACTTGTATCATTTCCAAAGGAAATCGTGCTGTCATTCACGTGCAGATGTCAGACCTTCTGTTTGGCTGCAGTACGATGTGGTCTGTCCGTGATCATACAGACACGTGTCACAGACTCCTAGGTTCGCTGCTAACAGACAACATGGGCAGGTCTCTTGTCCTCTGCATTTGTGGGTTGGAAATGTGCACACACGTCCCAACCCCAGGTAGGTCGTGAGAAAAGGTTGGCTGGAATGTGTGGGGTCAGTCTCTCAATACTCATCTCTCAGGGGTTTATGTTCCCAGATCCAAGATGGCCATGAGCATAACTGCACGTTCACCTAGGACAGAGGAGGGAGCAAGGCTGGGGCGGTGGGGTGCTGGCTTTCGGGTCAGCATCCCAGGGTGTCCTGGGCCATAGCCTGGCTGTGTGACCTTGAGCAAGTTTTAAGTTCCCGGTTTCCTCCTCTATAAAGTAGGAGCAACATCCCTATCACATAGGGTTATTGTGAGTGGTAGCCCACGAATGAAAAATGATGAACACGGTCTCTGATGTAAGGATGGTTAATGCTAATTTATCCTCTTTTTCAACATAACTCATAGGGTGGTGTTTCTCAGGAAGGCTGAAAATTGTTTCAAAAAACAAAAAATATATTAAGAATCTAAAATAGTATTAATTTTTACATATTAAGATAGATTTACTTTAGGGGCACCTGGGTGGCTGAGTCAGTTAAGCATCCGACTTTGGCTGAGGTCATGATCTCACGGTTTGTGGGTTCGAGCCCCACGTCAGGCTCTGTGCTGATAGCTCGGGGACTGGAGCCTGCTTCAGATTCTGTGTCTCCCCCTATCTCTGCCCCTCCCCTGGTCATGCTCTGCCTCTCAATAATAAATAAACGTTGATAAAATAGATTTATTTGGATCTAAAACAACAAGATTAGAACACATTCTGCCCCTTTAAAAAGGGGAAGTGCTTCTGTCACACCCGTGTCCCCTGCAGGAGAGGCCGGGCAACTGTGGGTGAGGCACCTGGCAGGTTTGCAGGGGAGAAGTAGCCTGTTTGAGAGCTGGCTGTTATCAGCACCATCTAAGAAGGCTGACAGGTCCAGACAGCACTGTGGCTGATCCAGAATACTCTGGGTCCTGACCCTCAGCATGGGAAAGAAGAGGAGCTTAGCATGTGATGTTTGATTTTCAGATCCCAAGAAGCAAAGAAGAAAGAGTAACATGTTGCTACTTTGGGATATTGGGGAAAACCGATGAGAATCCCAGTGTGGAGGGAACTACTGTAAGGTGCCTCTTTTGAAGGGGACTGGGAGCCCTAGGAAGCTGTGTCTCTAGCTGTGGGACATGAAGAGTGACGGCATTTGGCTCACGTCCCATGGGCCAAGCCTGGGGAGTGCCAGCACCCATCGCTCGTACCTGCCCCTCACCAGGCACTTCCACTGGACCCCAGGGATGTGCTCAGAGGTCCTCTAATTGGATGCTTGTGGGTCTCCCTGTGCTTCATCGCTGGCCACCGTGGACCTTTGTTTTTTCAAATCACAGCACCAGGGGCCTCATAGGTTGGTTCCATGAGTTTCAGCCAGAATTCTCAGGTTCTAATGGTCAGCGCTTCATGGGAAGGACCTATGAGGCCGCTTGTCGATTGGGTGACAGTGACAGGGAAGCCATCTCATAGGTCTTTCAGTTATGAAGTTGCATGAGATGTTTGTCATGAAAGGGCGACCAGACCTCTGTCTTACCATGGGGTGCCACACTCTGGCTCCTCCCACGCTCTTCCTGTGCCCAAGGCTGGGCAGAAGCAATTACATTTCAGAAGAGAAGCCTTTAGAGCCCTAAGGGAACCATAAAACCTCCAGTCTAGTCATTTAGAACCAGCGGTTTTGGGGTCCCAGGGATACTCAGAGTTTTTGGCGGGGGTAGGAGTTCATGGCGGTTCCACTGTTGACACAGTGTGCCACTTCTAGTCTGGAACCAGGACTGCGATGCCAGTATGAAGAAGCCATCTAACTTGAGAAATCTGTGGTGATTCATGTGAAGGATGAAGTATTTTTGTTTCTATCCTCTGCACTTCCCAGAGTCCACATTTGTCTAATATGCCAACTGTTATTCCCTAAATCTTAAAAAGAAATGGAGGAAGAAAAAGGTGTTCAGAAAAGGGTGAACCACATGAGTGAGGGAGTGGAAAATGGCATCGAGGAATGTGACAGTCCGGCTCAGAAGACAGTATGCCATTGGGAATCTCTTTTGCTTTAAATTAAGCTTTCGTTTTCTTTGTGCTGTTGGTTGTTGACTAACCATGAGTTCTCACACTCTTTATAAGCTTTGCAGCTCGGTCTTTTGCTCCTACTAGACTCTAAAAATGGTTTTAACTGACCCTACTTGTCTAAGGGAAATTGTGACTACCTTCCGTCCTTATGTGCGTGTCTCTAGACTTTCCAGAGTCACATAAGTAACTAGCAACTTCAGAACAGACTCAATGAAGGCAAATATGAAAAACAATCTCTGGTTACTAATTCTGGCTTAGGTCCTAGAGTTCGGTGGTTGTGCCCAACAGCTATCATGAGTAGATGGATGGAGTGCAAGCTCTTCCCAGAGCCAAGCCACCTCTGTCTTGCAACACGCAACTCAATGTTTCCAGATGTTCTGAGTTTCACGGTTTGTGGATTCAGGGCCTAGAAGCCAGAAATCTTATTTTCCACACCCTTGGGATGCCTCCTGCTGAACCTGGAACTTAGAGTCTCTAATTGTGACAGGTCCAAGACAACAATTCTATGACTCAGGTGAGGAGTGATGATGGCATGTGTTGTCCATCTTGCCATGTCTACCCTGATGTTCTTTTCGAAGGTCCTGTGAACACAGTGTTGAACTGTTAAGTTTTGAACTCTCATGACTCAAAAGACAAACCATATCTGTTTATTTTTGTTCAATTTTGCAAGTTTTATATAGAGTTCCCATAAATAAAACTTTGTGTTTTGAGAATGTGAGGGCATGAAAACAGATACAGTTTAGCCAAAAGCAGTACCTAATATTCTAGTCTCCTGGGTTGTTTATTAGGGACCCTGAATTTTACACTAGAAAATAATTTAGCGTTCCAAAAGGTTACTAAATTGACTTTTTATTTCTTTTTTATTTACACATGAAGTATTAAAAATATTTATGTGCAAAATCTTCTTGTTCCATGCAGTTATAAGTAAGGGCATGGGGACTCCTACAGGTATTGGTAACATGACCACAGTTTGGTGCCCTCTGCACAGACGGCGGCAAAGTCGGGATTCATATTGTGACTCAGCTGTATGATGAAGTGAGCTTCAGGGTTACATCAATGATACATATTGATGATGGTGTGTCCACGAGATATATACAAAAACTTATTACATTTAAGATATTGGTGGATTGATGACCAACAATGTTTTTGACCAGTCTCACTCTTTCCCTGGCATACTTTTATTCTCTGCGAAAGCAACTTTAAGACACCCATATATAAATACACAGGTATTTCTATATATTTTGATTTTTAGCACTATTAATTTTTCACAGGGACGTTATAACCTCTACTTATATACTGATTCAATAATAGCATTCAAAAATAAGCATAGGTGATATTTTTGTCTGCTTAGAGAAGGTACTATAACTGATGGATTATTGGAAATCTTTATTTTTGCAAAAAGGCGGAAAAGTCAACAATGGGTAAATATATGTAAAAATAGGCTCCTAATGATTAAAATGAAAGTTTAGGTGGGTGATTTGGGATGACATGAGAAAACATGTCATTGCTTGAAGGTGAGCAGAGATCTTAGAAGTTGAACACACTTAAATGAAATCATTCAGTGAATAAAATTTAGCAGAAGTTTTTGTTTGTTTGTTTTGTTTTGTCAGAACTGGTCTTAACAGATTTTCTATAGATATATAACATGAGAGAAGTGCCATTCAGAGAGACAGTTGGACTAAGGTGGAGATGGGACAATGAGAGGAAGGTGTAGTTAGAGCAACCAACTAAGTAAACAGTGGTCAGTGAGGTAATATATCAGTTAGTTTAGGCTGTGTAACAAAAATCCTCAAAACTTAGTAGTTGAAAAATAGCCATTTTGTTAAGTTCACAATTCTGTGGGTTAGCTGGGTGGTTCTTCTGATATGAGGTAGTTCAGCTGGTCTCTGATGGGCTGTCATTCATCTGTGGATGGATGAAAGGTCTGCTGGGGACCAAGGGCTAGCTGATGATAAGCTGAAGTTCTTTGGCTTTTTTTTTTAACGTAGTTTTTCATTTATCAGGATAGTTTAGCCTCATTAGCATGACAGATTTAGGGTTCTAAGATGTGAATCAAACCGTATCAGTAGTTATGTTAAATGTAAATGGGCCAAATATTCCAATTCAAATGCAAAGATTGTCTAAATAGACCGAACAGAAAATAAGACGTACTATATAGGCTGCTTGAGAGAGATTTTAAATATATTAAAAAAAGATGGAAAGTAAAATTATGGAAAAAGATATACCATGCAACGAGTATAGGAAAACTGATGTGGCCACCTTAGTACCAGACAATGTAGACTTAAAGATAATGATTGTTACCAGAGATAAAGAGAAACATTTTACAATAATAAAATGGTCAGTTTTTCAGAAAGACATAATAATCATTATGTGAATATATTTAAATATAGGCCTTCAAAATGTATGAAAAGAAAACTGACAGAATGAAAGGGAGAAATAGACAAAATCTAAAGTTACCATTGGTGATTTTTAACACTTCTTTCTTTCTTTTTTTTTTTAAATTTTTTATTGTTTATTTATTTTTGAGAGAGAGACAGACAGAACATGAGGAGGACAGGGGCAGAGAGAAGAGGAGACACAGAATCTGAAACAGGTTCCAGGCTCCAAGCTGTCAGCACAGAGCCTGACGTGAGGTTTAACTCATGAATTGTGAGATCATGACCTGAGCCAAAGTTGAACACTTATGAGCCACCCAGATGCCCCTACACTTCTTTGTTAGTAATTGATAGAACAACTAGAAAAAAGTACAGTGGGGATATGGAAAATTGAACAATGCTATCAACTAACATAACTCAATTTACTTTTAATTTTTTTTAATGTTTATTTATTTTTGAGAGAGACAGAGACAGAGTGTGAACAGGGGAGGGGCAGAGAGAGGGAGACACAGAATCCGAAACAGGCTTCAGACTCTGAGCTATCAGCCCAGAGCCCAACGCAGGGCTTGAACTCACAAGCCATGAGATCATGACCTGAGCCGAAGTTGGACGCTTGACCAACTGAGCCATCCAGGCGCCCCTCAATTTACTTTTGTAGAACATCCCACACAACAACTAGGAAGTAGTCGTACTGTTCAAGTGCAGCTGAAACATTCCCAATATAGACCATATGTGAGGTCATAAAATAAGTCTCGGTACCTTTTGAAAGCCTGAAACCTTATAGTTTCTGTTATCTGATCAAAAAAGAATCAAACGAAAAATCAACTACGAGAAAATTTAGAAAAGCCTGCAAATACTTAAAAATTAAACAACACACCTTAAATAACTCATTGGTGAGAGGTAAAACACTAAGAGAATTAGAAAACATTTTAACTTTATGAAAATAACTACAATAATAGCAGCATTTACAGGGGAATTTAATGATGCTTCTAATGATGATATTAGAAAAGGACAGTAATTTAAACTTTCCCTGCATTTCCACATAAGAAACTAGATAAAGAGAAGTAAACTAAAACCAAATAAATAGGATGAAAGAAATTAGTAAAGAACTGAAATAAGTAGAGAAGGACAAGCAATGAAGACAAAATACTGTAAGTTGGTTCTTTGTGAAGACTAGTAAATGGATAAATCTATAGTGAGACTAATCAAGAAAAAAATAACAGAAAATATCAAAAATGGAAGAGAGAATATCACTGCAAGTTTTACATAATTTAGACAGTTTATGAGGGAGTGTTATAAACAAACTTATTCCAATAAAATTGATAACTTAAGTGAAATGGACAGTCTTTGACAAACACCTTACCAAATTGACATAAAATAAATAGAAAACTTAAATAGCCGTATGTCTAATTTAAAATTTAGAACTTTTGTACTGAAGACTATTAAAAAACCTTACCAAAAAGATAACTTTGAGCCAAATGGTGAATTCTAGAATGATGGAAGAAATAGTAGAAACTAACTTAAACTCCACAACAATAAGATATGAATAAATACTTTCATATTTTTT
This sequence comes from Panthera pardus, assembly GCF_024362965.1. Classification (NCBI taxonomy): domain Eukaryota; kingdom Metazoa; phylum Chordata; class Mammalia; order Carnivora; family Felidae; genus Panthera; species Panthera pardus. The sequence goes on along the minus strand of NW_026526832.1, from coordinate 40,895,726 downwards.
CCACTGATTTTATTCACACAGCCCATACAGCCCTGATATCAAAACATGGTAAAGTAAAAGGATAATATAACATTGCCAAGTAGGATATATTCCAGAAATCCAAAGGTTGATTTAACACTTGAAAAATCCATCAATAGGATCTGGCCATCAACTGAGGAATGGATAAAGAAATTGTGGTTTATATACACAATGGAATACTACGTGGCAATGAGAAAGAATGAAATATGGCCTTCTGTAGCAACGTGGATGGAACTGGAGAGTGTTATGCTAAGTGAAATAAGTCATACAGAGAAAGACAGATACCATATGTTTTCACTCTTATGTGGATCCTGAGAAACTTAACAGAAGACCATGGGGGAGGGGAAGGAAAAAAAAAAAGGTTAGAGAGGGAGGGAGCCAAAACATAAGAGACTCTTAAAAACTGAGAACAAACTGAGGGTTGATGGGGGGCGGGAGGGAGGGGAGGGTGGATAATGGGCACTGAGGAGGGCACCTGTTGGGATGAGCACTGGGTGTTGTATGGAAACTGATTTGACAATAAATTTCATATTAAAAAAATAAAAAAGAAATAAAAGAAAATTAAAAAAAGAAAAAGAAAAATCCATCAATATAAACCAATATATTAGCAAAATAAAAAAGAAATATTATATGATTTCAATAAATGCAGAAAAATATTTGACAAAATTAAACACTTATTTGTGATAAAAATACAAATACAAACAACAAATAAATAAATACAAACAACAAAAAAATAAAAAGCAACTTCTTCACTCTGACAAAGAGCATATATGAAAAACCTACAACTCACTTAATGGTAAAACATTGAAGGCTATTTCTCTAAAATCAGGAAGAAAAAGACAAGGATGTTCTTTCTGACCACTTAAATTTAACCTTGCATCAGAGCAACTACCCAGCGCAATCAAAGAAAAAGAAATAAACAGGCATACAAATTGGAAAAGAAGAAATAAAACGGGCTCTATTTACACATGGCACAATTGTTTACGTAAAAAATTCTAAGGGATATACAAAATAACTACTAGAGATAATAAATGAATTTAGCAAGGCCATAAAATACAAAATAAATATAAAAATTAATTATATTTCTATATACTAGCATCAAGTAAGTGAAAAATGAAATGAAAATTTATAATAGAATTAAGAAATATAAAATATTCAGAAGCATATTTTATCAGAGTGGGAAAAAATTGTACAGTGAAATTAAAGATACTTAAGTAAATGGAGAGAAATACTATTATCATTAATTTAGAGACTCATTTTGTTAAGAGTTGAAATATCCACAAATTATTATTTAGATTCAACACACTCCAACTGAAATACCAACAGGCTGTTTTTATAAAAATTTACAAGTTAAGTCTAAAATTTATATGGAAATGCAAAGGACCTTGATTTGCCTAAATACTTTTGGTTAGGAAGAATAAAGAAAAGGAACCATCCTACCTAATTCCAAGACTTACTAAAAATCCACAGTAATAAAGACAGTGTGGTATAGACAACTGCATCAAGGCAACAGGTAGATAGCTCGGAAACAGACACCAAGTAGATGATAAATTGCTTTCAACAAATTTCTAAAGAAACTAAATGGAGAAAGGGTGTTTTCTGAATGATGTTGGAACAACAGGAGAAAAAAATGGAAATAACCCACCACTTCTATCCCCACCTCTCACTACACATATAGATAAATTATGATTCACATTCCAGATACAAGCCAAAACTATAAAGTTCTTAGAAGAGAGCATAGGCGAATATTCTGCAACCTTTCAGAAGGCAAAGATTTCTTAAAGAGAAAAAAAGAAACACTAACCCATAAAGAACAAATTGGAAAATCAATCTGCATCAAAATTTGAAAATATTTCTTTAAAATATATTATTAAGAAAATACAAAGGTAAAGCATAGACTGGGAGAAGATATTCATAATACATATATCCAACAAAGGACTCATAAACAGAATATACAAACTGCTCACATGAATGAGTAAAAAATAGATAACTAAATAAAAATGATTAAATGACTTAGGCAGATGTTCTACTAAAGAAGATATACATGTGTGCAATAGAACCATACAAAGGTGCTTAACAGTGTTAGGTATCAGGGAATATAAATTAATATCTCAATGTGATACTGCAATTTGCTGAAGTTAAAAATTTAAACACACCAAATGTGGAAGTGGTTGGGGAGCAACGTGAACTTTCATATGTTGCCAAGAGAGTGAGAAATGGCTCAATCACTTTGGAAAACTTTTGGCAGGTTCTTATACGGTAAAAATATGCTTATACTATATGACTCAGTGGTACCACTGTAGTACTTACTGAAGACGTATGAAAAAAGTGTGTCCACAAAAAGACTTGCTCAAGAATGTCTATAGTAACTTGTCTCATAACCCCAAAGGTTGTAAGAAATCCAAATACCCACCAGTAGGAAAATAGATTGAAAACCTATGATGTAATCACACTATAGATACTGCTCAACGATGAAAAGGAATGAACCAGTGATTCCCACAGCAGCATAGATAAGTCCTAGAAACTGTGTTGGCTAGAGGACACATGCCCAGGACAGCCGAGTAGGAATGGGCAATCGTGTTGATAGAAACCAGAACCACGGTTGCCTGGGTAGGTCGGTATCCATCTCTGGTAGGAATTACACCGCTTTCTGGGTGATGGAAATGTTTTTATATCTCGACGTGTGTGGTAGGCTGAATGGCAGCCTCCAAAGATATCCAAGTCCCAATCCCTGGGCCTGTGGATGTCATTTTATATGGAAGGCTTTGCAGATGTGATCCTTCTGGATCGGTGTGCCCTACAAGAGGTGTGCAGAGGGAGGTGTGAAGACAAGGCAAGTGGATGAGATCCTGTAAGAAGGGGAGAAAGGCAGTGGGAGGCAGGGCTGTGAGCTGCGGGCGTGGACAGCCTCCAGAACCTGGGAAAGGCAAGGAAGCAGACTCTGCCCCAGGGCTTTTGGAGGGAGCCAGGCCCTGTCAACACCTTGACTCTGGCCCAGTGAAGCCCATTTTGGACTTCTGGCTGCCAGTCTGTGAGAGGATAAATGTGCACAGCAGAATCAGGAAGCAAACCCACTAGCACGGTGGCTTGGGCTGTATGCATTTATCAAAACACCAAAATCATGCTTAGCAAAACTGGGGGAACAAGACAATGGTCAGTGGTTGCCAGGGGTCGAGAGGCAGCAAGAGGGGTGAACAGGTGGAGCACAGAGCATCCTCAGGGCAGTAAGGTACCCTGCGTGGTGCCATAGTGTCCGATCACAGCGCTCTGTATTTGTCCACACCCACAGAATGAACACCACCAAGTCTGAACCATGATGGAAGCTATAGACTCTGGGTGATGTCGATGTGTCGGTGTCGTTTCACCCTTGGTCACAAATGTACCGTCTGGTGGGGGTGCTGACCGTGAGAGAGGCTGTGATGGGGGCACGGGGTGAATGAGAACTTAGGCCTCCTTCCTGTTTTGCTGTAACCCACACTGTTCTAAAGCATAACGTCCTTTAAAAATGTACCCTTATGATCCGTGAATTTGACTGTATGAAAATTTTACCTCAACCTAAAAAACCCTCAACAACAACAGAAAGAAAAATAAATCTATTCCACGCTTGGATACAAAAATACACACACACATGAAATGGGAGTTCATATTTGATATGCTCTTCTGGAAGAGATTCAGATATGATATTTTGTGGGATTCTTATTCTTTTAAGTAGGGAATCCTCACTAGAACCTGTCAAATCTCATTTCTTCTAAGTCAATGCAGCAGAGTCAGTTTCCAGACTTCTCCACTCTGCTAGTTCTGATCCTGCTCTCCATTACCTGGGGAACCCCTGCCCCCAGGACCCTGGGAGGACATGTCTGTTCTGCCTCATCCCTTTTCCCACAGAGCCACCCCACCGCCTCTCCTTCAGTCCACTGTGATCCACATCCACAGCCTCTTTCTTCAGCTGACTGAGAAGAAGCAGAGGGAGAATGAAAGCAGGCTCAAGGAAAGGAGACTGCACTCCTGGGGAAGAGACTTTTCCTCCAGAGAAAGGGACACTGGGAGAGGACTGGGCTGTGTGCCCAGGACCGGGAAGTGCAAAGGGGACCAGATGCTCACAAGGAAAGTCCAGAGGAAGATGCCTCTTCCTGCTGTTAAATAGAGAGTGAGCCATGTATCAGCGGTGAGGAAGCTTCAGGGAGCTGACTGGAGCAGCCCGAGTGTAGCCAGGGCTCCCCAGTGCAGGGGAGCACAGGGGTGTGCAGAGAAGGGCAGGGGCACACAGAGGAGGTCAGGGGCGCACAGAGGAGGGCAGGGGTGCACAGAGGAGGTCAGCAGTGCACAGAGAAGAGCAGGGGTGCACAGAGGAGGGCAGGGTGCACAGAGGAGGGCAGAGTTGCACAGAGAAGAGCAGGGGTGCACAGAGGAGGGGTGCACAGAGGAGGTCAGGGGTGCACAGAGGAGGGCAGGATGCACAGAGGAAGGCAGGGGTGCACAGAGGAGGGCAGGGTGCACAGAGAAGAGCCGGGGTGCACAGAGGTACTCAGTGGTACCCAGAGAGAGGGCCAAGATGCACAGAGAGAAGGTGGCAGGGGACCTGCTGATGGGCAGGCAGTTCACAGGGCAAGAAAGGAAGATGAGCCTACAACCCCCCAAGCTCTGTTAGGTATGTTTCACACTGGCACACTCACTGTGAGTGGAAATAAAGGGGTTGCCTGTGGCTGACTCCATGTGGAGACAGGACACCAAGGGGTCACAGCAAGGGCGAGACATCAGCCACAGGCAGAGGGTCCCGGGCTGGGTAGATGCTTGTGGGTGGGATCTGTCCTTGGAAACTGACCCTCAGGTGTGCCCTCCCTCTTCTCAGCCCACAGGCTTCTCTTCTTGTGGGGTGGCCCCTTTAGTTTTCATTCACAATTTGCCGTAAGTGTCCTCATCTACATCTCCAAATTTAATAAAGAAAAGGTTTAAAATAGTCTCTGAACAGTGAAAACCAGAAAGGACTATAAAAGGTTAAAAATAACTTTGAACATGTTTAAAAATATAATTGCTTTGGATACACAATCTGTGGCTCTCAGCTGGCTCTGCTAAATGCCAGCACTTTTGTACTTCAGAGCTGACATCCCTCCATTGACTCTGAACAAAGGGCAAGCATGTTTGGTGCCCATCCTGAGTCAAAATGATCACCCGACAACATAAAATGTTGCTGTCTGATCCACACTTGGAGTTCACCTCCAGACTGTGATTCTTAAACCCCTGTATCTTTGTGTTCTTTGTATGTGTTGAGTTTTACGTAAAATTAAGCAGTTTCTTATTTTGTTTCCCTGAAGATCTCTCAGGCGTCTTCACTCCTGAGGAGGACAGAAGTGGGCATGTGCATAGCTAGCCCTAGAGATGCCCAGAGAGAAACAACATTCCTAGAACTCAGAGCCCTTATTAGCAACTGGAACAAAAATCCGAGCTTGACCTCTGAGTTGAGATTGGGATTGGGTTGAGTCCACTGCAGGGATGGTGAGTGGCATGGAATGGGGTGTTCTATGTTTAATACTTGTCTCTTAACTATGAAAGAACTCAGTGGTTACCAGGCATATTAGCAGGAAAGGCAGGGAACAAATAGACAATAAGCAAAAGATACATGTCTAAAGACTGTAAGCAGAAGAAAACAGAAAATAATCAATACCATCTTGAGGGAGATTGGAGATAGTATCAGAGCCACTCAATGAGAACAAGATGTCATTACACAGAAACATTCAGAGAACAACAATGAACCCTTAGATTTTACATATATATACATATATATATATGTACATATGTATGTATATGTATATAACCAAAAGTTAACTCAGTAAAAGAGTTGGAAAGTATCATTGAGGAAATCTTTGGAAGCTACAGATAAAAGACAGAGATGGAGGGGCGCCTGGGTGGCTCAGTCGGTTAAGCGTCCGACTTCGGCTCAGGTCACGATCTCGCGGTCCGCGGGTTCGTGCCTCGCGTCGGGCTCTGGGCTGATGGCTCAGAGCCTGGAGCCTGCTTCCGATTCTGTGTTTCCCTCTCTCTCTGCCCCTCCCCCGTTCATGCTGTGTCTCTCTCTGTCTGAAAAATAAACGTTAAAAAAAAAAAAAAGACAGAGATGGAAAAAATGACAGAAAAACTACAAAATTCAAATGAGTCCTGGAGGCTCATTGTATTACCAAATCAGAATTCCAGAATGAGCAGGCAGAGGAATTAGAGGGAAGAAAATAACTGAATTCGTTAAAAAAAAAAAAACAGATTTCCGAAACTTAAAGATAGTTTGAAATAAAAAAACTCAGGGCCCAGCACAAGGTATGAAAATCCAGCCAAATGAAAGCACGACACTGGGAAACTTCAGAATGGTGGTGAAGCTGAAGTCTCTAAGACAAAACACAAAAGGCCAGCAATAGAACGATTTATAGTTCACAAAACAACACTGGAATTGAAAGCCAACTCAAGTTTTCATGAGAAATTATTTCCAACTGAAGCTACCATACCAGTCAAACTATCAAAATGAAGGGCAGAATATAAGTATTTTCAGATATTATCAAATATGTTCAAACAAAGATACTTGCCATCTCATTGCCCTTCCTAAGAGGGGAGCAGGGATGCAGGAGAGAAGAAAAGGCATTCCCAGGATGATGTATGGTCCATCCCAGAAAAGCATTTGTGTGTCCAGTTTAGAAGATACCCAGCGTGGATAGTTCTGTCTCCAAGAAGTAACTGGGAGAAAATTCGATGTGCCTGAAAGCCTTGAGGGAAGATTTAGCATTGTATTACTCTAGTAAACCAAATAAAAAGCAAGGCAATTATTAACTCTAGAAACAACAAAATCTTTTTAAACAGTACCACAGTTTATTATGTCTTATGTCAAGTGAATCTGCAGTCACCAAAATGTGAATGCTAAATATTGATCTGGCCTGAACTGCAAGATACATCTTTGAGGAAGATGGGCAGTGCATGCTGATGTCTAGAGGGGGAAACAGGGTCAGTGCTGATGGTGCAGCAGTGGGAACGCGACAGAACTTGTCTAATCTGAAAGTTTCAAATTTACACATTCACGCATGTGATACAGAGATGTGAAATTAGTGTAGAACGGTGTGAGCGGAGAGGGAAAAAATGGCTGTTCTGTGCCTGAATAACCTCAATAAAAATAACGAGTAAAACTAACAGCTAGTAAAGATGAGATATAGATGCTCGTGATAGAGCTCCTAGAATATGTATGCCAGGGCTATTTCAACATGGACTTTCTGTTCTCGCTCTCAGGAACACCGGACAGTACTGCAGTACTATTCTTTGGGGGCCATTTAAACAGCAAAATCACCAACAAAAACAAAAAAATGCAAAGATTTGACATTATATGTGCTGTAAACAGTACACTGTCCCAAGACAGGAGCTGAAACAAAAAGGCAGAGGGCAGACTTGACCTCAGCTGTGAACATGGGCCTCAAGCAGCTCAGACTTCTTGCCTCTGTGCATATCTGCAAGTAGCCCTGAAGCAAGTGCTGAAGTATGGACTCAAGTTTACAAATAAATTCTGGTGAGTAGGTGAATTCATGAATGCTTTGTAATAAGCTTTAAAATTGGGAAGTGTAAGTCCTCCTCCCTTGTTTCTCTTTTTCAAGATTTTTTTGGCTATTTTGGGGTTCCTTATAATTTCATATGAATTTCAGAATCACCTTTTCCATTTTTGCAAAATAAGGTCATTAGAATTTGGAAAGGAACTGCCCAAATCTATGGATCACTTTTGCAAGTATTGCCATGTTCATAATATTGAGTCTTGTAATCCATGAACATGGGATGTCTTTCCATTTTTGAAGGCTTGATTTTTTTTCAGCAATGTTTTGTAGTTTCAGTGTTCAAGTATTTTATTTCCTTGATTTAATTTCTTCCCACATATTTTATTCTTTTGGATACTATTGTAAATGATATTACTTTCTTAATTTTCTTTCAGATTATTTAATGCTGATGTATAAAAACACAATTGATTTTTGTTGTTGTTGATCTTGTACCCTGCAACTTTGCTGGATTTTTTTATTTGCTCTAATAGTTTATTTCTAATGTGGATTCTACAGGATTTTCTATATGTAAATCATGTCATCAGCAAACAGAGATAGATTTACTTCTTTCTTTCCAATTTGAATGCCTTTTATTCTTTTTCTTGACCAACTGCTCTGGTTAGGACTACGTGGCATAGCAGTGTGAAAGGGGGCATCGTTGTTTGTTCCTGATTTTAGAAAGTTTTGGTCTTTCACTAACAAGTATGATGCTAACTGTGTGTTTTTCAATTGCCCTTTATTACGTTAAAGATGTTCTGTTCTATTCCTAGTGTGCTGAGAATTTTGTAATGAGGAAAAGGTAATGAATTTCATCAAATGCTTTCTCTGTGTCTATTGAGATGATTATGTGGGTGTGTGTTGTTTTCTTCATTATATCAATATGATGTATGACATTGATTTTCTTATATTGAACTATCCTTGCGTTGCTGGGATAAATCCTACTTTGTATAACCCTCGTGTGATGTATAATCCTTTTAATGGCCTGTTGGGTTCATACTAAAAGGCAATGCTACTTTAAAAGTATTCACATATTGTTATGTAACTTAGCTTGAACCTTATTTTATGAGTCCAGGTCAAGACCCACAGCTGGAGTTACCTTAATTGTTGGCTAAAACTTTTGGTTACACCTTTGTTAGTTGGATATTTCAGAGAAGTAGAAATTAATCATATTACAGTTAGCATACAAAAAGTAGATTTCAGGGTGACGGGTGGCTTAGTTAGTTAAATATCCTATTCTTGATTTCAGCTCAGGTCATTATCTCACAGTTCATGGGACCAAGCCCCATGTTGGGCTCAGTGCTGGCAGTGTGGAGCCTGCTTGAGACTCTCTTTCTCCTCTCTCTCTGCCCCTCCCTCACTGCCTTTCTCTCTCTCTCTCTAATTCTATATCAAAATAAATAAATAAACTTTTTTAAAAAGTAGATTTCTGTTTGTAGGAGGTTTTTTTCTGTTCCATAATAGATCATTAACTATGCCTGATCAGCTAGTGTATGATCCTGCAATGGAATCAAAGCAAATTTATCCACATTTAATTTATTTTATTGCTAACTTTTCATATTTTATTATTTATTTATTTTACTTTTATTTAAATTTTATTTAAATGTTAGTTCACATAATGTGCAATATTGGTTTCAGTAGAATTCAGTGATTCATTATTCACATACAACATCCAGTGCTCATCACAACTAGCACCCTCCTTAGTGCCCATCAGCCCTCAAGCCCATTTCCCACCCACCTCTCTCCATCAGTTCACAGGTTGTTCTCTATCATCAGATTCTCTTGTGGTTTGTTTCCCTCTCTTATTTCCCCCCTTCCCATATGTTCATTTGTTTTGTTTCTTAAATTCCACATATGAGTGAAATCATAGGGCATTTCTTTTTATCTGATTAACTTACTTGACTTAGCATAATATATTCTAGCTCCAACCAAGTCATTGCAAATGGCAAGATGTCATTCTTTTTGATGGCTGAGTAATATTCATATGTATATATATCTTATATATGATACCATATCTTCTTTATCCATTCATCAGTTGATGGACATTTGCACTCTCTCCATAGTTTGGCTATTGTTGATAATGCTGCTATAAACATTGGGATACATGTACTGCTTTGAGTCTATATATTTCTATCCTTTGGGTAAATACCTAATAGTCCAATTGCTGGATTGTAAGGTAGTTCTATTTTTAGTTTCTTGAGAAACCTCCATCCTGTTCTTCAGAATGGGGGCACCAGTTTGCATTCCCACCAACAGTGAAAGAGGATTCCCTTTTCTCTACATCCTCACCAACACCTGTTGTTTCTTGTGTTGTTAATTTTAGCCATTCTGACAGGTGTGAGGTGGTATCTCATCATGGTTTTGATTTGTATTTCCCTGATGATGAATGATGTTGAGCATCTTTTCTTGTGTCTCTTAGCCATCTGGATGTCTTCTTTGGAAAGGTATCTATTCATGTCTTCTGCCCATTTCTTAACTGAGTTATTTGGTTTTGGGGGTGTTGAGTATAGTAACTTCTTTATAGATTTTGGATACTATCACATTTATCCAAATTTAAAAAATAAGAATAGGGGCACCTGGGTCACTCGTTCTGTTGAGCGTCCAACTTCAGCTCAGCTCATGATCTTGCAGTTTGTGAGTTCGAGCTTCCCATCAGGCTCTGTGCTGACAGCTCAGAACCAGGAGCCTGCTTTGGATTCTGTGTCTCCTTCTCTCTCTTCCCCTCCCGTGTCCATGCTCTTTCTTTCTCCCTCTCAAAAATAAATGAACATTTAAAAAATTTAAAAAAAGAAGAGTAAAACATTTGTCATTGTTATCTAACCTCATATTTAGAACATAGGGATGTATGAAATCTGATTTCATACAACCTTAGTGTCTCTTTTTTTTCTTTTTACCAATAGTGACTGGCAATAAAATCAAATTTATAATCAATTTATAATCAACTTTGACATGTTTTTCTTTATCTATTTGCAAATAAATATTTCCAAAGGATTATTATGTTTTTATTTGGTATGTATCAAATGCATAACTCATTGACTCTTCACTGACTTGATTTTCTCTGTAATATTGCCTCAAGCTATTGAGTTATTTTCTCTTTGGTGTTAATTTTTAATTTTTATTTCAATTCCAGAAGTAATAATTTCCTAAAGTTACACCTTTGTCAATAATATATAGGGTTTTTACAAAAAAATGGTATAATTCTTGAAATAATTGTTATGTTTTTCCAAGATGTACTTTAAAAAATCATGATATATTGTATGTAGTTATATCTATTTTTTGAAATTCATGTCTTTCTTCTCTCCTCATATGCTTTTGAAGATATTAGAAGGTAAAATTCTTATTTCACATTTAAAAAATGAGCTCTTCTATTAAAACATAAAAATCCAGCATGCCTGGGTGACTCAGTTGGTTGAACATCTGACTCTTGATTTTGGCTTGGGTCATGATCCCAGGGTTGTAGATGCAGAACCCTAGGTCCTCTCTTCTCTCCCTCTGCCCCTCTCCCCTGCTCATGCGCTCTCTCTCTAAAAAAACAAACAAAATCCAAAGCTTTTATATTTCCTTTTATTTTAGATAACCATCAATAAAAATTGATTTATTATAGTATACAACTTTTGCTATTAGAATAATTTTAATACTGAAAATTAAATATATATTTATGTAAAGTCTCTTTTTAGACATATTTTTTAGAAAACAGTAAAAGTAACCCATACCCAAGAGGGCACTTAGGATGGACTAGACACCTTCAAACAGTATGTACTCTCGGGAATTCTGTAGCTTTTCCCCAAGAGTGTCACAGCCAGAAGAAGCATGTTTTGTCCAGGACACCCACTTTGGTCACCGGGATCCTGTGTGACACATGCATGATCTTCAAAAACTACTCAGTGCCTGGGAGACCTCCCTCCTCTCTGTCAAGTTGCTTCTTAGAAAGGGTTCTTGAGACTTCAAACCTCAAATGTCAGAAGTTGCACTGGCACCTGGAGGTGACTGGGTGTCAGACTCCCCACTCACCTTCTCTAAGGGTTCAGGCTCGATACCTTCATTACTCTGTCAGGTGTAAATTAGCAAAGTTGTGAAAACACACCACCTGTAAGTCTTTTGAAACAGACTTAAATTCCTTCATAAAAATATACTTTGCAAAATGGAACCTATATTTTTGGAAATAAGTATCCAGATTTCATTACTCATATCTCAGCAGGGAAGAATCTTTTTCCAAGTCTCGCTGAGGGAGAGAAATTACCTGATTAATCAGGAATATAATAATTATTTAGGAAGAATAGATTTTATTTGAACTCTAACAGGACAGCAGATGATGCAGCAAAGAAAGAACACAACAGAGTCCACTGGCTGAAATTACCAGCTAGTTTTCATCACTCATCAGTTTCTAAAGAATTTAAATATAGGGGCGCCTGGGTGGCTCAGTCGGTTGAGCCTCCGACGTCGGCTCAGGTCACGATCTCGCCGTCCGTGAGTTAGAGCCCCCCGTCGGCCTCTGGGCTGATGGCTCAGAGCCTGGAGCCTGTTTCAGATTCTGTGTCTCCCTCTCTCTCTGACCCTCCCCCGTTCATGCTCTGTCTCTCTCTGTCTCAAAAATAAATAAAGGTTAAAAAAATTTTTTAAAAAAAGGAATTTAAATATATTAAAATACAGGAAACACAAATTATAGTACGTAATTTAATCTTTGGTGATTCAGAAACAATTCAGCATCCTGCTTCAAGGTTAGCATTATGAATATCTGTGGATATTCTGTGCTTGAGAAATTTGTCATCAGCGCTGACTGCATGATATAGCCTTTCACCTAAAACCCCACTATCAGTGTGTTTACTTAAAATCTAATCCTTCAGTGGTCACAAGATGCCAACTTCCAGTTATAATATAAGTAAATCATGGAGATGTACTAGACAGCAGAGTGACCACAGTTGATAAGACTATTTTAAAGTTGCTAAGAGAGCAGACCTTAAAAGTTCTCATCATGAGAAAAGATCTGTCACTGAGTGGTGATGGACGTTAGCTCGACTTGCTGTGGGGATCATTTTGCAATACACGCATCTATCAAATAATTAATTTGTACACCTGGAACTAATACAATGTTGTATGCCAATTATACCTAAAGACATAAATAATTTTAGAGATTCTTATGTCTTTCTATTGCACTTGATGCTTTAATTCATGGTCCTTATTGGAAAAACACTCATCATGTGGAGAACATTTGTATACGTCTTGAGTCTATTTTAGAGTTTTCCTTGTTAACAAATGACAGATTTTTCTATATAGGTCCTTCACATTTATGGCTGTGCATTCCTAGGTACTTTATGTTTTTTGTTGCCGTTACAAAAAGAATCTTTTTCATTATATTTGTTGATACCAAAAATCTGTGATTTCTCACATTTGTTTATGTCTGATCACCTTATTTCATTACTAATTTCCAATAGGCTCTCTTGGATTTTGCAGGTAAATAGTCACATGATCTACAAGTAGCAGTAACCTGTCTCTTGTTTTTCCATGTTTGCCTCTTTCTTCTTGTCTTTTTCTTTTTTCTTCTTCTTTTTTTCTTTCCTTTTTTTTTTTTTTTTTTTTGGTCTTATTTAATCAAGTAGAATGCCCAGAGCAATGAAATCAGAACAAGTGGTCAAAGTAGCAGACTCACAAAGACCAAGTTCAAACACAGTCCCACCCTGCATGTGTGTGGGACTCTTACAAGTCACATCCCTGGAAAAGCGTCCACCTTGTTTCCACTAAATTGGGAAAATAAAGTCACCCTCACAGGTCAATGTGAGGATTAGGGTTATTCTTTGTCGTTACCTCAGCTCAGAGGCTAGAACATACTTTCCACTGTAGTTATTGTTTATACTAATTGTGATAATATTGGGCATCCTTGTTTATTCTTGATTTTAAGAATAAACACCCTTGCTTACTTATTTTTTAAGAATGAATTTCTTGTATTAGTCTGAATTAAGGTTTTTGATGATGGTTTGTAATTGATTTGTTTTAAACACAATTTTTGTATAAATAGAAGATTTTACCCCTATAAATAGATGATGGATCTTATTATAAGGCAGTTTTATGATCTATAAATATAATGTTTTTCTTTGACCAATGGGTGTAATAAATTTTGATAATGCATATGTTAGTATTAAACTATCCTTGCATTTTTGATATAAATACTACTTGGTCAAAATGTATCATTAAATTAAGATACCTAGTATTAAATTAGCAAATACATTATATATGGGGTTATATCTCTAAAATAGAAAATATGCTTCTTCCTAACTGTGTTTTTAGTATTGTGACTTTGCATTTTCTTTTACTTCTTGAATATTCTTATAAAATAATTATTTTATTGCTTATTTTAAAGAATTAACATTTGAATTGTATAACTTTGGTTAGTTTTCTGTTTTCTAATTCTTTGTCTTTGTTTCAGACAGCTATCCTTATTTTTTCCCATAATTTATTAAGTACATGCTTGCTTTATTTCCACCTTTTCCACTTCTTTTTTTTTTAACATTTTATTTATTTTTGATAAACAGAGAAAGACAGAGCACAAGTTGGGAAGGAGCAGAAAGAGGCGGAGACACAGAATCCAGAGTAGGCGCCAGGCTCCCAGCTATCAGCACAGAACCCAACGCGGGGCTCCAACTCACAAACCGTGAGATCATGACCTGAGCTGAAGTCGGACACTTAACCGACTGGGCCACCCAGGCGTCCCACTTTATTTCCACTTCTTAAAGTTAATAATAAAACATTATTGACCAACATCTTAGATGCTATTTATTGCCTGTGTAATTATACTACTGTCTATTTTTATTAAAATCAGCCTATGTTCCTCTAAATGTCACATTTAGTTTGACAATATTCTATTCTTAAAATCTATGTTTAAAATTAGAAATCACTTTATGGTACATTGTATTGGTCTGCTGGGGCAGCTGTAACAAAATGCCCTAGATTTGGTGGTTTGCACACAGATGTGTGTTTCTCTATGTTCTGGAGGCTAGCCTTCTGAGGTCAAGGCAGGGGCAGGGTTAGCTTTGGGTGAGCTGAGTGGTCTTGGTGAGTGGACACTGCCTTGTTGCTGTGTCCTCATACGTCTTGCCTTGGCAAGTGCTTCCTTTGGCTCTTCCTGTTCCTGTAGAGACAGCAGCCCTCTGGGAGTAGGGCCATACCCTATGACCCCATTTAATCTTAATTAGCTCCTCCAAAGCATAAGAGACTCTTAAAAACTGAGAACAAACTGAGGGTTGATGGGGGGTGGGGGGGGGGTGATGGGTATTGAAGAGGACACCTTTTGGGATGAGCACTGGGTGTTGTATGGAAACCAATTTGACAATAAAATTCATATATTGAAAAAAAAAATCCCAATTATCTCCTGAAAGGCCCTCTTTAAATCCAGTAATGTTGGAGGTTAGGGCTTCAACTGACAGATTTGAGGAATACACAGTTCCATCCATCACATACATCACTGTATTTCACATTCTATATCTTGTGATTGAAAAATATTTTTGATATGAGTCTGTTTTTGTGAACAGATTTCTTTGGATACATGTATGTTTAATTGGCATCCATACTTACTGGTAGTCTTGTCATAATTTTTCCATTCTTGAACTCTTCACTTTGATTCATGTCATGCTGGATTGGAATTACTCTCCGGAGAGATTTTTCAGGACAGGTCCATGAGTGGGATTGTTTTGAACTCATCTATTTCTATTTATTAGATCAAATACAGCTTGATGATGAAGACGTCATGTAGTCCTAGTTCTCTTTCAGACATTGGTAGGCCCTATTCCATTATATTTTGACATCTAAGGTTTCAAAGTGATGAGGGAGCCTGTGGCAAACTGAGGGCAGAGTACAGGCCAACCCCCCCCTCCACCCCCCACCCCCACTCCCCCGGAATATCTGTGATATTCCTTAGACACTCCTGGCCACCCAAGAACAAAGAAACGGGTTTAAGTGCTTGCCATGGCGATGTGGGAAACTAAGGCAAATGAAAAATTAAATTCCCTTACTGCCTACAGCGCACCGACAAGTCCTTGAAACCGGCAGAGTGACCTCCCTCTAGTAGCTCAGCTGCCTCGAGGATGACACTTTGTTAGGGCCAAAAGGAATCTTAGCTTGACATTACCCCAACCTCAAGGACCCTGTAAGTCTACTATAACATAAAAATTCCTTTGGAAACTTCCTTTGTCTCAACTGCCCCAAGATATATGCTGGCAATTATACTCCATGCTTATGGCCCCTGATACATCTGAAGGGTCTCACGCCAGAGGTTTTACTAAACAGTAATAAATGGCATTTTCCTAACCTAGCCCCTCAAGGTCCTGGAAACCTTGCTTCTAAAATACCTTAGAGACTTACTCTATCCCTAATCCCTTCCCAGCCTGAGGGTATATAATCAGTTACCTGTCACAACCCCAGTGCATCTCTTCCTGCCCAGGGGTCCTGTCCCCATGCTTTAATAAAATCACCTTTTTGCACCAAAGACCACTTCAAGAATTCTTTCTTGGCCATCAGCCCAGAACCCCACCATCAGCCCAGAACCCCACCATCAGCCCAGAACCCCACCATCAGCCCAGAACCCCCACCATCAGCCCAGAACCCCACCATCACCCCAGAACCCCCACCGCCAGCCCAGAACCCCACCATCACCCCAGAACCCCCACCATCACCCCAGAACCCCACCATCACCCCAGAACCCCCATCATCACCTCAGAACCCCACCATCACCCCAGAACCCCCACAATCACCCCAGAACCCCACCATCAGCCCAGAACCCCGCCATCACCCCAGAACCCCAACCATCACCCCAGAACCCCCACTGCCAGCCCAGAACCCCACCATCACCCCAGAACCCCCACCATCACCCCAGAACCCCCTCATCACCCCAGAACCCCACCATCACCCCAGAACCCCCATCACCACCCCAGAACCCCCACTGCCAGCCCAGAACCCCACCATCACCCCAGAACCCCCATCATCACCCCAGAGCCCCACCATCACCCCAGAACACCACCGTCAAAGGGAAAATTATACTTTAGTTGCTGAGTAGGCAAATTCCCTCTCATCCTGTTACCAGTAAAATTTAGGTTCTTTCTTTATTCCTGTTGTCCACACACCTGTATCTGTTGTCACTCTCATTGGTAGTTTTTTGTCTGGAATGACCGCATATGCTGCTTTTCAGCTCAGAGAAGTTGTCTTATATAATTTGTTCCTACTGTGCTTCTATATTCCTGCAAGCTTTCTTTGTATCACTAGTGATCTTTATAAAGTTCCTCTCTTTTCTGTTCTCCAAAAATACCATTTCACTCCCATGATTTTCTTCTCAGTTTTCCCTTCACATCCCAGAGCGTGTTTATGAATGATTACTCAACTCTTGCTAGCAGTTTCCTGCATGCACTGTTACCAAGATTTTTCTCTGCCCCTTTACAAAGCTGTTCTGTGACAACTGTACCTCCCAGGGGTCAACTTCCTGTTGCCAACTCCTACCCTTGTGGCTTTAACAACCAATTTCCTGAAAATGCAAAGTTTTGCTTGAGACAGCTGTCCATGAAAATAGCCCAAGAAGTCCTGTGTGGGTGAGGAAGCCAGCAGCTGAGAGCCCTGTAAATATTGCAGAATGACAGGGAGAATTTCTGGATAATACTTCCTCTGCATTCCTAATGCAGGGGGAGATTTTGCAAGAGCTCCCAAGTTTCTTTCTCCTCTTGTGGAGGGACTCCTCAGTCTTGTGTAGCCAAGCCTGGGCACACTTCTGTACCCAGACTTCCTCTACCATATAGTAAGAAAAGTTTCTGCACAGGCCAGGCTTATGTGGGAAGTCTGTCTTGGCTTTGGGCGCGGTGCGTTTTCCGCTTCTTCTCTTTATGGCTTCATGGGGAGAAGGAGATGCATCAGGGGAGGCTGGAGAGGTGTAGCTGTGTTCGGATTGCCCCCTGAGATTTCCCACCCTGCTTCTGCTCACTATGTCTGTCCACATCCTTTTTAACTTGCTTAGGGCCAGGGCAACTTGGAGGAGGAAGATAACGAGATTCTGTCAAAATTCCTTTTATATTTAGCACAGCATGTTGATAGGAGATTACTTGCCAAATCTCAATTTATATGACTGAACTTAAACCCTTTAAATGTTTTAGTGCGTAGAGATTTTAGTGTGTAGGAACAGTGACATTTTTAATTTCCAAAGGATAAGAAAGACTTTTGCTACATTTCACTAAATTTTAGTCGTCTAAACAAAGTGCTTTAGTTGTTCCAATTTTAGAAGTCTAAAATGTGGGGTTTGTTTTATAATCCAGAGAGACCATGAGAATTTCCATAGGTTATGCAAATAATTGTAACTGTGTGACATTTGGCAAATATATCAACATCTCTGGACATTTAATTAAATCTCAGATACAGGGTGCTGCGATTGATTTATTCGTATGGGTGTGGCTCAGTTCCCTGGGAGACGGGTACTGAAGTATTTCACTAACAGTCTGTGACTGTGAATGGTCTTTTTACTGTTCCTGGGGGATATACTATGCTCACTTTTGTGAGCTCATGGGAGGGTGAGTGGGGGGCTTCTCTCCAATGTCATGTGTCCTGGGGTCATTCCATGTACCCTAAGGGTTCCCACCCATGGGTGATTTCTGCCATGACATTTTGGTGGTCACACCTGGGGGAGCGTGCTGGCATTTAGTGGGTGGAGGCCAGGGCCGCTAGTAAGATCCTACAATCCACAGGACAGCCCTCACACTGAAGGACCATCCAGTCCCAAATGTCACTAGTGTCAAGGCCGACAAACCGAGACCCGTGCTGTTGAACTGTGACGTGGCTCTTCCTGCCTTTGACGATGTTAGTTGTCTGTCATTTCACGGCACAACCGATGCCTTTGAATTTATCCTTGATGTAGCTACAAAGCTTCAATAGGCCCGAACACCATTTCATTTTTTAAAGTACATATATTTTTTGCCTACAAATGCTCCAAGTACATATAATGAAAGTGCTTTAGTTCCAAAAACGAATGCTGTATTTGTTCCAAAATCCAAAAACTGCACTTGAAAGAGATTTTAAATCCATATGGTCCACATGGAAGGGGGGGGAATCTTTCATGAATATTTGTTGGCTTGGGACATTACCAATATCATATTTCAAATGACAATATTCCCAAGAATCTTGAAGAATAGTATAATTAGAAGTATAGAAATTTTGAGCTGGAATGAGTTTCAGGGGCCATCTAAAATTTGAGATGTTCAGCCAGACTGTCTCCACATGTGAGGTGTGACATCTGAGGCCCCAGGAGGTGAGCCCTGACCACCCCCACGTATGGGGCTGTGTCACCTGGGCAAGTGGGTCACCTTCATCTGCACTAAGCCAGTTCATCTACTCAGTGGTTGGTGAGAGAAACATTTAATGAAGCAGACTCATTTCTACCTCTTTCTAAAACAATCCACATTATCTTTTTATATCATATCTACAGTGTAAACATAAAAGACTCGATTGTTGAGAAGATACAATTTCGCATCAGATGTAGTAAAATTTGGAACGTGGCTTACCACTGTGAGGATGCACGGAAGTTACCTAAACCCTGTCCCTGATGTTTCTTTCACTAAGCACTCATTGCGAGTGCCACATTCACCAGGCACTGTGCTAGAACGAGCGATCCAAGATGAGAAGAAAGCACTGTCCTGGCCTGGTGGGGCTCACAATGTGATGCACGGCAACAGCATGGAATAAAACCCTGATAGGTGAACGATCGTGATGTCACAGAATAGACACCCACGTGTTAATATTTCAACGGGGTTTCATTATACTGACTTACTTCCCTGGTGTGTATTTCTGTGCATGTTATTAAATTCCTTCATTATTCTACATTATCCATTGTATCCCTGGGCCAGTGGCAAGCACTGGATACAGTGAGAAGATGTCAGAGTCTGGCGTTTGCTCCGACAGCATTTATAATCTCCGGATAGAGGAAGATGCTAAAGAAGAAGAAGGCAGGGGTCAGTCTATATTAGAGGCACTAATGGGGTGACCACTTGGCTGGGTGGTCAAGGAAGGAAGGCCTCTGCGGAAGCAGCACTGGAAGGACGAATACAGGTTATTCAGGGAAAGTGGGTCAGAGGGCTATTCCAGGCAGAAGGAGTAGAAGTATCTGCCGTTTTGCTGCTGGAAAATAGAAGTTATTCCTTCACTCTGTCATCAGTTGAACACACTGACTTAACCAGCATCCTGAAAAACTCACAATATTCCCATAGGATGGACCGATAAGTGTGGTTTAGTGATAAAAAGCAAAGGTTCGGGGCTGGCCTGGATTCCAACACCCTCTGTGATTTGTCGCTACCAGAGGGACCATGAATGTGATTGGCCTCCGTAGGCTCTTTGCATGAGTGACGCTGGAAGGCAGAACGTCCTTTTTTCTCATGTCCCTGGGCTCAGTGCCTCACCGATTTCAGTCTTTGCTCAAAGTCATCGTCTTCACAAGACTTTGTCCTTGTATTTAAAATTGCAGCCCTTCATTATCTCAGTAAACCCTATACCCTTTCTTTACTCTTTTCAGCATACCAATTACCTGTAATCCTACACATTTTTGTTTATTTATTTATTATATGTCCACTCCACTAGAATTAATCATTATGAAACCAGGGATTTTCATTTGCTTTTTTTTTTTCCACTTAGAAAAGTGCTTAGAAAAGTAGCTAGTATATTGGACATTGAATAGACATCTGTTAAAAGTATAAATCTCACAGGGCTCTTCAGAGCGTTACAGACAATGTGTGCAAAGGCTCTAGTACACTACGTGGCATGGATGGCGTAAGTGCTCGAAAAATGGCAAACAGTTTTGTATTTTAATATAAAAATTAGTACTTAAATTGAGAAATGTTCACAATGTTTCCTTCTAAGATCAATTTTCCTAAAATGAGGACATTCTGGACAATCTCTTCAACAAATCGTGTTGGGAAAACTAGAAACCCACATGCAAAAGAATGAAGTTGGATCCTTCCATCACATCATATACAAAAATTAACTCAAAATGGATCAAAGATCTACATGTAATAACTACAAAACTCTTCATGATACTGGATTTTCAATGATTTTTTTGGATATTACACCAAAGGCAGAGGCAGAGAAAGGAAAATAGGTAAACTGAACTTCATTAAAATTAAAATTTTTGTGCATCAAAGGACACTACCAACAGCTTGAAAAGACAACCCATACAATGGGGGGAAATGTTTGCAAATCATATACTTGATAAGAGATTAGTATCCAGAATACAAAAGGAATTCCTACAGCTCGACAACAATAATAAAACCAAACAAATCAATTAAAAAATGGGCAAAAGACTTCAGTAGATTCGAGTAGTTTATATAATATAAACAAATATAAAAATATCTGTTTATATTATACAGATAGCCAACAAACACATGAAAAGATTTACAACATCACTAACCATTAGGGAAACTCAAATCAAAGCCACAATGAGACACCCATTAGGATGGCTCTTACTGAATAAACACAAAATAACAACAATTGACAGGGATGTAAAGAAAATGGGATTCCTGTGTGTTGGTGGGAATGGAAAATGGAAAATAGTATGGAGTTTCTTCAAAAAATTAAATACAGAATTATCGTATGACCTATCCACCAAAAGAATTGAAAGCAGAGACTCGAGCAGATATTCTCACACCATATTCATAGTAGCATTATTCACAATAGCTAAAACGCAGAAACAATGCAAATGTTCATCAATGCATAAATGGATAAACACAATGTGATACATAAATACAGTGGGATAATTATCAGTCTTTAAACGGAAGGAAATTCTGACACCTGCTACAACATGGATTAACCTTGAGGACATGATGCTTAGTGAAATAAGCCAGTCACAGAAGGACAAATATCGCACGATTCCACTTACCTGAGGTACCTAGAGTGATCAAATTCACAGAGACAGAAAATAAAATGTTGATTGAAAAATAGAATAGGGGCTGGGAGGAGCAAGAATGGGGGTTTAGTGTCTAATGTGCACAGAGTTTCAATCTGAGAACATAAGAAAGCCCTGGGGAGGGACAGTGGGGATGGCCGCACAACAACGTGAATGGGCTTAATGCCAGTCAACAGTACCGGGATGAGTGGCTAACGTGGTAAACTTCATGTTATATATACTTACCACAATAAAAATGAGGACTTTCTGACGAGTATTATCAACAATTCTAAAAATATTTTCAACATTACACAATTCATATAGTTTATATTTTCAAGGTTGCGATATCAGACATTTTGGCTTCTTTTTCCTGTGTTCGCCTCCTGTATTTTTTCTACTGTATAGATAAAGTAATCCAAATCTTTAGAAAATTTTCCATTTTAGAGGAATTGACTTAGACCGTTCTAACACAGACTATGGGACATATTGAAAGAAATGCAACATAATGTTGGGAATGGAGGGGAAAAGGTAGCTGAAAGTATTTTCACCTCCACCAGGTGCCAGTTTTAGGTCATGTTGAATTCTCATGGCCACCCCATATGGAAGATGCTATTTCGCCAAATGTTAGAGAACCAAAGATCAAGATAGAAGCCATTTGTCAAGGTTGAGACACATAGATATGCTGGAGGCTTTTTTAACTTGCAGGATATTCACATTTTACAACCTCCATACACAGACATCAAAGCCTGCTCATTCATGACCCTTTCTGTTTTACCACCTTAGTATTTGCATGAAGTGTACCTGGCTTCCAGCCTGCCAGGCTCTATGGGATTTGGTACAGACCATCCCATTTTTGTCCTGTAGTTGCTGAGGACACGAGTTTGCAGAGTGAAGCACTGAAACGTGTGATTCCTTCTTATAGTACAATTCTGCTATCTGCTGGGAAACACAGTTTCAGTGTTAAAATGATGATTTTTGTTGACCAAAATTTACTGAAACTCATTGGTCTAGAGCGTGATTTGGCAAGTAAATTCCTAATCTACCTTAGTTGGTAATCCTATTTTACGATTTCATGTTTTTCCCCTTAAGGGAATGAAGAGAGAAACTTCTATCATGATTGAACCGATAAACATCTTCTTTCTTCTGTAGCACACTGCTTGTGCTCCTATCCGGGTTTTGAACACTGCTCTTTTCAAGTAGGACTAGATTAGAGCTCTCAGATTATAGAAAGTAGGCAGAGATGCTTCTTACCTTAGAATTTACCTACATTGTCAGTGCAGACTTTCAACTTTGAACAGTGAGAATATTAGCAACGTCATCTTAGAACCTTAACTCAGTGACTCACTTGCTTCCAAATGGATGGAAGTATGTCAGGAGATACCGCAGGACCGCGGGCCAGGGCCGAGTGGCTGACTTTCCAGCTGAGCTGCCCAGGCTGACTTAGAATATTGAGAAGGGGGAGGAAGGCCGGCCCAGGGGAGTGCCGCTGCTGTGAAGGCCCCAGGACCCCAGGCGCTCAGCCTACTTCAGGGTGGACATTATGGTTCACCAGCATCACACAGTGAGCACAACTGAATAAGGAACATGCAAGTTGTGTTCCCGCTTGTGTGGTGAACATCAAAAATGTCATACAATTACAGATTGATTGATTTTGATTCTGTAGTTTCTTTTCACATTTTGGAGCCATTTTTTTAAACCTTGAAGTTCTCATGGCTCCAGGGATAACTGTGCCTATGGCTCCTGCTGGATAAAACAACCTTGACCTGAAGAAGGGGGTTAAATCTTCTACAAGGTCACCCAGTTAACTAGTGGCGCGGTATCTGTGCAGGGCTGATGTCAGCAGATGGGCACAGCCCTATGAACACGGTTGTGATATCAATGACTAATGGACATTTCTTAGCTCCATCGGTACATTAGACATTGTAGCAAACATCATTTTGAGCCCTAATCAATAAGATCGTAATCTTAATTAATCATGGAGACGGGGCACAAATAGAAAATGAGGGTCCTCAGTTTACAGACAGAGAGAGAGACAGAGAGACAGAGAGAGAGAGAGAGAGAGGAAATGTTATTCACCAACAGGATCTTCAGTAGACTCTTACTCACTGCCTGGCATCTGAAAACCCTGCTAGGTCCACAGATGATTTGGAGTCTCGTAAATCACGCAGGGCTTGTCCTGGAAGAGGTGGCAGGTGATCCCAGACTTTATAGGTGGGGACATCCAGGCAGAGAGGCAACTCCTCTGGGGCTGGGCTAACCTGGGGCAACCTTCACTCTCTCACAGAGCCCATTATATTTTTGCTTGCTTCCTTGTTTATTTCTTTTATGGCCAGAAAGGAGGTATGTTCAACCTTTGTACAATGTCTTCCTGTATAAAAGCTCAGTACACAGGTCTCTAGTGTTTGAGCCCAAGCCATGCTCATATTCGGGGGACTAAGAAATGCAAGGAGAATTGCCAAATCACAGAAGTTAAGAGATCGGATTTGGCATTTTGAGTAAAATTGGAAGTTCAGTATCTGAGCAAACACCAAGGAGATGGTCCAGGCAGGGCCTCAGGCAGAGGCCATGCTGTCATGAGCCTGACCTCATGTAAACGAATCCAAACACCTGGACTTCTGTGTGACTCCGACACATTCCCTGCAGCGTCCCTCCCACGGACAGTAACGTGCTCCTGGGATGCATTGTGTGACCCGGGACCCAGGATGCACCGTGAGGCAGTGGGGCAGTATTACAACGATCGCTTCAGGTCTCACGGATCACACTAGACGTGTATGAATTCCATCACTTATTCAAGAACGTTTCAGTTCTTTAAAAATACAAACCCAACAATTTGTCCCCGATATCTTTGAGTAAAAGTGAGATTCTAAGAAGACGTAATAAGCACTCTCGTGATTTAAGTACCTTCAGCCATACTGCTCACAGCGCAGCCCACAAATCCAGACCCACAGGGCGTGTTCACACGGGCTGAGCCTCCATGAGAGGAGCAGCTGAATCTCTACTCGTATTCTCTGTTGCTGCCTTCAGCCACGGACCAAGGCCCAGGTGGGCTCTAAAGGCGTGATTTGCCCAGCGTGCCCGGCAAACACAGGGAAGGTGGAGAGGGTGGTGGGCAGAGCTGGAGGCAGACAGACACCCACATCCCTTCTAGAATTATACGTGCCCTCTGTGCTCTGCTTTCTACAGTCTCCATTTATCCAAGCTGGTTAGGCTTCTGCCCACATCATTTTATCCAAGGGAAAAACACAGGAGGCAGGTGACTTAGACCAACTTCTATTAACTAGATGTAAACGAAAAGAGCAATAGTTTCAGGACTTACCTGTGGGTTAGTTCAGTGCACATGAAGGGATAGCTTACAACCTGGAGTCCAGTCCTCAAACAGTAAAAAAGTATGCATTTGCTTGGCTGTCCTGTTTCTGTGCATTTTTACCCCGAAGAAACACACAAATGCTAATTGTATTTATTTACCTCTTTCCTTCCCCTGCCATTTCTTCCTACTTAATCGGTGTCGGTGCTGCTGTCTTCTGCTGCAGGGTAAGCCACCAGAAGACAGCTCAGTCAATGGGGACAGGCAGGTGTCTGTCCATGGACTTTCGCGTGAGCTCACTGCCGGGGGCTTGGGGCCTCCTTCCCAGGCTCAGCCGCCATCCAAGGACTCCACAAGCAGAAGAGAGACTCCCAAGTGCAAACGCTGTGATTTCTCATCAGGCCCAGCAGTGCCGTTGGGGGTAAATCTGGCTCACAGACACATTTTGCTTGGCCCTCATAGCATCAGAAAGTAAGCGAACAGTAAAGTTTACATAAAAAGTGCTGTCGCCAGCTTGCTTTGCAAGTAGGAAGATCCGGCCGGACTGGACAGCCGGCCGCACTGGTGTCTGAGCACTAACTCGGGCGCTGGGGCCCTTCCAGTACCGCGTCTGTCCAGTCGGCCGGAATCTGCACAAGCCAGTCCATTCGGACTCCCCCATCGGGACGGGAGCCTGCAGGCCTGAGGGCAGACCATGCAGGCTGTCCAGTGTCCAGTGCAGAACCAGCAGCCCAGCGTGTTTTCATCCGTGCAGGGAATAGATGTGCTTAGAGAGCTCACATATGCACTTTCCCATGTAGAGATCTTATTTTTCTTTCAGATTGGCCGTGATGATTGCGGGGTCGTGGAGAGAGCAGGCAGGTGAGCAGACAGAGGAGGCTCACAGTCTCCCCACTGCTGACCCCCTGTACCTGCTACCCGTTTGGTCCATGGCAGGATCATCACGGACAGAATAAACAGCATGAAGTGACAAAACAAAGGTGAGTCAGAGCTAGAGAATAAGCATTTTAGAAATATAAAATTCATAAAATGACTAAATATACAAGGGAGTAAGTTATTTTAAAGATAAATATGTGAACACAAATTTCAAAAATAAAAATAAGAATTAATAACTTGAAAAATAAATATTTAGTAATTAATATAAACAATGTAAAATATGAAAGCAAGAGCAAACTAATTTTATTTAACATTACAAATGCTAAAATAATGTCAAAAACACAGAGTTGGATATTATGAAATTCATACTTTGGGCATGAAAAAATCAAATATCAGCAATTTCATATGTTTGAACCCAACATATGTTACTATTACTCTGACAATGTTCCTCAACAGCTGGAAAACATCTGTGTTCTCTCTTTTGTGGGAAAGAACACAGCTCTCCTGGAGCTGGCCGGTGTGCCGAGGGCCTGACGGATGCCTGGGTGGGCATCTGTTCCCTGGACCTCAGTCCTGTTCCCGTCCCCACCCATCCTGCTGCCTCGGCCACCGTCTGCTGGCCCCAGGCACCACCACCCACACCAGGGCTGTGGCTCCAGGGTCTGCAGCCAGTAGAGGACCCAAACTCGGTTCTTTGAGAAACATTGAGGATGGCCCCTACAAGATTCCCTCTTTTTAGTATCGATTTTCACAGCACAATGGGTGCCTTGCTACTCAGATACCCACTGCCCTTTACAAAGTATCACTTTTACTGCAGGTTCCCCTGTAACGGCAGAAGAGCCAAACCAACAGGGACTGAGGCACCAAGATTACTCCCTCGTGGGGCAGAGCCAGAAGAGGGCATTCATGGGCTGCTGGCCGGGACCCAGGCTATGTTTAGCTTCTCCGGTTCTTCGGATTCTATCCTCCAGCACACAAGGTGGCTGCTAACCCCAGCCATTGCAACTGCCTCCAGTCAGGAGGGAGAAGGGAGGAGGGAGGAGGGAGGAGGGAGGAGGGTGGCAGACAGCTTTGTTTAGCTTCCCGTCACCCCTTCAAGAAGCCTTTCTGGTCTCCCTCCCAAATTCTTCCATCTGAGGTCTCGCTGACCAGAGACTAACAAAATAGCCACCTTGGATACAAGGGAGGCTGGGGAATGGTTTTTAGCTGAGCAGATGGCTGGGCCCTGTAATGTAGGCGACACTTAACAGGGAAGAATGGCGGCTGTGAGGTGGGCAGGTAGCATTATTCTTCTTGCCAGAAGTTCCTCCATGTCTTCTCTCCCTGCCACGTCTCTGTACCTAGAGTTTCCCACCTCTGGTCCCTGCAGGCTCAGCCTGGACGTAACCTAAGCCGCCTGCACCGCAGGCTCCCAGGGAGCCCCGTCCTGTGCCAGGTTGGTTCCCAGGCGGCTCTGGCTCGTGAACGGCTGGACACAGTCAGTACAGAGAGTAGAGTGTACGTGCTCCAAACCGGGCAATTCCAGCTGCAGCTAGTGACCCGGGACGATAGATGGCAACTGTTCAGAATCAAGACGAAGTACCTGGGGAAAAATGACCAGTTTCACATACAAATCAGTAATCTGATGAACCCTGCTTTGCAGACACAGAAGGCAAACTTAGCAGGGACAACACAAACTGCACGTTAAAATGTTACTCCTAAGGTTCTCAGCTTTTTTGACTTTGTTCAAAATAGTGAAGGAACAAACACGTGGGGCTGTTTTCTTCAGCACAGGCCGTGGGGGGGACTGTTGTGTGAAGGTTCCTCCTGGGTGTCGGAGAACCCAGAACTCCCGTGGCTTTGGACCTTCTGCCACAGTTTGTAGTGAAATGGTTCGTTCTGAAGGAGCCACCAACTGGGTTGACTGCGCGTGTTCAGGTTCGACTCTTCTCTTCATAACTGAGACAAATTAAATACAAAATAATGTCCCGTTGTGGCACAATGGAAAGAACACAGGGTTTGGTATTGCACAGACTGGGGTTCAAATCCTGCCCTCAACCCTTCCCGGCTTCATTACGTTGCATGATTTGCTTGACTTTTTCATGGTGGTTCTCTTCCCCGAGCAGTTTAGGTAACTGAGGCGGAGCTGGTGACCATGTAGGCAGGAGGGTAGAGGGTCACTCTGAAAAAAGGGAAGGCCTCAAGAGGATCTGGGGTAGCTCGCCTAATGATCCGGCCCCTGTCACTGTTCTATGACACTCAGAAGGTAGAGATGGAAGGAAAGAACAACGCACACAAGGAAAGGAGGGTGATAAATGCGGAGGAGACAGAGCTGTGAAGGGTAGCCCCGCTCACCGCAGCCAGGCCCCGCTGGCCTGCCAGGTTCGCGGCCCGCAGGACACCTTGCTGCTTGGCTTTTGTCTGCTCTGACGTGGGGTCAGGAGAGACTCCAAGACTCTGCCAGTGTTGCTGGCATTTTTCCAGAACCGGCAAGTCAGAAGAAACTTCAAAACAAAATGAAACAAAATGACCACCCTCAAAGCGAAAAGAGAATGCATTGCATTCAGAAGGGGAAAACTGATGTTCTAAAAGTGTACTTAGAGAAAGCCTCTGAGAGTTGAAACACAGAAGACGGCAGAAGTCGGAGTGAGTAGAAGTGTGGCAGCAAAAATTGAAGAAATTTCTCAGAAAGTAGAAAAAAGAACAAGGACTTAGAATATTAGTAAAAACAAACAAAACAACACACGATGTTCAGGTTCCTGCGTTGACTACAGGTTTGTGTCCCCTCAAAATTCACATGTTGGAACCCTATCGCCGGCACGTTGGTGTTTGGGGGCCTGCCGGTCCTCGCGGTGGGTCAGCGCCCGGGTGACAGTGTGGACGTGGGCGAGCACTCCACTCTCTGCCGTGAGAAGACCTCCCTCGGCCGACCCAGAGACGGTTCACACCAGACGGCGCCCCGGGCTGGGCCTCGGAGCCTCTGGTGCCGTGAGAGGTGGATCTCTGTCGTTCAGGGCTCCCGGTCACAGTGACGGGTCACAGGAGCCCGAAGCAATGAATAAAAGGCTCTTTTCAGAAGCTACGACATTCTACTAATAGGAGCTCGAAAATAGAAAACAGAGAAGTTATGCATCAAAGGCCTAAAATGAAACAAATGTCTAGAAGTTAAGGACTGGACTTCCCACACTGAAAGCATCCGCTGGGTTTTCAAGACAACGAAGGGAGCAAGCCATCACACCAGGACTCATCGTAAGAATATCGCGAGAAATAACATTGAGACATCTGACTTCAAATATTGAGATAAATATTACAATCGAAGGTCATTACTTCTGGGAAGTCTTTCACTAGAACAGGCAGAAACGGTTCAGAGGAGTGCTGTGCTTCTGTATGAGCCCTACATTTGACTTTTTCTGTTGGCCGTGCTGATACATTAACACACAAAAAAAAACAGACATTACATTATTTTGAAAAGTGAGACTTTTCCCCAATAAAGCACATTTAGGGGCGCCTGGGTGGCGCAGTCGGTTAAGCGTCCGACTTCAGCCAGGTCACGATCTCGCGGTCCGTGAGTTCGAGCCCCGCGTCAGGCTCTGGGCTGTCCGTGAGTTCGAGCCCCGCGTCAGGCTCTGGGCTGTCCGTGAGTTCGAGCCCCGCGTCAGGCTCTGGGCTGTCCGTGAGTTCGAGTCCCGCGTCAGGCTCTGGGCTGTCCGTGAGTTCGAGCCCCGCGTCAGGCTCTGGGCTGATGGCTCGGAGCCTGGAGCCTGTTTCCGATTCTGTGTCTCCCTCTCTCTCTGCCCCTCCCCCATTCATGCTCTGTCTCTCTCTGTCCCAAAAATAAATTAAAAACGTTGAAAAAAAAATTAAAAATAAATAAATAAATAAATAAATAAAGCACATTTATGTGCTCACATAATTGTTTCTGTTGTTACCTGCATGTGCAGAGGAGTACTTACCATGTTAACGTTGGATTCAGGTGACAAAGGTGATTCAGGGCTGCTGTGTCCTCTACGAGTGTGAAGACTGAGCCACAGACGGGGCGATCAGCTGTGGCAGATGCCAGCCCTCAACCTGCAGGGACCTACCTGGTAAACTCAACATGTTCTGGGTGCTTTCTGCTGTGGCCCTGGGGTTTTCCATCGTCATACGGACCATGACCGGATGCTGGGGGTGTAACTGGAGCCTAAGGCTCTTGACCAAGAAGCTGTTGCTGTGGTAGGGCACACCGCGGGTCCCCATTTCATCGTCAAGCGAAAGACCACCCTGCTGAGAATCAGTCTGGACTTCAAACAGTTATTTCATGCATCGAGCCTTCATTTCTGCTCTTGACTGGAGCACCTTGGATTGGAAGATAAAGTCTTTAGAAAATGTGGCATCTTGTGTCATCATGCCGCCGAATCTGCTCCCCCCCGCCCACTTCCCTGTGGGAAGTTGTATTTCCTGCTCTGTGGGTGTCAGACTTGGCCTGTATCTCTTCTGAACAGAATACTCAAGAGTCAGTTCATGGTCCACCATCTTCCCTATTGCCATCTCACAAAAGTGGTGACATCCCATGTGTGATCGTACCTTCAGCTTGTGCATTCACGGCAAAGGCAGAATGGGGCAGAGTTTAGGTGACTCGTGACAGGCGCGTCCCATGTCATTGGCGCCGTTGCCGTTGCCAGAGGGTAACACAAATGCGGCTGGCAGATGGCACGTCCACCCAGAGGAGTGCCACCTTGCCCAGTTTCCCTGGTGAACTGAAGAAACCCACACTTAGGATTTTGAGCTTGATCAAAGAAGGGAGGAAGCTATTGATGGGGGTGGAGCTGAGGTATCACATACTCAAGTTTATGTTTACAAAAGTCATTCTGGCTGAAGCATAGAGATGGGGTTGTGGTGGAGGAAAAAATGGGTGTGGGGATATATTTTTGGAGGCTACTGAGGAAATATAGGCAAGAGATGATGGTGTGGAGGTGCTGGTGGAGAAAAAGAAACGATGTCAAGGGATATTTAGGTGGAAACCCAGTGATGGAATTAAGGCAGACGAGGTGGTGTCCAACTGGAGATGGGGAGGGGGCACTGACAGAAGCAGGGAAATCTGTAGACAGGAGAGCCAGGGACCGCTGAGAAGAGGTAAAGATCATGACTTGTAGCATAAGTAGTCTGAGCTGAGGTGGGCTGGAGACATCCAAGCTGGTTTCTTGGGTGTTTTGCTCTACCTTCTGTGCAAGACAGAAATGCTGTCCACCAAGTTGCTAATGTTCTCCAACATTGCAGGGAAGCCCATCCTCAGGTACGCATCCTGTTAACACTAACTTAGTGTATTTTTATTACTATATTGAGTAATAGCAATGAGTAAGACTGCTGTTTTTTAAACCTAGACAAGAACATGGCTCAACTGTAGTTCATTTTTGCATTTCTGACAAACAAATGACAGACAGTCTCCTTTTTTTACAACCACAAGGCAGACCAGGAATTTCAGTGACTGCCTCCAAGTCATAAATGAACTTTGTGAACTTTATGGCCGTATTAGGATTGCCGGCGAAGCCGCCCAAGCTGTGCCGTTAGACGACGGAGTTCCCGTGCAACAGGTTCGGTATGGCGGAGGACGGCCATCTTGCGCCTGTTCTGCGAGGGAAGCTCCTCGAGGGCGCAGAGCTGCAGCTGCAGCTCTAGTGCACAACCCATAGGTCACACTCCACATACAGACCAATCTAAAAGTATCGAGCAATTCTCGCTTCGGTAGCACATAGAGTTGGCACGACACAGAGGAGATTGACGTGGCCCCTGGGTGCGGGCGGCACGCAAAATTATTAAACAAGACAAGATGCGGCATCTAAAACTTCCGGCCTGTTACTTTTCCATAATCTCTGCCATGGTGACTATAGGTGAATGTGAGGTTGGAAAGCCACCGTTGCTACGAGACAGGCCTTAGGGCCTCAACAAGTAAAAAGCAGGACAGAAACAAATCACCTTAAAGGAGCATAAAGAAATATGTGAATTGGAAACTTTTTGCCCTTGAGAACTAATGAGGTGAAACACTGACTCCGTGACATCCGATTAGTCCTTGTCTAATCCCACCCACACGGCGTACAAGGACACGCCTGTCCACCCACACGCACCCTCCTTAACTTACTCTGCCCTCTAAGGACTTCCACATCCTCAGTCATCCCTTACCTGGCTGTGCACACCCTCCCCAGCTTCTGGGACGTGGCCCTCGAGCCGGCTGACGGGAAAGCAGTCTTTCCCTTCCTCCCTCTGGGAAATCCGCTCCTCTCAACGCCCAGCCCCAGCTGGCATACCTTGCGGAACCACACGCCCGAGCAGCCTGGGGTTCTGCCTTCCACTAACATCTTCTTCCCTCGAGTGTCGCTGAGGAGGACAAGTGCCTCCCTGGAAATTACGGCTTCCCACAGGGTAGTCGCCTCCCGAGCTGGAGAATTTTCTCCTCAGGGAAATGGATTCTGATTGAGTTTGCATGTTTCAATTCTACACTTCAGAGCAAAGACCACAGAAGTGTTTTTCTTCTAAAACATTGCTGTTCTTGCTTTGGGCGGTCAGCAGTCTCCAGCTTCAGCTGGTTCCCCTCCGTGCTGACTCCCTCCGTGGGCTGCTCACACATGGGTATGGAAGGCAGCTTACAAGGGCAGTCACTTTGGAAAACAAAGAGTTTTTGTAGAAAAGATTAAAGATACCATGTTTATATTGGGCTTCTCAATGTAAGCAGATTCTGAGATATTTTGAATAACAGCCAAGCGGACACTTATGCTCTCTGAACATTAATTAGTGTTTTTTGCACACATATCTATTCTGCTCAATGTATTTAGAGATTTGATTTAATTAGAATAACAGCCAAGCGGACACTTATGCTCTCTGAACATTAATTAGTGTTTTTTGCACACATATCTATTCTGCTCAATGTATTTAGAGATTTGATTTAATTACAAAACCCTAACAAACCAAACTGTGTGTTTTGCACATGGTAAAGGACCACACACTCACTAAAGCCTTAGGCGGAATCAGTTTACTGTGGATTCTATCCAATATTATGATGTTCCGTTGTCCAAAAATACAGTTCTGAGAGATGAGATTAGAATTATTTGTGCTGTTTGGCAGAGATTTCATTAAGTGAGAGGGCTTTCACGGTCTTCTTAGACCAAGCAAGCTTTATTAGGCCAAATTATTTTTAGGTGTATCTGTGGAATCTCTCCAGTTTGTTGTATGTCCTAGTGTCGTGGGGGTCTGGAATTTTGTTTTACTTTCCTTTTTTAAGTTCCCTCGCGCCCTCTGATATTATTCAAAGTAAAACACATTCTGTTTCCTGTCTGTCTGAGGACAGTGGAAATGCAGCATATGCTTGGGTTTTAACGTGGCTACAGAAGAAGTGTCACCACCACTGTGGCACCATCACGGGCACCGCACGAGACCCCGAGGGGCCTTGTGCTCCCGGGACCTGCTGTCCCGCACAGTAGCCGCTTACCTGCACGCAGGGCAGCTGTTAGGCATTTTCTTAGAGTCAGACGGCATTCAGATTTGCAGTATTCACGAGTTCTCTGACAAACCGTAACTTAGTGCTGGTGTGAGATATTAGCCACCATGCTGAGTGTCACGGCTCAGGCCACACGTAGCCAGCTTCCAGTGTTCGGTTCACCACACGGTTGTCTTAAGTTCCAGACTAAGGTATGTTCAGCCTTCAGTGCAGCACACAAAACATCTCCAGCTCCTGTCACTGATGCCTTGAGCCATAAACTCCCCAAGAAAAAAGAAATCTTTTTCTAAGGAGATTGGCTTCCTTTCAAGCTTATGAAAACCAGCCAGAGGGCTCAGGCTAAGTTTAGACACCTAAAAATAAAGTGAAAACTTGGTTTTTAAAGTTATTATTATTATTACTTTAAAAACCATTTTGAAATGTACTCATATAGTGTTACAAAATCAGACTTAAAATGTTTCATTGTCATCATGCAAATTAGTCTGGTTTTGGCTCTGATAAAATGAAAAGCTTCTGTAATGAATGTTTCTTCTTCCTTCTCTCCTAAGAACTGCAAGGAGATTCCACTTACACAGCCTCCAAGGGTCGTCAAAGTCGTGAAGACAGAGGTGGGATGGGCACCGGGGGGGGGAGGGGGGTAGTGTTTCATGGGGACAGAGTTTCTGTTTCACAAGATGAAAAGCTATGGGCACAGACAGCTGCACAACAGTGAACGGATCTCGTGCCTCTAAGCTGTACTCTCGGAGATGAAGACGGTGAACTGTGTTGTGTATTTCACCACAATAAAAACAAAGGAAAACCCAAACCAAAACTGAACATGCAGAACTCTTTTTTAATGTTTATTTATTTTTGAGGGAGAGGAGAGAGAGAGAAAGCGAGGGAGAGCAGAGAGAGGAAGAGAGAGAATCCCAAGCAAGCTCAGTGCCGTCAGCACAGAGCCCAGTGCAGGACTCGAACTCATAAACTGTGAGTTCGTGACCTGAGCCACAATAAGCGTCGGGATTCTCAACCTATGAGCCACCCAGGTGCCCCTAAATATACACAGTTCTGTGGGACAGACAACGATGATGGTGTACCCATCACAGCACCTGCTTGTCATTTAGCTCTTAAACATCATCTTCCCCTTAAAGAGTTGGATGCATTATCAGACATATGTGCTCTTATAAATGGTGTGTTTCTGATGCAGATATGGATTTGCCTGTTGATGTTTGGCTTTCTTTTGAATATTATACTTCTTAATATACGCCAAACGTATGAAAAACCAGAATGAAAAGAAGATTCTGAAAAATGGCAGGCCTGGTCGCACTCTTTTCTACTTTCATGGAGGAAATGCTGCACTGTTCTGGCAGCTGGGTGATTGTGAGGTGGGTGTTCCCTACCATTGTTGAAAATCAAACGTAAATTTTCTGAACTTCCCTAAACAGGAAGATTCTTACCAGAACCTAGTTAAGGATAATTTGGTCATTTTAGAAAGTGGGTTTATGCAGGTGAGTTCTGCAACAAAATCCAACAAATTCTAAAGACAGAGGGTTGAAACACAGCTGCCTGGAGAGAGAGGTGCCTCTGCTCTCCGCGGCACGACCTGCCCGCCGGTTCTCCGTCCGTGGGGCCAGCAGGTACAGCCCCTGGTTCCCAGGCATGGCCCCAAGGCCACACCCACGGCCGGCAGGTCTGCTCACCAAATCTGGGAGCTGGGTGCTGCCTGGGGAGGAGGGGAGCGAAGAAGGCGGATCCCAGGGGCCTCCCTCCATTAACATCGGCCTCGTCCTGTGAACTCCCTATGCGTCCAAGCACATGACATCACATCACATGTCACTTTTTCTTAAGAGAAATGTGCGTGAAGCTGGGTGCGTGAACGCGAAGTCAGTTGTGGACACGCTTCGGCCCCTGCAGCTGTTTTGTGTGGTGCACGGAGCATGGCTGGGCAAAGCCCACGTCTCCAGACGCAGAAGCAGCGGTCAATGCAGAGTTACAGACAGACCAAAACATGCATGGTTAATAAAAAACAAGCAGCAAAGTCTGGCTGAATAGACAGAGAGCCTCTGGGGGGAGAGTCCAGAGCTCTGCAAAGTGGGAAAACCGACGGGGCCGAGGCTGTCTTTGGTGTCATGACCGCGTGGGGG
This sequence comes from Panthera pardus, assembly GCF_024362965.1. Classification (NCBI taxonomy): domain Eukaryota; kingdom Metazoa; phylum Chordata; class Mammalia; order Carnivora; family Felidae; genus Panthera; species Panthera pardus. The sequence goes on along the minus strand of NW_026526832.1, from coordinate 40,860,517 downwards.
TGCCACACTCCCTGGGGTTCTGAGCAGATGCTCTTCAGCGAACAGACGCACAGCGACACACGCATGTCTGTCGGTCATGAACACCATGAACAGCTTTCTATCAATAATTAAATGTAAATACGTGGTTTAAGACAAAACTAATCCAAGATCATTAGTAGAGCTTAGTGTCTCCAGGGTCTCTGTGGCCCTCAGCTCAGCTGTATTCATGGACAGAGTAACTCCGAGGCCAATTCTGTCACTGAAAACTTCTAGAAGCACCTTCGTCCTGGTGTAGGTAACAGACTCCACCCATTTTGCCTGTCCTGTGCCTCAGAGACTCTCAAACCCTGGAGGTGGCCTCCCTTGGTTCCTTAGAGAAGAAGGTAAGTGTGTAGGGACGTGAGATGCCCCGTCCTGTCCATCAGGCACTACTCTTGCCTCCTGTTTCAGAGGAGAGAGCCAAACCTTGGAAAACCATGTAAACTGACTGTGACCTAGGAGTAAGAAGTGACATTGTAAGGGTCTGACCCAAATGTCTGTTCAACACCAAAACCTGTGTGCTTCCCACTAAGTCACACCGCTTTTCAGGGATTTGTTCTTACTAGAACACAGAAGAATGACTTACAGAGGCACTGATAAGTATCTGGAGACTAGGTACAGCAGAAGACACAGGAAATACCCATCCATAGCGCGCAGATATGGATGAGAGATTCCAACCATTCCCCTATGACAGAAAAAACACGTATGAGAAAACAGTTAAGAAAATCCAGAGTCAGATGTGCAATAAAATGAAAGAGAAAATATCTCTTCGAAGATAGAACTGACCTGTGCACGTTTTGCTCTATGAAGTCATGGCATGAGACACACTGGCTGAGGCGCCCTGACCTCACAGAACAACCCCACCTCTCAGGGCCCGGGGTGGGGGGCCCTCTGCCCCACATGTCCCCTGGCGGTCACAATGCGCTGGAGAACAGCAACACCCCTGGAAATGTGCTGAGAGCTATTCCTAATTAGCAGCAGTATTTTCCGTGGCACATTATGCTCTGTGAGAAGAAAGAGAACACCCTTCTCTTGGCTTTGCTTTTGTACGCTTAGCCTTTTTTTTTTTCCCACCCTGAAATGTCTTTCTGTGTAATTCAATGTAGCATAAGACACTCTTCAGCATTCGGCAAATATTGATTGCAAGTCTAATATGTGGGACTGAAATGAAAGTCCTGGAACACACACACACACTCGATTCTTGTGAAAGCCTTTTAACGGCTCTCCACTGCAAATAAAAGTCACGCTGTTGGTGCTGGTTATGACCACCTCCTCGGGCAGCCTGAGCTGAAAAGGAAAATCAGGAATTGTGCTTTTGTGCCACACCTAGTGAGGGGCTGCATGCAAATTTCTACTTGAGTATAGAGTGTTTCTGTCCTTTAAAAAGTGAGTAGAGAGTTATAAAATTATTAGAAGCAAAGTTTTCACTCTTTCTCCAAAGAGGGCCTGGGTTTTTTCCAGACTTGGCCTGACAGGTGCCTGGGTTAGCAGTTCTGCAACCATCAGCCTGTCCAACAGGGCAGGGGGCTGACCCCTGGGGCCACCACAGTGTCCAGCAGGGCAGGCGGCTGACCCCCGGGGACACCACCTTGTCCAACAGGGCAGGGCGCTGACCCCCGGGGACACCACAGTGTCCAACAGGGTAGGAGGCTGACCCCCGGGGCCACAACAGTGTCCAACAGGGCAGGAGGCTGACCCCCGGGGCCACGACAGTGTCCATCAGGGCAGGGGGCTGGCCCCCGGGGCCACGACAGTGTCCATGCAGGCAGAAGCCGACCCAGGATGGAGGACAGGGACGTGGCCGATCCCGGGGTCCCAGGACAGGGAGGCTGGGTCGATGCTTTATCCTTACAGACTTCATAGGAAACAGATGAGGTCTCAGAGTCACTAACTCTGTTGCTAAAGTTCTGGTTCTCTTACTCTCCATTTCACACAAGGAAATAGGAGGCTTTGAGGGCTCAGCATCTGGCCAGAATTGTTCTGACAACAGATTATAATAAGGTGTGGTATTTGGACTTGTGATTTAATGGAAATAAGTACATATAAGCAATAACCACAGACATAACTTTGGTTCCAGCCTGTTCGAGGTGTGGCTTTGAAAGAAGCAATCTGAACGTAATACAGAAGATCATGTTAGTTAGATTTTAGGAGACTAATCAATCTTTACAAGTTAATTAAATCAAGTGGTATAAATACCAGGAAAAGCCAGAGAGAAACCCTTTCTTTGTCTTTGTTTTCCTTGAAATGATATATAGGTGTCACTCCAACTTAAAGGCTAGGAAAAAAACCTTAAAAACAAAGCGTAATTACTGTAGTGATAGGTTGTTGGTGAGCGTCTAGTTCCGTCATCTGCTAAGATGGGCCGTCTCGGATGTCGGAGTCAGAGCCCTTCAAGTCCGAGCCCCAGCACGGACGTGACTATGAGCACAGGTGCCGGGGAACTGTTCTCTCCACTCACAGCATCCACGCTAGAGCCATGACCACCTCCGCCCCCACCAGACCCTGGGTTCTACCCTGTCGTCCACATACAGCGCTTGTTGAGTAAGAACAGCCCTTGAGCGCATCGAGCACCCAGGATCTGCTTCTGGCTCTCCTTCAGGAGGAACTGGCCTTTTTCACCTTGCTGCCACAGGATGCACGGTTCGGGGCTTAAGTGCAGATGGTCAATAAACAGTGCGCCCTGCTCTGGACAGCGGGCAGCTGTCCTGTGAGTGTCCCTCCCAAGTGCCACCGCCAGCCAGAGAGGACTGTCCACGAAAGGGAGAGAGCCCTGCCAGTCAAGGGTCTGCAACTTACCAGAATTCCTTCATGGAATCCCTTCGAGGGGTCACTCTGGAAGTGTGTGGGTTTTTATCGTAATTGAGAACTTAAAAAAATACTATTTCTTTGCCTACCAAAGCCTGGAAGTCCGACTTTTCCGTCGTGCTGTCTTTGTCTCTCTGAAACGAACCCTAACTAGGAACTGAGTGCAAAAGTGGACTAAGAATTTATCCTCAGAGACAATATGGCCACAGAACTATTTAGAAAGTCGAATAGCAATTTACACGCTGCTTCGACAAGGCTGGGGGCTCAGCTGGGGTGAGGCCATCGGCTCCGGCTGAAAGGACAAAACCAGGGTGTAGCCGTCAGCATCGCGCTTCTTCCCACAGGGAGAGCAGAGGCTGGGTCCTTGCTGCGCAGGGGAACCGGCTGCTCCCAGGACCTCAGTTACTGGACGTTAGATGCTGCAAAGTGCTCTTTCTGGACGAAAAGGTAATTACAGTGTTTAATAGCGACTCCAGGAAGTGCATATCCTACAACTTTTTTCCCTTCCCTTCGGCTAATCGAAATGCACGAGTGAAGCCATCCAGCCCCTCCACTGACGAGGACTGCTTTCGGGCGGAATCCCCAAAGTACCAGTCCCCTGAGAAACCACTTAGGTGATGAGAATGCGGAAGAGGAGAGAAGGCCTGAGAGCAGGAGAGAAAGGAGACGCAAAGACAAGAGAGAGGGATGGGGGGAGGGGGAAGAAAGAGAACCACTTAGGTCCTGGAGGGGCCGCAGGGAAGGGTCGGCCGTGCACAGTGTCCTGGGGGAGAAGGGCGGCCTCCCCTGACTCCACAAGGGACACAGTGTCAGGATTCAGCTGTCACAGCGTGTCACCGGCCTTCTGTTTTCTCCTGGGTTAAGTCCTTCAATGTCACCTTTACCTGAAGAGGAAGTATGTCGAGGAGATGAGTCCCAGTGAGCAGTGCCCCAATACATCCACAGGTCTCGTCCCTGCTTCTGAGTCTCCAAGCCGCTCCCCATTTCCTGCCACTCCCGACACATGGCCCGAGATGTCCCCGTTTCCGCACCTCTTGACTTTCTCCACTGTGAGCTGCTGCTACGATTCACCGCGGTGGCCCCGTGTGTGTGGAGCTGTCACTGTGCTACTGTCCCAGGCGGCACACGGGTCTCCTACCACGGGAGTTGGGCGGGGGCAGGTCCTTCCTCTCGTTACAGCCAAAAGACAGGTGGCGCCCCAGCACTGACGGCCCCCCGGGACGGCAGGGCTCCGGGCCTGGCGCTCGGTTTAGGTCCCACCCTCTGCGGGACTTGGAAACACCGCCTCCACGTTTGGATTTAACACAGTTGTGATGGTGCCGTTGTTTGCGCAGGGTCCCTGTGCTACCTTTCCACCCACGGAGCCGCCTCCCGTGACCCTCGGCTTGAGGCTCTCATCTGGGCCTTTCTGCAGCCTGACATCGATTTCTCCAAACGGCAATTTTTAAAGTAGTAATAGAACAAGCTGGGACTGTAATGATCTCTTCACCTGAATTTTCGGTCTTTTATTTACAAAATGCAGAATACGGAGTTGAGTTGGCTCTCACATGGGATCCATTGTATTTAATGTTTGAACTTTTAATCGGAAGATTTCGTTCAGTGTTACAGTTTTTGTATCTCACCTATTTAACCTTGAGGCAACTGCTTATATGATCCTCAGATGTTTCAGTAAAATGCAAAGTATAAAAAAAGACATAATTCTAGATGAATCATCACCTACCACTGAATAAAAACACATTTATTTCGTAATACCAAAAGGGGTTTACTCAGGCATACCAAAATGATACATGGAATTTCTGAATTTCCCATTCTGTGAATGTCTCTGAATATGGTAGAGAAAATTGCTGATAGCTAGTTTGAATAGCAAGAAATTTCTGGAAGGAAAGCAAACAACTATAAGTGTATGAAACTGATCTTCAAGAGAAAATGCAGGCTGAAAGCAACTTTGTCCCTATACATGTACCTTTTTTACCACAGTAATGAGACTGTATTACAAAAAGTTTGCAAAATAAAGAAGACAAAAATCACCTTGAACAATACAATCACCATCAGCGTGGCCACCACCAATATCCCAGTGTAAATTCTTCTGGGCCGTTCTCTATGTTACGTGGCTATATGGTCATATTTGCACTGTGCAGACAGTGATATGTGTTTTGTACTTAAAGCTTGATTATAAGCTTACCTCTGTATTGTCACATACGTTTTAAGCTTTGGTTGCGAGGGAGGAAGACTGAGGTTTTTATAATTATTCTTGCCTGCCTCACAAACACAGTTCACTTTGCGTTTATGCACCCACGGGGCGGGGGCGGGGGGCGAACACCCAGACTGAGTGCTTGAATCCTTCTGGTTTCAGGCTGGTTCAGCTTCTTGGGAGGCAACAGTCAACTCTGGGTGTCCCCTCCCCTCCTCTGGGCTGTCACGGGGGGTCGGACCCAGGGCCAGCAAAGGTGGCAGCTGAGGGCCCCTGCAGGCCTCCCTCCCTGGCTCTCCCACCTCCTTAGCCCTCAGCTCAACCACAGCAGGAGCCCCAGTTACCTGCAGAGGCCAAGGAACATCCGTCTGTGTCCCCGAGTCTCCCTGATGGGCAGCTGCTGTGGTTGCCAGGCTGGGTACAGTGGCTCACAAGGGCTCAGTCACACTGCTGGGACCCCCACAGCACCTGGCCTGCAGAGTCAGAAGCGGGGAGAACAGGCTTTGAACTCCTGTCCTGCGGCTTCCTTCCCCATGGCTCTGCCTGTGCAGAGGCCTCTCTGGACACATACCTACTGTCTCCTGAGCCCATCACTTTGCAGAAACTCTTCCAGGTCTGGCATTTTCATATATTAAGAGAAACTTAAGGGATCTGACAACAAATACGTGTCTGCATGTAGATGTGTGTGTGCGTGTGTGTATCTGCGTCTACTTCTGCCCAAGGACAGGAAAGATCACAAGTACGGAGAGTGAAAGGGAAAAAACACACTAGTTTAATCATACTTCTAGGCAGTCTCTGTTGCACCAATAGTTCCTTAGTGTTTCATGCTTCCTAGAAATGTGTTGGGCGTGGAATAAATTGGAGACTGCATAAGGAGGCATCATTCCAGAGCAAGCTGCAGGTGGGTCTGGGCAAACATGCAGAGTCGTCTTCCTACAAACACGAGGCTCAGCTGAGACCTGCACCTTTACTACCAGGCAGTGGAAATCAGCTGATTTCTTCCTGTGAGGCTCTGAGGGGCAGCACCGTGGAAACAATTACTCTGCCAGAAGAGGACGATCAGGAGGTCTGGGTGTAGTTTCATGTTCCAGGCCCTTCCACTCAGGGGTGCTCTTCCTGAGGTGGGTGGGGAAGGGGTGTGGGATGAACCCAGGTGAGAATGTCCTAATATTGAAGAAACGTCTAAAATGTAAGTCGCTATTGCAGAGGCTCCTATTCCTTCTAGACTATTCCTTTTCATATAATGTACATAGCTTCTCTGTGCTGAGCCCAAGAAGACTTGAAACTGTGTAAGACCAAATAAAAGTCCCACCTGCCCAGACCCAGTCTGAAGGCTCCAGGGAGTGCCAAGTACACCCTCTTTCTTCCTCACTCTCCGTGCTCCCTGCTGTGGGCTGGTTTCCGCACCTTGACAAACAACAAGTACTGACCATCCCAGGAGCGTCAAAGAGCAGTAGAAATCAAGAAACTAAGATTCTAATGATAGTTCTGAGCTCGATTAGTTACATACCATGCCTCTACCTCTGCTTTCCCACTCGCAGGTGGAAAGGTGTGCGGAGACCTGCGTGTGCCTCTGCTTGCCAAGCGTCCTGTGATCCCAGGCATTCAGACAAAGTTGATGAAGCCCCAGTGTTCCCAGGCTATATCTGTGGAACCAGGCTCGAGCTGCCTCGTGGTGTGGGCAGCATACACCCCAGAGGTCCTGGGGGTGCAGCTGGCAGAGGTGTGGCTGGTGGAGGTTTAGTGGTTATGAGTTGTGTTTTGGAGGTTCACACGTAGGTTTGAATTCCACACAGGCCACCGATTAGCACTGTGAACTAGTCAAGTCAGGAGATCACATACCCCAAGACATTCACGTTTCTGTTCTAAGGAAATTAATCAGCAAAGACTTTTTGAGCATCTTACAGCTAATCTCAGGAGCCATCTAGGAGCTTGGGAAGCATCACCATTGCAGGGACCAAAGGTGCGTGTGTTCATATAAACATCTGGCAGTTGTCTCACGGTGCGCACTTTCTCTAAATGCTTCCAGAAACCAGTTTCCAGTCTAGTCCCATACCACTGCAAGTCCAGTGGGGAGGGTTTGTCTCTCTCCCGGTCACTCCTGGACAGTCAGCATGGATGCAGTGCCTGGCACATCGTAGGTGTGTGTCCCAGCATGTAGCTGGCCGAAGTTACCCACTCATGACTCCTGTAGTCACACTCATGTTCCAAAGCTGGTACTGACTAGCCTGTGTGATGTGTTCATCACTGTCTTTGATCCTCTCATCCCAGAGTCTGTGCTAAATGCCTTTTCATGTGCCTTCTGATGTGGAAAACAGAGGCAGAAGGAAATGGAAAATAAAATTAAATTTCCTTATAACCTGCAGCCCATTGGCAAATACTTGAAGCTGGCAGAGTAAAACCTTTCTCCAGAAACTCCCTACTGTCTTAATGCTAATGCTTTGCTAGGGCATAGCATAGCATAGCTATGAGCATATACTCTATGAGCATAGAGCATAGCATAGCATAAACAAACTTAGCCTGACAATAGCCAGGCTTCCAGCGTCCTGGAAGTCTGTAGCATATGAAAATCTCACTGGAAACTTCCCCTGGACTTTATTTACCCCAACTCCCAAATAGTCTCCTCATGGTCCCAGGGAAGTTCTTCCTGCCCATGGGCCCTGTCCTCGTGCTTTAATAAAATCATCTTTTTGCATCAAAGACATCTTCATGAATTCTTTTTTTGGCCATCAGCTCCAAACCCTATCACCCAAAACTTCATCATTTGGCGCCTAATGTGGGGCTATGAGTCTTTTCATCTGGACTCTGAGCGGTGCAGTCTTGGTGAGTACTTTCTCTTCATTTACTCTCATTTCAGGGGCTTTTTGAGAAGTTTGGTCTTACTGGAATGCTTTCATGTCGATTGTTCAGGCTGTAATCCTCTAGCCCATGGCTACTCTATGGGGAGGAGAAAGCCTGCCTTTTGGCTGGAAGTTAGTACCCTGGCCGGAATGGTAATAAGACCCAGAAACTTGATCCCCTCTCTTCATTCCTGTCCTTATACAAAGTTGTCTGTCTTGGGTATGGGACAATCACCTAAGGCACTAGCATGGCTCCCAATCTTAAGACTCCTGTATGAGGTTTCCTCCTCATTCATGTAGTATGATCCCCTCCACATCCCTGGTCTAGCTGCTTCTGGCCACAGGACCTCTGTTCAGAGCCAGCCAAAACCAGTACTCGACTGAATTAAAACCCAACTTGGGACCATTTCCTAGGAAGTTGACTGTAGGGACTACACGTGTTGGAATGTTGCTTAGATCATGATGGATTTCTAGCTTTACTATTTTCCATCTTTGTCCTCATCTACATAATTGGTTTTTTAAAACTTTTCCAGTGCTTTCCATGAGTTAAAAATGGTGGGTTCTTTGTGGCCTTCTCAGCAAGGCAAGCCACAGTACAACACAGCATGGCCTCAAGGCACACATGCTCCATATACCAGCACCCATTTATAGTCTAGAATGCAGTGGGGAAGCGAGGGGAGGGCAGGCCTCCCTCCTACATGGGCCTCTAATGGCAGCGGTGATCATATGGATTTTATTCATATAATAAATGAATTATTTATTCATATAATAAATGAATTAAAGCGACCTTGGGTCGCTTTGACACTTCAGGAACCTCGGACATATCCTGTGCGTGGGACGCCACTCAGGAGTCATGGGCAGGGGGATATTTGTGGTAATGGACCTTCTCTCTTCAGTCCCCAGGAACTCTCCTTTGGGATGCCTTTTAACTCACAATTTTGGATTTGCAATTTGGACTGCAAAATTTGGGAAAGGACTTATCTTCTGTAACACTGCATGCCCATAACAAGATCTGGCAGTAAGATCTCTTCTGCAGGAAACAGCAAATGGACAGATGTACCCTTGGTCCAGGACTTCATGGCTCTAAACAAGGACCCATATATCAAGGCCTTTTGCAGAATGTTTTTGTCTGAATATGCTTGGCTAGTAAACTCCCTCCTGATATTGAATGTCTAACAGGCCTCCTCCTGATAGAACTCAGTTGTTGGAGGAAAAAGGCCATCCCTGATGAAGGGGTTCTGACTCTCTCACTGTTACTAATAGTGGTGGCTTCTCCCTCATTCATTTCCCAGGTTAATGGCTCTAATTGGAGCCAACTGGTTAGTCTACCCCAGGATGGGGACTTTAAGGAATATTCCCAAGCAGAGCAGCTGCCAAAACTCTCTTTGTTTTGGGGAAATTCCTGGTCTTCTCCACCCTGACATGGACTGCCTAATCCTACTAGCCAGTGGAAAACAAAACAAAACAAAAACGTGGTATGTGCCCCTCTGCTCCAGCTGACAAGGTTAGAACCAGGAATCTTTTTTCTCTGCCGTCAGCTAGCACCTCATCTCTTCTGCCTTCCCCTCCCCCTCCTCCTGTGTCTGCACCACCTTGGGTGTGGCCTGCACAACTGGTTCCTCTACCATCCTCAGTGCCTTGGGCACCATCTTTCCTCCTCCCACCCTCCGAGTCCACCCTCCGCATCAGGAGTGAAGAGCACCCCCTTGGACCACCCACTTCAGATTCCCCCACTGATGTCCCAGGTAAAAACTGACAATGGGGAACATATTGATTGTCTCTTAAGTGGACCCAAGTGGAAAATATTTGGTGTTTAAACTAATTCAAGCTTGTTGGTTTAATTAAGATACATGTGTCTTTAGAGTTATTAGCATTAAATATGAAACTTTTATTCTACCTAGGTTTGCTAAAGTTCAAATAAGCTCATGCTATCTCTGTTGTAATTTGTTAGCAAAAAGATGACTTAGAATAATAGTTAATTCTGTCTCAAAGTTTTCATGGGTAATTAAGATAGTTTTCAAAATCTTTGGTAACCTGAAACTTTAAAGTTTTGCTTGCATGATAAATGGAATTAAATTCATTGGACATCTAGGTCTTTTCTAAATGAGATGAAGTGCTAAAGCATTGATTACTAAAGATAAGGCTTATCTGCTTTTGACTTCTCATTGCAGAGAAACTAAGGATATTTTGGTCTGTTGGAAAACATGCTTTGTGCTTAATTGATTCATGAACTTGCCATCTAAAAAATTCTGGTGTAACAGTTCACAATCGGTTATTACTTAGTTTTCACTGGAGACTAAAGTTTTTAAGAGTTAAAATTCCGCTAATTGTAACTAAGACAAATGGAAATAAGGAAAGGAACTCTGTAAGTAAAAAAGTAGGAGATGTGTAGGAAAGCTATAAGGAATGTCAATGCGTTTTTATTGAAGGTAAAAGAATATAATTTTGTCCGAAATGAGACTGGTTGTTTGGAGAGAAATGACTTGGGACAAAATCTGAATGCAAAGGAAAAGTCCAAAAGACTTTCCAAAGGAAATCTTGGGAAAGGAATTTTATTTGTGGTCAGGACGGACTAAGGTTAAAATAAATGGATTTTTAAAATACACTGGTATAAGGCTAAAATTCTGCTTTTCTCTCTGTTCAAAAGACAAAGTTTTCTTGGATTGTTGATCTGCTCTTTTTTTTAAGTTTATTTATTTATTTTGAGAGAGACAGAGAAGACATGAGTGGGGAGGGGCGGGGGGGGGGGCAGCGAGAATCCCAAGCAGGTTCCTCAGTGGTAGTGCAGAGCCCGACCCAGGGCTCAAACCCGCGAAGCCTGAGATCATGACCTGAGCTGCAACCAAGAGTCAGACGCTTAACTGACTAAGCCACCCAGGCACCCTGATCTGCTCTTAATAAAAAATAATATGCAAAGTTTTTTTTTTCTCTCTTTTGCCCACCTGGAATACAAAAGCTTTAGGTTTCATCTTTATCAAGTCTTTGATTGCTTAGTTAAAACTTCTCAATGTCAAAGGAGCTAAGTTTTGCTAACAGCTATCTAACCCTACATATTTGCTTCAGAAATCTCATATTGCCATCCTGGTTAAATAAGTAAAGATTTATAATGACTGATAATACTATTTAGAATGTGCTCTATAACTTTCTAAGGTTTTTAACAAACCTTACTAGGACTTATATTATAAATGAAGTCTTTTTGACCAATTAGGCCTTTTTCTTTGGTATGTTAAGTGGAAATCCCTGTCAAATAATGGTAAACTTTAGGTTACATTTGAGTAAATGCTATAACTATTCTAGAGATTATATGCAATTCCTACTTATAATATGTTCTGATATAAGGTCATCACTTAATATTCCAATTATGTAAGTGTTGTGTGCCACAGAAAGTGAATTTCCTTGTCAATTGCATCTAAGGAACTCTCATCAGATCTTGAATCATGTCCATATTTGAGCCTTTTTCTTACAGTTTTGTGACTTTTGTTGGAAATCTTACCAGTGCTCCAATATGTGCTCTTCCATATTAAGGAAACTTTCTCAAGATATCCATGACATACAATAATAGGATAACATACTCCTCTGTAAACAAAGTAAAGCATTTAACTTTTCTCTCTACCTAAACCCTTTGGAATTCACAAACTCCGCGAGTGTTCTTTCTTCCATTGCAATTACAGTTATTTGCATAAGTTCAATGAGAATCTTCTCCTTGGAATCAGACACCATTGGAAACATCGGTTATTTTACCAAGACCCAGACTGGAACGTCAAATGTGAGATACATGCATAGACTCAGAAATGACCAGACAACTCTAAAGAACTAAGATTGACTTTATGAAGCCTGATGCCAATAAAGCCCCTTGGAAATGTTGGCCTGACACCTGCTGACAGAGTTCCCAGCAGCCTCACCAGGTGAGTAAAGAAGGTCACTTCCTGGCAGGTGCAGGAACCCAGGATATCTTTGGGACGTCATAGAATGAATTCGCCCAAATCTACAGATGTTGCAGGCATGTCTGATGGCAAATATTTGGCTTGGCTTCTGGCCTGGGGAGGCTAGTAAAAAGTTCAATGTAGATTCCTTATGAAAAGTTCCAGCAAATCAAACTTTAAAAGATCTACATGATCAGTCATTACTCTTGCTGAGCTTATGTAAATAATTAGGCCAAGTCTGTTAAAACTGAACTTGTTTTACAAACAAACTAATCTATATTTGGCTATCTCTGGAAATGAGGGTTGTTAGAGAGAAAAATTATGTTTTAATAATGCACCTTTGTAGATGTTAAATTCTAGTTCTGATAGTCTTTAAATGTTGTTTTCCTAAACTGGACAACTTGAGGTAAACTTCAGAGAAATTGTCACAATAGCACAGGTATGCACAACCTTTGTGCTTGTTATTCTGTGGGGGTAACAGGAACCCATGAGCATAGGATTATTTAAACTGTGGTAGAGCCCCTCCTTAAGGAATGTGGTTGAGGCCTCCTCAGAACCAAGGAAGGCAACATGGCGCAATCAACACCTATCCACGTGTGCATAACTCTGACACAACTTTGTAACTTGGACTATGTCCAATCAGACTATATGTGTCACCATATATGGGAGACAAAGAAATAGAAATTGCATAAAAGGCTACACCCCACTGCTCTTGGGGATCAACATTTTTGGAGTTTTAGCCCATGGAGCCCGTGCCTGCACAAATAAAGGGGCTTCCTGGAAAGAAGAGCCTCAGTGTCCTGACTCTCTGTGCAAGAATCCTGCTACATTTCATGGGGGCTCACGTTGGGGATTCGGAGACAGTGCATTTCCACCTCCTTCATCGTCGGTGTGTGAACCTCGGAGCCCTGGGAGAAGTGACCTCACCTGGCACCAGCAGATCACTTGATCCAAAGGAGACTAGCCTTCTGGCGCTCTGGGACAAGGATCCTGTGTGTGTGCAATGGAACCCATGAGGCCCAGGAACCAGCTCAGCAAGCGCCACCCATCAGACTGGTAAGAACCCAGGTTCATTTTGGTTGATCTGCCCCTAAGAGGAAGAAAGGGAGCCTGGTCACCTCCCAGAGGTGCCTCAATGGTTCCATAAGGAGTGAGGAACAAAGCCCCAATTCTAAGGTGCTGGGTGCTGGGCAGCAGGTTGGAGTTGCTGTGTGGACTGTGTGTGAATGAGACAAAGGAAGGAAAGGTTCCTACCTGACCAAAGGGCTGAAGTGAGTGTTGAGCCCCAATCTGTGCTTCTGTTGTCACCTCATTCAGCTTAAGGCAGCGTCAGACTTCCTAGGGAGTCTGATCCCAGCCAGGGCTTAATCCTAAACCCACCAATGCTAAGAGGCGTCTGAAGTTTCTCTTGGAGGATGGAGAGCCCTGGCCTCCTGAGGCAGGTGTTCCATACAGTACTATCTTACAGGTAGATCTATGTTGTAGAGAAATGGGTAAATGGTCAGAAGTTCCTTATGTGCAGGCTTTCTTTGCCTTCAAGGAGCCAAGAAAGGCAAGAATTTGTAGACTCGCCCCCTGAGGCCTCTCCTCGGGAAGAGCCACCTGCTAGACCCTCATGCCCTCCTTATCCAGGATTGCCAGGGATAAAAAAAAAAAAAAAAAAAAAAAAAAAAAAAAAAATTCTCCCCCTAAAATCAAGTCCTGTTCAAAGTATCTATTGACTGAAATGCCTCAGGGTGTATTTGGCCCCATAAAGGTTCCATTTTCCTTGCAAGATTCTAAACAAATCAAAAGGACCTGGGCAAGTTTTCAGATAACCCTGATGAATATATAGAAGTGTTCCAAAACCTAACCCAGGTTGCTAAAAAACCAACTAACCAACTAATTAACTAAGAATGTTTAGATCTGTAACAAAAATTCTTTGTGTTTAATGGATTCATAAGTTTGCCATCTAAAAAAATTCCAATGTAACAGTTCACAATTGGTTACCACTTAGTTTTCACTGGAGACTAAGGTTTCTAAGAGTTAAAATTCTGCTAAATGTAATTAACACTGATAAAAATAAGGAAAGAAACTCGTATGTAGAAGAGTAGGAGATATGTAAGAAAGATATAAGGAATGGGAATACATTTCTGTTGAAGGTTAAAGAAAGTAATTTTGTCCCAAATGAGACTGGTTGTTTGGAGAAAAAAGGGCTTAGGCCACAATCTCAAAGCAAAGGAAAGTTGTAGAAGGTTTCTGAAAGGAAATCTTTGGAAAGAAATTTTATATGTGGTCAGGATGGACTGAGGTTAAAATAAATGGATTTTAAAAATACGCTAGTATAAGATTAAAATTCTGCTTTACTCTCTGTTAAAAAAGCAAAGTTTTCTTGGATTGTTGGTAAGCTTCTGATTTAAAAAAAAAAGAGGTAAACAAAAGCTTTTTTTCCCCTTTTGTCTGCCTAAAAAGATGGGGGAAAAATATGATTTTAACCAAAAGGGCAGGACAGCACGCCCTTTTGAGTTGTTTTACTCAAGCCTTGGTTGAAATTGCCCGTGCTTTGATCCAAAGGCTGGGGAGACGGTGACAATGTCCTCATTGCCAGACTCCAAATGTTCCACGTTTTGTTGTTTCTGTTTAGCATGGGAGTGGATGCCTGTGCCAACTATGATATATAGAGAGCTTTTACTGGAATACGTAGGAGCCATTTTGCTAGCTTAGCCCAGTGTCCGCCAATTTGTAATAATCTGTATGCATTGTATACATGTTTATCCACACGGCTGGAACATATTTCTGTGGGCTCTGCTGAAAAGGGCAAGGGAATAGATCTCTACTTTGGCCCATTTAGCCCCCGCCTTGATGGCCAATTTTATCCTTACAAAAAATGGTTTTGACCGGCCTTTTAAAATATGTTTCTAAAGACAATTACTGTTGGGCCAAAATAAAAGTACATCCTTCTACAACCAGGGAAGTCTTGCTTGGTCACAGTCGGTACCCCCAAAGTCCTGCAGGTGGAAAACGGAGGGATAGGAGAAATCAGGGAAGACCAGGTCAGCTCTCAGAGGTAGGGTCAAGCCTGTATAAGAGCGACTGCTCCCAGCACCTTGCAAGACTGACAAAGCTTTTGGCTGCCAGTCGCACAGCCAGCCAGAATGCAGGGCCAGGAGATGAGGCTTCTTCTGCTGTCCAACTATCAGGGTCAGGACAGGAGGCTTCTCCTGGCCAGCTATGGAAAATTAAGATAAGAGATGCCTTTTCCTCCTTTTCCTGTAGATGGGCAATTCCCCAACCAAGGTCAATACTCTCAGGCATGCATTCTGAAAAATTGGGATGATTTTGATCCATAAACTCTGAGAAAAAACAACAACAACAACTGATTAATTTTCATGGGGCTTGAGGTCCTATAAGGAACTTCCGGTTTCCTACTGGGGCCCAAGAAGTTCCATTCCAAGATCCTAATTGGGACTATGCCCATCCCATTGAGAAATTATATGGCCCCCACTTCCAGGTTTGTGCTTTAGAGACGTTAAGGAGGTCTAAGGTTAAGCCCTTAAATTATGCTGAATTAGCCACTGTTTTACAAACACAGAGTGAGAGCCCGAGGGCCTTCCTGAAGAGGATGAGGGAGGCTCTCATTAAATATATGAGATTTAAATTTAAATATATAAACTTATATATTTAAATATAAATATATGACACCCCTGAGGCTGAGACAATTTTAAAGGACAAATTTTTCGCTCAATCAGTCCTAAATATTCAGAGGAAATGCAAAAATCGGCTGTTGGCCCGGAAGGGGCCCTGGAGGAGCTCTTACGAGCTGCCAATCGGGGAGGTTACAACCGAGATCAAAATAAAAAAGAAAACAGGAAAGGAGGCTTAAGAAAAATCTGAGGCCTTAGTCTTGGCCTCATGCACTGTGTCAGACCAGACTTCTGGATGTCCTGGCACCAAATGCCACTTATATGGCCAGTGAGGGCACGGGAAATGAGACTGCCCTCAGAAGGGACAACAGAAGTCAAGGCCCCGCAAGCCACGCCCCTTATGTGCTGACAGTCCCTGGAGGTCTGAAGGCCCTCGGGGATCACCATCTGCAGGGCTCAGATAACCAGTGTCCCCAGAAGAGACTGATAGGGCCTGGGGCTCCTCAGGGTGGCTCCCCAGAACCGGCTGTTTATTGGAAGCCCGTAACCTTGGGTAACTGGAAAACTCAGGTAACTAAAAGGCCGGTTCACTTCCTTCTTGATCCTGGAGCTACCTTCTCTGTCCTCCTTTCCACTCCTGGCCAACCATCCAAATACAACATAATTTTCTGTCTCCGGAAAACTTATAACTAAATTTTTCTCTCTGTCCCTGGAATGCATATGGGGAAAACTAATTTTTTTCTCATTCTTTCCTGATAATGCCAGAGACCCTTACTCCCTTGCTAGGAAGGGACATTATAACTGAATTAGAGACCATAGTGCTACTAACTCCAGGATAGATAAACAATTGTGTGAGTTTTGGGACATTACTGGACATTGTAGGCTGTAGATACCAAGCTTCAGGAAAATAGCTTGCCTGCTATATCAATTTTTAAAGGAGACTCAATCCCACCTACACTTCCAAGGAAATAAACTGGGGTCTGACTCATGGACGCTGTCTCCAGCCCTCAGATGCTTACAAACAGAGAAGGGGCAATTACAATTACCGAGCTAACAGAGCTAAAAGATCATTAAAGCCCGGCATCAGGCCTTTCATTTAGCGGGGGGATAAAACTTATCAAACGGCCCAAAGTATGTTTACTGGGAAGAATCTGTCAAGGACATTTCAGCAAGTAGTATCAGCCTGGGAAGTCTGTCTTAAAAATAATCCTCTCCACCCCAAACTTGCTCTCCCAGGCAATCAAGGAACTGGAGGCTGTCCAGGGAAGAGTGACAATTAGGTCTCACTCGTGCCAAGGTCAAAGGAATGCCAACATCTGTTGGTATGAGTTGATACTTTTATTAATTGGGTAGAGGCCTTCCCTTTAAAGAAATGGAAAAGGCACAGGAAGCAATAAAAACTCTACTTTGTAAAATAATACCCAGGTTCAGCATACCAAAACATTTGCAAATTAATAATGGTAAACAGTTGCCTTGACTCTTTCTCTGGTAGGACTCCCGGGTCTTGAAAACGTTTTATACCTTGAGACAAAGCAAACTGCCTGTTTATATTCAGCAAAACTCTAAATAACACCTCACAAGCATTAGATGCTTTAAATAAAAAATTAAATAACATTAGGGCCAGACTCTTGGAGAATGGAACCACTGTTGATTCCTTACTGCTTCTCCATCACCTGTGTTATGAGAGATCCCCTGACATGTGTTGTTTCAATATTACTGATCATTCTCACAGAGTCTTAGAACCAATAGATGACATTCAGGCATAACTGGACAAAGTCAGGGTCTCTCCTGCATTGTTTGACTGGTTTGGGAACTGGGGACATTATCTTAAGATGCCATCTTGTAGGTCAGTATAATCTTTACTTTGTGTTTTTCTCTTTGTGTCTGCAAAGGTGTTTATGCCATCTCATGCCTGCCAACCTTCCTGTCAAACCGTTCTGTGGGCCACTCGACCGACCCTTGGGTAGACTCTAACTGCTGTACCACCATACCGTCCCTTATCAGCTTGAAGAAGCCAGGAACTCTGTCCCTGTTCTCTAACCAGTTACAGGCCTGTTCCAGGGGAGAAATAAATAGGGAAAGGGTTAACATTAGGCAGGGAGAGATAAGGGACCTTCAGGGAGGCAGACCACAGCTGCAGTTGGGAGGCTGAAGAAGCAGACGGGGTTCTCCCCTTATGAAATCCCTTTTGGGCACCCTCCTGCCATTATCAAGGCATAAGGGGGGATCTAAATGAGACAGGCAATCTAACCCTAAGGCAACAGATGAGGGCCCTTGGCTTTACTCTGACCACCTTACACCACTGGGTTAGGGACCGATTACCCGTGAGTCTGATCACAGATGCTCACCCCTTTAAACCAGGAGATGCTGTATGGGTGAAGGAGTGGAATATCCAACCCCTAAAACGCCTCTGGAGGGGCCGCTCACTGTCATTTTGTCCACCCTTACTACAGTAAAGGTAGCTGAGGTGGGTCCCTGGATTCACCACAGTAGAGTGAAACCAGCCTCTCGAAACTGGGAGTGCGTTCCTGATCATCAATGCCGGGCAAGCTGACCACACGGAAGAAGGAATCTGCAACTCCAGGGGCTCCAGGAGACTGTGGCCCTGCGTTAGTCACTCGGAAGCTGACTGATGTACGCACGGCAGAAGCCTGAGGAAACGACAGTGCGGAGAAACACAAGACTGGCCTTATTTTCCATATCTGTTTCCTTACTGTGACGCACTGTCAACCCTTGTGTCTCACTGTCATTGTGATTCTTGCTCTACTCTTCACCGTGGGATTGGCCGAGGCCGCCCCAGCCGGCTGGCAGTGTGGTGAGAGGTCTCTGTTTGCACCCACCTTCCTTTGGTGGATAGGATGCCTCCTTGGTGTTGGTTGCTTCTCATCTGGACCGCTTCTGTACACCTAGATTCCTCATCATGTGACCCATGTATTCGCACAACCAGGTCAGGTCAGGGACCTGCTTACACCTGACTCTACCACACCCACTTCTCGTGCCAGGGAACGATCCTGGGGCCCTGCAGACACAATCAGATCACCTATTCCATCAGCCACCTGGGGGTCAATACACTTGTTTTGACCTGCAGTGCTCCCCAACTGAGGAATGGTTGGAGGTTCGACACTCCCCGGGTTGGGGGGGTTATCAGCCAGACACAGGTTACTAATCCCCACCTGCCAGTATCTGCACTTTTTAATGTGTGTTTGGCTAATAACAAAAAACCCTTTGTTGGTTCACAATTGCAGAGGTCTACTGTGGGAATGAGAATACAAGCTCAATGACAAACATATGTGTGAACAGTTCCTGCCCCCATCCACGTGTTACGGTGGGCACTGGGCTTATGGCTCCTGTTGGAGCTATGTCTCCTGGGCCACTTGGAAAGGTAAAGATAAGGAAGCACTCCTCCAAAAGGGGGCTGCAACCTCCAGCTGTAAGCTGGGAGCCTGTAACCCCGTTAATTTTACTATCTTTAATCCAGGAGACCCAAAATGGGAAAATGGCCTCAGGATTGATGTATATATATGTGGGCGAGGCCCTGACCCAGGAACTGTGTTGTACTTCAAGAGGGTTACTGTCTCTGAGCCTCAACTCATGATGTCTTTCGTTCCTCTTATGAGTAAATAAAAAGTAGCCCTCCCCCCATCTCTGCCACAACAGGAAACCTGTTCCTTGCCTTAGCAGAACCGATAGCCCAGACCCTGAAGATCTCTTCTTGCTGTGTATGTGGGGGAACCAACATGGGAGATCAATGGCCATGGGAGGCTAGAGAATTAGATCCCCATGAACCTTATAGTGGAACAGAATACCCCTGTCCTACTACCAGGTTTGGCTCCTCAAAACCTCAATTATTGGGAAAAACTGCCTTGCCCCATGGGGAAGAAAGTTCACCATTTCTGTTGGAAGCTTAACATGCCTCGGCCAAAGATTTTGTAATCAACCTCCTGGCAAATGGTGGGGGTACCCAGATCTCCTAGAACCAGATCCCCACCCTTTGTCTAACTTCTCCTATCTCTGAGAGGCCTGGGACAATGTCCATGCAGCCATCGAATGGCGGGCCCCAGGTGGACTATACTGGATTTGTGGAAGGACAGCCTATACAGTACTTCCCTCAGGCTGGTCAGGGTCATGTGTGCTGGGAACTATTCGTTCATCTTCCTTCCTGCTCCCACTTGCCAGAGGGGAACATTTGGGAGTCCAAGTGTATGGGGACAGGGAGACGTGCCCTACAAATTGGCAATTGGAGAGGTGATGAATGGCCTCTGGAGCATAGAATCCAATATCATGACCCTGCCACCTGGGCAGAGGATGGGTCCTGGGGCTACGCACTCCCATTTACATGCTAAACCGCCTAACCAGACTTCAAGCGGTTGTCGAAATTGTAACCAGTGAGACGGCCAGAGCTCTTAACTTGCTAGCCAAGCAGCAAACCAAAGTGCTCAATGCCATCCATCAAAATTGCTTGGCCTCAGATTACCTGCTTGCTTATGAGGGAGGAGTTTGTGGAAAGTTTAACCTGAGCAAGTGCTACCTACAGATAGGTGATAAAGGAAAAGTCATGGAGGAGATCCCAGATGGAATGAGAAAGGTTGCTCGTGTCTCTGTCCTGACCTGGAAAGGTTGGGACCCCAGGGAGGTATTTGGAGGATGGTTTTCAACTCTCGGGGGATTCAAAACCCTCATGGGAATTATCCTCTTGATTTTGGGAGTTTGCTTAGTCCTACTTTGCCTAGTTTCCCTGGTTATACAACCCGTCTCCAGCCTCCTTGAGGTAATGGTCAAAAGGAGAATGGCCACGCGTGTGATGATGTTACAGAAATATAAACCTCTTACCAAGATGATGTTTTTTGACCAAACATAAGGGGTCCAAGCATCCAAGGGGAGAATATGGTAGGGTCCCCTCCCTAAGGAATGTGGACGAGGCCTCCTCAGAACAAAGGGAAGCAACGTGCAACGTGGCCCAATCAACTCCTATCCGTATGTGCTTAACTCTGACACGACTCAGTAACGTGGACTGTGACCAGTCAGACTCTATGTGTCACCATATATGGGAGACAAAGAAGTAGAAATTGCACAGAAGGCAACACTGCACTGCGCCGGGGCTCAGCCTTGTGGGGTTTTAACCTGTTGAGCCCCAGCCGGCACGAACAAAGCCGCTTCCTGGAAGGAAGAGCCTCGGTGTCCCATCTCTCCGTGTGAGAACCGGCTGCTAAACAGCTGTAAAACGGGATGGATTCCCCCAACAGTGGTACCTGGAGAAGCCTTTTCTCACCATAGGCCTGTCAATAGATACAGGCTATGTTGCTTTATTAAATTATTCACCTAAGGCCGGGTTAATTCATACATCTCTAAATGAATATGCAAACTGTATCCTCTCTAAACCTTACCTGACAGTTACTAGCAACCCACCCCATATAAACGCAGGAGACCTGGTTTGTTTAAAGGATTGGAAGTCTAATACAGCGGGGGATTTAACTCCAAAATGGAGGGGCCCCCACTGGTCATATTATGTACCCCCACTGTAGTAAAATTAGAGGTGCCTTCCTCATGGACTCACGTATCAAGAATTAAACCTGGACCTTCCTCGCAGGAATCTAGTAGGCCAGCTGACACGTGTTCTAACTCCTGTGAACTAGAGGAAGATCTCAAATTTCTCTTCAAATGACGGTAATGGACTGGAGTTGACAAAGGTTTTTTATTCAAGCTTTTTCTTGTTATTAACTTCATTTTGTTGTCTTCTCCATTGTCTCCCTGCCGGTTGTCAGGACTGCTTCACTGCCATAACTCCAGAAGACAGATGAACCTTTCTACTCAAGAAGGCTCCTATCTGCTGTTTCCCCTGAACTGGCTGTCTTTGCCTTTCATAACTCCCCTATATCTTCCCCAACTGACCAATGTTGACCCATAGGCGGGGACATCTCTACACCCTTATTCAGCAGGAAGAACTTACGGAAGAGAAGACCTTCTACCCCTGGCAACCCTGAAGATTTTAAGGGTCAAACTTGTTCAGAGGGGAATGATGTGGGAGCAAAAGCAGAAGGAAATGACAGATAAAATTAAATTTCTTTATAACCTGCAGCCCACTGACAAATACTTGAGGCAGGCAGAGAAAACGTTTCTCCCCGGAGACTCCCCACTGTCTCAATGCTGATGCTTTGCTAGAGGGAAAATCAACCTAAGCTTGACAATAGTGAGCCTTCCAATATCCAGAGTCTTCTTTAGCATGAAATCTCACTGGGAACTTCCCCTGGACTTGACCTCCTCCAACCCCATAGTATATAACCAGCGTCTCCTCAAGTCCTGGCAGCTCTTCCTGCCCACGGGTCCTGTCCCTGTGCCTTAATCAATCACCTTTTTGCACCAAAGACATCTTCAAGAACGCTTTCTTGGCCACCAGTTCCGAACCCCAACATCACTGCGAAACTTCGTCATGTTCCTTTCTCCATTCTGAAAGAGCTGAGCAGGCGTTCTCAGGTCCTCTTTCCGAGGGGCAGAGGGGCCAGACCCCAGCCCTCCAAGAAGCAGCTCCCGTGCTCCTGCTGCCACGCACAGCCTCCCCTTCAAGAGGAGCCTATCTCCCAAGCAGAGGCATCGCCAAGCAACTGCTGCTACTGTCCTTACGTGCCTACTCATCTCACTTCCAGTCCTTCTGTGTTCCTCGATTCTGCTGCTGGCCCAAGTCCTCACAGTGAGTCCGGGCCCCCTTTCTGCTGGAAACTCCATGTGGTGGACCCCAGGTCCTGTCAAATCAAGCTCTGCGGAACTGCCCACAAGCTTCCTTGATCAGCACTCTCTTTGAAGTTACAGTTATTTGGGCCCTTATCACCCCTTGCCTGGACTGTCCCCAAATGGCACCAATGTCCTCTGGCTGCTCAGCTCCCTCTAGCTTATCTGATAAAATATACACACAGTACAGTTATGATCACATCATTCCCTTCTCAAAACATTACTGACTTCCAATCTGCTTTAAATGTAAGTATAACCTGACTCCAAAATCCTTCTCAGGGACTTTAGCCACCTTTTGGACTGATGTTTCCTCCACTTCCCCTTAACTACCGTGCACTCAGTTAAATGGAGTTATTCACACATCTATATACCCCTCCAGCACTGTCCCTCCTTGGGAATATTCCATTGACTTAGTCTTCAAAGGCTGGGTCATGTGTCCCCTCACGAAGTTTCCCCGGCCCTGTGCTACCTCACCTGGCACTTTCTATTTTGGACCCATGGCAGCTGTGAACCAGTCTCTTGACATCACGTGTTCTCTGCACCCAGCGCAGTGCCCTGTGGGATTGGCAAGCTGGACTAAATGGGTTGTTTCTGTGACTTTGGTCTCATTCACCGTTTTGGGAGAACAGTAGCTATGCTTAATTATCTGTATTGCTACATTTCAAATACCCAACTTCCAAGCTGGGATATTAAGTCAATCACTTATGTCTTGGTGACAGAGCTGTGCCTCAGCGGCCTCTCAGCTGAACAATATCCAGCATCTAAAAGCAAGAACAGATGCTTAGGCTGGGCTGCCATGGAGACGAATGTTCTCTGATCCTCTCTGTGAAGAATGCCTTCAGGGTTGCTGGTTATAGAAATGAATGTTTTTAGTCAACAGTACATCTCAGCCTCCAACATAAGAAAACCCTATTTCTAGTACCAGCCTGTCTGCGGCACCAATTATGTTCGCTTCCAAAATCAGTTGTGTTGCCACCAAATTAAATCTGCTGTGAATTAACAGTATCTGCCAACACGTGGGCATTTGGTTAATTATTGTCTTTTTATAAAAGAACTGTGCTTTAATTGATATATTTTTCTTTTACTTAAGCCATTAAGGATGTGCTATTCCAGCTTGTCATCCAGTAGCTCTGCAAATAATGTATTTTTGGAGTGACAATAAATGGCATTTGAAAAGTGTTAATGCTAATATCTTAGATGTCCTAAGAGAGTCAAAAACTAATTTAAAAAAGGAATGAACACCCTCATAGAGTCACATGGGTTTAAGCTGAGTTTGGTAAGGAACTATGGAAAATAAAAACTGAGCTTTTAAGTTTTGCTTTAATAGAATTGTTCTTTTGAAGACCCTGGGTCAATTGAGATGACAGAGATTTTTATCCTCTTACTATTAAAAAAAAAGTTTTCTCTTTCCAATGAATAACTGGAAGGAAACTCTGTCTTTAAGTGGACAAGTATGTGTGGACTGAATGTTTGTGTTCCTCGCCCACAACAAGTTCATAAGCTGAAGCTCTAATCCGCCCCCCCCCCCCCAGAGTGATGGTATTTAGAGACAGGGCCTTTGGGCAGTGATGAGTGTTCGATGTGGTCATGATGTTGGGGCCCTTGTGACGAGATTAGTGTCCTTACAGGAGAGCCCTGTGTCCCTCTGCCTGAACAAGGAAGAGGTCGGGTGACCACACAGCAGAATGATGGCCTCAGAACAGTACCCATCTTCCAGTACCTGGATTGTGGACTCCCAACATCCAGAACTAAATGTGAGAAATAAATTTCTGGTTGTTTAGGCTGCCCAGTCTATAGTATTTTGTTATGTCAGCCCAAACTCTCTGTGACAAATAACTTGGAAAGTTTCTCATTACAATTTTGAATGAAAAGAGTAACAATGAAAATTAAAATGATCTCTATAAAATGACATGTGTGTTACTCAATTTACCAAAACATTTGCAGATACAGTATCAAAACTTGATTATCTTGATTCTTTCATAAATTTTGGATAAAATAAGGCAAATAGAGCTATCTCTGCTTTATACATAAAGAGACCACGGAATGTAATGTTGGTGACATGCCCAAAGCTGCTTTGGACAGAGTAGTGGGGATGGGAACCCACATTTTCTTATTTTATGTTGTCTCCCCGTCTTCTTCCTGTTCACAGAAGCCCAATCACAACCCCTTGGCATTGCTTGGAACATCCTATCAGTGACAACTAAAGGGGGACTTGGTTGCATGGATTACACACATGTAGACATTAGCCTGGTGGCAGAAATTAGCTGGGATGTTTCAAATAATTTTTGACCACAAGAAATAGTGATCATCTATTACATGTTTTATGTCCTACACCCGTTTCTTTTGAGACATTTAATCCCCACCTTGTTTGCGTGTTCATATACATGTACATTCCATTGTGTGAACATATACATACATATTCCATTTATTTATTTCTGTATCTTTTCAAAGAAGAAGTTACACTTTAATTGCAAGTGCTCTTGGTGAAACATAATTTTTGAATTATGAAATAATTCATCTCTATGTGAAACTTGGAAAATTCAGAATGTATTAAAAGAGAAGAAAAAGAAAAATAGAAAGGAAAACTAGCCATGAATTAACTCACACCCTAGAGCAATCCCTGGAAAGCTTCTAGTATATTTACCTACAATCAATGCTACGTATATGACTGGTATTGCTAAACCCTCCTGTTAACCCCAGCCCTCAATTTGCATGACCTGTGGGTAGCATCTAGCTCAGGGCACCCCCACAACAGACTTTCTCCCAGCCTCCCTCTTCCTTCTTACTCTGCATTTCCAGGGTGTCACTCAAAGCTTCGTTCTTCCTGGCCCTAAGCGATGGGGTTCATGGGGTCCCATCCACGAGCCTTTTTTCCTCTGTGACATTTCCCTAAGTCAATCTCATCTCCTACTGTGTCAAATACCACCTTCATACTGAAGACTCCTCTGTATTTGCATTTCCAGGCAGACGTCCTCAGGCTCACATCGGCCAGCAGCTCTTCAGCATGTGCTCCCAACTGACTAAGTGGGAGCTCACACTTGCAGGTGTCCATTGTCACACCCCCACAAATCTGTTTGGACTAGACTTGTCCCATTTCATCCAAAGGCAATTCCAGCTTTGCTCTAGTTTAGGACAAACCCGTGATGTGATCCGTGATTCTTGTCTCTCCCGCACCTGTAGGCTCCTGTAGGAGCTATTGAAAGACCACCGGGGAGCTATCCCTCCATTTATTTTTGACTAAATAAATAATTTTATTAACTTTCTGATAAGTGGCTGATGTGGTTTTGGAGTGGTGGTGGGGTCGGGAACCAACAGCCAAGAAAGAATTCTTGAGACATCTTTGGTACAAAAGAGGTGATTTTATTAAAGCACGAGGACAGGACCCATGGGCAGAAAGAGCTGCACTGGGCTTGTGAGGAGAGTCTGGTCACAGACCTGGGAGCCGGGGGGGAGGTAAAGTCAAGGGGTCATTCCCAAAAGGACTTTCATAAGCTAAAGAAGACTCACTAGATGTTGGAGGCCTGGCTATTGTTGAGCTGAAGTTACTTTTCTCCCTAGCAAAGCATTAACATTAAGACAGTAGGGAGTTCATGGAGGGGGGTTTACTCTGCCAGCCTCAAGTATTTGTTCATGGGTTGCAGGTTATAAGGGAATTTAATTTGCCTTTGTTCCCCACATCACCATGGAGGGGTGGGTGATTTGGGGGCTCCAGGAAACACAGTCTATAGGTTTCTGGAGGTTGCCTTTTTTCTTGTAAATCATGAAAACATCTGTAAACTGACAGAGACTGTCCCGCAGGACTGTGACCTCTATCACTTGCCCATTGGTTTTCCACTTTCCTTTTTTCTTGGGCAGCCAGGAGAGCCTGAGGTATACCACACATATTCCACCTGGGGGTGGCCTTTTTGTGGGGTGTCAGCTTGCCTTATGCTCCCTCATCACTTCTTATTGCCTTTTTGAGTTGCCTAGGACTTCCAGGACAGTGCTGAGTATAGATGTGACAGTGAACATCGTGGCGTCACTGTCAGTCTGTCAGAAGGCTTTTGCCAACTCACTGACATGAATAACACTTGTGATGAGGGAGCATAGGGCAGACTGAGGGCCCAGCACAAGCTAGCACCACCCCGCCCCCCCCCCCACCCAGGTGGGATGTGTGTGACATTCCTCAGGCACTCCTGGAGCCCAAGGACAAAGGAGAGGACAGAAAACAAATGTCTAACTGACAGAGATCACAGTCATACACGACCTGAGTCTCCATCAGTTTACAAATGTCTTGGTAAATTACAAGGCAAAGGCAATCTTATCAATAGCCCAATCTCCGGAAACCTGTGGACTCAGTTTCCCGGAGCCGCAGCAACACCCTCCATAGTGATGTGGGGAACAAGGCAGAAGGAAATGGCAGATAAAGTTAAATTTATAACCCTCGGTGCATTGACAAATACTTGAGGCAAACTGTCATAACGTTAATGCCTCACTAGAGGGAAAACAACCTTAGCGGGGCCTCCAGCATCTTCCGAGTCCTTGTTCGCACATGAACGTCCTTCTGGAGGCCTCCCTTTGGCCTTCACCTCCCCCAACTCCATAGTATACGACCAGTCTCTCCTCACAACCCCAGGGCCTCTCTTCCTGCCCCCAGGTCCTGTCCCCGTGCTTTAACAGAATCACTTCTTCAAGAATTCTTTCTTGGCTGTCGGCTCTGAGCACCCCCACTACCCAAACTTCATCACTTGTGATAGTGTTTTGTTTTTCTTTCCTTATGACATCCTTTAACAGATTTTTATACTTTCTTTGATCTGTTGTTTGCTAAGAGTTTTGGTTTGTTTTGTTTTTTCCGTTATCATGAATGAATGCTGACTTTCGTTACACACGCTCCTCGATCTTCTGGGAAGACGATGTACATTTTGTGCACAGCCTGGGAATCTAGCAGGGACCCTCATCAATGGTAGGTCATGGACTCCCAATTTTGTGCCAAATGACGAAAAAAAATATTAGCAAAAACTTGTGCAAAGATTTGGCAGAGCAGAACTTTGTACAGACTCACCCCTCTGGGGAAAGCTGACCTGGACACATGCTCTCTGGGCCTCAGTGGTGCCCCCAGGGGAAGAGGTGAACTCCCTGGGCCCCACGATCACTCATTGTCTTGGAGGTTCTCTGATCCCTTCATTCAGATGTTTATATATAGTTTTGGTCTAGTTCTCACATTTCTCCCCCCTGCCTTTTTTTTCTGAGCAAAAGAATTGATGTATCCACATAAGATCTTCCCATTACCCTGGGAGTAAAGATAAAAGCTGTGAAGCCCTATGTCTTACACCCTTCTTTCTCTTCTGTCAAGGCTCATTTCATGTAATTTCTACACTTTAATGTTTTTGCTACAGATACATTTTATCTGTGAATTTGTAAGGAATTATAGAATTTCAAAGTACTTCATCCTAGAGACAGAAATCATCATTGAGCTTCGGAAGGCAGGAATTTCTTTGATAAAATGTCCTGTGAATAAATGTAATTTTAATCGTAAACTTATTCTGCATAAATCAGTGCGATGGTGTGCCCATCACTTTGGCTCAGTAAGAACTGAGGAAGAAGGGAGGAGGACTTGAATTGGGGGATTTGTGAGGGTCTTGCTTCTGCCGTGTCTTTGTTTCTGATCTGTAGAATACGGGGATAATGGCTGAATCAAAATTTGTTTCAAGGAATAAATGAGAAAAAGGTTTTCAATGTGAGTGGCATAAATATTTTAAAATGTGGGGTTTCAAATTTCGTGCTTGGACCTTACTTAGTAGGTCACACAAAGGGTTTGTCATTGATTTCAGAATTGAACTGTTCCCAGGACATGGAAAGTAATTACATGTTAAAATGCTTTTCTCTGCTAAGGCTTCTGTGTTATACGTGTGAATTGAGAAACCACTTCTACAGCGTTTTGTGATGTATTAAATCATGGGGTTTGGTGTGTTCTCTTCAAAGCTGGGGGAAGCCACTAAGGACAGTCGCTGTCGGTGGGCTCCCTCCGGAATTGCAGGGGTCCCTGCTGGGGCATTCTGGTGGTGAAGGGTTGGGGCAAGTAAATCAACCTGCCAGGAGATGGGGGTTTTCAGGGCAAAAAAGAAAAACAGAGGACAAAAATATTTTCTTCATTTCTGTAATGTCACGCTTTTGCTATGAAATTTTTTCTTTAATTTGGGGAGAAGTACTACAATTAAAGAAACAAACCACTTTGCCAAGCGTTTTAAAAATGCAGTAGCTGTGCTTGGATATTTTTATGCTCAGAAGTTAACACTCGATTCACGGTGACAGGATGCACCCTTTGACCCCTTCTCAGTTAGTGAATCAGATCCCATCCAGCCAGAGGGCCTGGGTGGTTTCTCGATTCTCCTGAATGTCTTTCAGAACTGCTGTTGACCTAAGTTTCCAAGTTTTTGATGCTTTCAACACAACCAAGGAAACATGCAGTCCAAACTCAAGCCATAATACATTCAACTGACCAAAGGCTGAATGAAAACAATTGGTCTTTTCAATTCTTATTCATTCAACAGAGAGGACATGAGCGTCCACAGCGTTCTAGGCAGTGGCCTAGGTGCAGGATTTGGAGGAAAGGTCCTGTCATGCGGCCCCTGGGACCTGGTATTGGGCGCACCGACAAGGGATTGCCTGAGGGAGCCGCCCGGCCTGTCCCAGAAGGAGCCACAGAAGGTGCCTTGTGGGACGGAGGTTGTGAAAACAGGAGCAGTAGCCTGCAGGACGCCAGAACCCGGCAGTGGAGGGACGAGCACACAGCCCAGAGGTCACGCTGGGCCCGCGAGCCCTCCCACAGCTCACCTTCTCTGCAGTTTCGCCCGAGGCTTCCCACGGGCACGGTCACCCCGTGCCTCTCCCTCACGTTGCGAAGGTCCAAAGCACAGGCCCCTGGGTCACCAGGCCAGAGTGGGACCAGAACAAGGTCTCTCCGCAGACCGTCCTGCATGGTGCCCGTGTGGGCAGGTGTGCATCACGTCACGAGAGGGAGCACAGACAGCACACGTACATGCACTGTAGACGAAAAGATGTGGGCTCGGGTTCGAAACCGTGATTCTCAGCTGTGTGTCAGCCTGGCGGGTGGAAGGGTGTGAGACCACAGGGGGCTCAGACATTCTCCCGGCAGCCGTCCACACCCCCACCGACAAACCAGGGCTGTTTTCAGTTTCCTTCAATAAAGTAGGGCTAGTAATGTGCACTAATCAAGAGGATTTCAAATGCCCGTGTCTGAGAAGCCACTCGGCATGATACCTGGTGTGAAGAAGGAGCCAAGCAAATGGTGACATAATCGTATGTTCGTCGTCTCTGACAAAGTTCACTAACACAAGCACTGGCAGCCCCGACTTCTCACTTCTCCACCAGGGACCACGAGGCCGTGTATTAGAAAAATCCAACTATGACGTCACAGGCTGTGGAGACGAAATGGACTGTGTTCAAACTGTCATCTGCCACTTCCTCATGTGCGGCTCTGGGCAAATTATTTAACCTCCTGAGCCTCAGCCTCCCCGTGTGAACACGGGGTCCTGACATATGGCAACCATCTAAGGGCCAGGGTTCTCCCTGTTTTCCTGCACCCACAGGAACACATTTATTAACACCACAAAGGGAGAGTCAAACACACGGATGTAAATAGAAATACGCCCATGTTTCGCCATGATGGTCAAACTAGGACTACTCCATACGTTTGGGAGTAACCACGGAAGACGTTCTTGAGAGAGCAGACCTAGGCCGGCTGACTAGTGACTATGTCCCCGACATGGCAGCAGAAAGAAGTTCCTGCTCAAACCTCAGAACGCTCACAAGGGAGTGTGAGAGGCGTGGAAAGTGTGAGTAGAAGAGGGAGGGCTTCTCTCAGGTCGGGGCCAGAGGCAGGAGTCCTCAACCCTGTCCAGGCTTAGAATGACCTGGGAGCATTTTACCCCTCCCCAAACCAACTAATCAGAGTCTCTGGGGATGGTGTTTGGTGCTAGGTATTTATATAGCACAGCAAGGCTGACAGCCAATGGTTAATAGGTGACCAGTGAGAAACGTTCTGTATACACTGAGGCCAAACATGTCAGAGATCCTCAGACACAGTGGTTCTTACACTTCAGGTGCATCAGACTCTCCTGGAAGGCTTGTTCAAACACAGATTGCTGAGCCCCACCCCCAGAGTTTCTGATTCAGTGGGTCTGTGACCACCAGGCCCAACATTTGCATTTTTAACAAGTTCCAGGTGACGCTGATAATTGCTGATCTGGGACCACACTTTGGCTGCCATTGTTCTATCCTTCCCCAGCCAATCGGCTGAGGCCACGACCCTTCCCCAGCCAATCAGCTAAGGCCATGATCCCTATAAAACTTTGTGCTTTTGAAACTCGCTCTCTGTCTCCGGTATCTCACCGCTGCGTCAGTGCAGGTAGGAGATTGAGCTCGAGCTAGCTCGAATAAAGGCTCTTTGCTTTTGCATCGGACTCGGCTCCCTGGTGGTCTTTGGGGATCACGAATTCTGGGCATAACAGTTCTCCCAGCATTGTGTCTGGAGAACCCTGCAGCCTGTGCTGGGCGGCGTCTGGGAGGCTTCGCCTATGTTTTCACAAGAGCCCCAAGTGGCTCTTTCCTGTCAACAAGATAATGAGAACGGCAGGGACCCACGGCCTTTAGAACTTCACAAATGTTTGTTGAATGAACACTGTACTTGGTTATCAAAATAGCCCTGTGATTCTGGGAATAGTCACGGGGGATTTCCCTGAAAATCCTCAGAAAGCCAAGAGAGAGGGGAAGAGAGAAAATATACTTCTGATTAGAGTATAATTCACCAGTTTCAGTCAAATTGAAGATCAGAAAACATGTGTGTATTACCTGATCAATTTTATTTTTTTTTTTTTTCAACGTTTTTTATTTATTTTTGGGACAGAGAGAGACAGAGCATGAACGGGGGAGGGGCAGAGAGAGAGGGAGACACAGAATCGGAAACAGGCTCCAGGCTCCGAGCCATCAGCCCAGAGCCTGACGCGGGGCTCGAACTCACGGACCGCGAGATCGTGACCTGGCTGAAGTCGGACGCTTAACCGACTGCGCCACCCAGGCGCCCCTACCTGATCAATTTTAAATATTGAGGGAGAAAAGAACAAGTTTTGGGGGATTGGCCGAACCCAACCCTGCATGAGCAAGTTCATTCAGGGGCCTTCTGGACCCAGCATGGCCGTCGCTGAGCCCCTACCGGTGTGGCCTCCGTGCCGGACCCGGGCAGTGGCCGGGGACAGGCTGGGCCCCCCCTGGAGCGCAGGAGCTGGGGGACAGGCCCAAGCCTGGCGGGGAAGCTTCCCGCCCTGTCCACAGATGGCTGGGGACCATGCTGTGCATGGGGACACTGGTCCTCATCTTCCGGCAGCTTGAGAACATTTCAGAGTCCAGGCTCGTCCCGTCCCCGTCACTGGCCGATTCTGCCGCCTCAAGCCCTGGTAGAGCCAGAGAGCCCGGAAGTGGGCACTGGGCCAGAGTCGCAGTGACGTGGTAGCAGGACGGACGTGACAGCTTCTCACACTCTTTCAGTTCCACCTCCACCTCGCAAAAGGGGCCTGAGTCCAGGCTCCCAAGCCCTGGTGGCACAGACGGGCCGCGTACTCACTGGGGAGGCAGCTCGTCGAAGTCAGCAGAGCCAGTCTTCAAAGGTCAGACCCTAAACCGGCGACCGGGTATGACCCAGACCCAGAGGGCATGATTCAGAGTTGTCCCTGGGCTGGCTTTTGGGGGTGAAGCCATGAAGGGGCAGTAATGAGAAGGGCCTAACGGAACCAGCAGTCACGGCGGCCTCAACACGGAAGAGGCCGTCCTCCTGTCTGGGTCAGTGAGGACAGTGATGCAAGAAGGACTGCCTGCTAAGGGCCCTGGATCGCAGGCTCAGGTGTGAGGTCTCACCTTCCACATGTCACTTCACCTCTCTTGGCCACCGTGACTCCATAATTAGCAGAGTGTGGGGGTTAGGATTCGCACTTGGGAGTTTCAAGAATGGGAGAAGCACGCCCTGACCTCCAGGAGCTGGCCCGGGCACGTCCAAGCCGCAAACTGCCGAGCGCCCCTCTCCCAGCCAGAGTGGGTGCCAGCTGCTTGTCTACCTCAGTCGTCCTCCTTCTGCACGAGAATTACTGGGGCCCAGCCGGAAAATCACCGGCTCCTGGGAGTGTCCTGCACACGGCAAAGTCCTGCTTCCTTAAACTAATTCACCTAAAGCAAGCCAATTCCAACAGCAGGTCCTTCCAGCACTCCATCCAGTGGGTGCCTGTGGTGAGCCTCCTGCCTCGGTGTGCCCGTCCATAGGCCCAGTGTGTTCCTGTGCACGTGTGTTCCTGGGGCATTTGGCTACAGGACGTCAACAGTAACAGAACTGAAATTACACTTGATTCTGTTATACATAATATGCTAGAGAGCACGTCCTAAATTTATGTAGCTGTTCCTTGCTAGAGTTTAAATTAAAAGGATAAGTTCCAGGGGCATCTGGGGAGCTCAGTCGGTTGGGCGTCCGACTTTGGCTCAGGTCATGATCTCACGGTTTGTGAGTTGGAGCCCCGGGTCGGGCTCTGCGTTGACAGCTCGGAGCCTGGAGCCTGCTTCAGATTCGGTGTCTCCCTCCCTCTCTGTCCATCCCCCACTTGTTCTCTCTCTCTCTCTCTCTCTCTCTCTCTCTCAAAAATAAATAAGCATTAAAAAATATTAAGGAAAAGGGTAAGTTCCATTGTTGAGGAGAAACTTGTTGATCAAGCAAGAGCCTATAAAAATAGTTTTGCTTTTCCACCAAGCACAGGTGATAAAGCTCCTTGGAATCTTCAGTCACTGCTTCAGTGGCCACTTGACTTGATAGTGATGATGTCATTTTACAAATGCAAACAGCAATAGCATTAAGCATTAATATTGTTGAGAAATGCCGCCAGATGCCTACTTTGGTAGCTGACATGGCCAATACCCCCTGCAGACATCACAGACGACCCAGTATATCAGCCTCACTCTCTCTGTACAGACTGCAGCTGTATCTCTGGCCCCATGTCTCTGGGTCCCACTAGAGCATGGGTCTTGAGAGTAAGGGTGGGTTAGCACAATGAGATCGAGCGGGGCTTGGCCAGCTCTGTTCTCAGGAGGTCACATGACATGGATCACGGGCAGCAAGGAGCATGACCATGAGGGGGTCACAAATGGGCCAGGAGAGGCTAGAGGCCTCCAGAGCCCTGCCGGGCGCTGTCCTGGCTCATCTGGCAGCAGCCGGGGGGAGTTGGCTGCACACACCAGCCGCTAAGGGGTCAGGCGAGAGTCTAGAAGGGCATCACTCATGGGGACAGGTGTGCATTTCAGACTGCAGTGTGGGGGACCGTGAAGAACTTCACTCATCGTGGTGGGCTTCTGGAGAGTTCCAGAGGGTGTGCAGGCTGGGGTCTGGAAGGGAACCTCGTGGGTAGTGTCTCCTGGGTGGCCATCAGTGTCCCGCAAGTTCAACTGCAGTGAGGACTTCAGGGCTCAGGAAGGGAAGTACGTCCGTGATGAATTTGAAGGACAAAACTAAGCTTTCAAAATGCTAAATGCAGATTTTGCACACACACAAAAAAAATCTACTAGCTTATGAAATGCCATGTTTTAATGATCATAAAGCTGTGGATGAAATGCAGCTGCATTTTAAAAACTTGCTGCCTACATTGTCACTCATGTAATGGACAGCAATTAAATTACATGTTGGTCTCAAGTGCTTCCAAAGGAAACAGTTTTCTAATTATTGAAGCAATCTTTTGATGATACTGGAAATTAAATCTTTTCAATTTCTTGTAAATGAGAGTTTTTTTTAAAAATAGAATTCTTGCTGAGTTTATGGAATCTTGTTCTTTTTTTCCCTGACTTTTTTTTTTTTAATTTCTTTTTAAATCTCCCAAGTTTTAAATGTAGAAGTGTGGCTAGAAGCATATTTCATTGGTGGTCGGACTGGGCGGATGGAAATCCCATCTAGCCGGAGGGGATTGACATCAGGAAGCCCAAGGCCCTTCCACGGCTCTGCTTGTTGTAACAAAGACCCCAGACGGGGGCTAAACAACAGGCATTTGTACCCACAGCAGAGGCTGCAAACTCAAGGTCAGGGTGCCTGCGGATTTGGGGTCTGGCAAGAGCCCTCTTCCTGCCTCCCAGAGGCCTTCTCCTCGTTGCGTCCCAGCACAGGGAAGGAGTGAGGGAGCCCCCAGGGGTCCCCTCCACAGGGTTATCCCCCTCTGACCTAGTCACTTCCCGAAAGCCCACCCACAGTCGTTCAGTCCACAAAGCCAAATGTGATCTTTCTTTCTTCCTTTTTGAACTGAATTCCTAAGGAGAAGGCAACAGGAACGAAAGTGAAGATGATGAGAGAAAAGGATGTGTTTGGAGAAGCAAAGCTTATCTGCAAACTGAGGCCAGAATGAACATTGTCTGCAAGTTCTCAGGCAGGAAATGTGCTAAAATATAAGAGATGGTGTACCCAACAGCATCTGTGTATATAAATTTATGATACATTTGGATACATATAAACATATGTTCATTCAGCATTTATTCAACATGCAGTATTTTTATGCAGGAAAATGTGAGATGCTTGGTCAGAGATGAAAGGACACCTTCTCCTTTCTTGGAAGCCCACAGGCCACAGTGGTGGACGAATTAACAGCTCACCCTGATGGAATGTGGGACGTGGCATCTGGTGCCACACCTGAGGTCACGAGAGTCAGGGAGAGTGAATTTATGCACGTGGTTGTCTATGGGATCTCATTTGAAACAGCCCTGAAAAAGCCCTGAATTTTACTGAAAAGCGCAGAAGGAATTTCAAACAAAGGAGCACCCAGGGACGTGCGCAGAGGCGTGGACTCCTTTCTCTTCGGAGGCGCACGCAGCGGGTGTATCGCATCGCGTTCCTAGACAGAACCTCAGCTCCGTGGACTGTGCCTCTTTCATGACTCAAATGTGCCCCGTCTGTCACCAGGACCTACAGTTCTGTACCCAACATGCCTATGAATCCCGCAGAGTCCTCCTCCTCCACACCCCACGGTCCTCCTCGTCCACACCACACCGTCTTCCCCATCCACACCACACCGTCCTCCTCGTCCACACCACACCCTCCTCCTCGTCCACACCACACCGTCTTCCCTGTCCACACCACACCCTCCTCCTCGTCCACACCACACCCTCCTCCCCGTCCACACCACACCGTCCTCCCCGTCCACACCACACCCTCCTCCTCGTCCACACCACACCGTCTTCCCTGTCCACACCACACCCTCCTCCCCGTCCACACCACACCGTCCTCCTCGTCCACACCACACCCTCCTCCTCGTCCACACCACACCGTCTTCCCAGTCCACACCACACCCTCCTCCTCGTCCACACCACACCCTCCTCCCCGTCCACACCACACCATCCTCCCCGTCCACACCACACCCTCCTCCTCGTCCACACCACACCGTCTTCCCTGTCCACACCACACCCTCCTCCCCGTCCACACCACACTGTCCTCCTCGTCCACACCACACCCTCCTCCTCGTCCACACCACACCATCTTCCCCTTCCACACCACACCGTCTTCCCCGTCCACACCACACCGTCCTCCTCGTCCACACCACACCGTCCTCCTCGTCCACACCACACCGTCTTCCCTGTCCACACCACACCGTCCTCCCCGTCCACACCACACCGTCCTCCTCGTCCACACCACACCGTCCTCCTCGTCCACACCACACCCTCCTCCTCGTCCACACCACACCCTCCTCCTCGTCCACACCACACCGTCCTCCCCGTCCACACCACACCCTCCTCCCCGTCCACACCACACCGTCCTCCCCGTCCACACCACACCGTCCTCCTCGTCCACACCACACCCTCCTCCTCGTCCACACCACACCGTCCTCCTCGTCCACACCACACCCTCCTCCTCATCCACACCACACCCTCCTCCTCGTCCACACCACACCGTCCTCCCCGTCCACACCACACCGTCCTCCCCGTCCACACCACACCGTCCTCCCCGTCCACACCACACCGTCCTCCTCGTCCACACCACACCGTCCTCCTCGTCCACACCACACCGTCCTCCTCGTCCACACCATCCTGTCCTCTTATGTGCCCCCGATCTTGTCATTCTCATACTGCTGGTTATTGCCTGGGGACCAGTATCCGTCCATCCTTGAGACCTTCTCCAGGGGAGCACTGACTGAAGCATCCATCACAATTGTTGAGCGATTCCCCTCCCAGGGTGTTTGGTGCCCTCCCCTCCCTGCTAGGAGCCTCTGGGATCCCCTTTTTTATCATCTGGCTTTTATTTCCACATGGTATAAGATGGTGATCTAAATAAGTTTTCCCACCGATTCATTTATAAAAACATACTGTAGCCAATCAGGAAATTTTCATCAGTTTCTTGGTGAGGAGAACTTAGACACTGACATTGGAATCTGTGCATGTGATTCATGGGTTACTACCTGAAAATAGTCAGCTCAGCAGAGTTCTTATTGTGAAATATGCGTTTCACATTTATTATCAAGCACTTGCATGGTTTTCATAAAGTTTCCAGATAAATAAGCATTTCATGTCTTTGCTAAAGGTGGATTCTTGAAATTATTGTTAAAGTTCGTATTTTAAGGCCAGGAGTGTACAAAATAGGTAAAAATTGTGTGTAAAATAGGCACAGTATATCCGAGTTTGCTTATAATATATTAAAAATATTAAAAAGCTGTTGTATTACAACAAGGCTGTGTTGCTGTAAGAACAGATTGAGCAACAAAACCAAAACGCATCTTAGATTGAAACTGAAAACAAAACTCAGTAAGACTTCATATATCTTAATATATTATATGTTAACTAATGTGTATGAATATCTTAATTAGTGGGTCAATGTACGTAAACTGGATGGAATTAATTTGACCGAGGAACTCTGGACATGTGTGCAATTCAGACTCTGTGCTCCCTGTGGAAGGAAAGCCAGTCTCACGAGGCACTGATCACAGCCAAAATACATGGATCTATTTTGTCAGCAGGCCTTTTAAACAACGTTCTTGGGAATCCAAATGTGATCAACAATCACGTTGCTTTGGGGAAATAATCCGTGCTTCAGACTTTGAAATTACGTTCCCAGGAAAAGCTTGTTCCTGAAGCATCTGTTTTTTATTGGGGTCCTGATCCACCTAATTGTACAGCTGGGTTGAGAGGAAAAACATTTCATGTAACGTTTCAGAGTGAGCAAGCAGACTCACGTCAGTCTCACCCATAGCTGTGACCCTAGAGGCCACCCGCTCCTCGAGAAAGCGAAATATGCTCTAAGGTTGGGGTCCTCTGCTCACAGAACACGCTCTTCAGGAGAGGGAGGTGTGGATACGTTGAGGCAAGCTGGTTGCAAACTGGGAAGGCCACACCTGTTTCCCACGGGCAAATGCGCGGTACACGTGTGGAGCCATAGCTGAGTCCTTGTGACTCGACACGTGTCATTTCCCCAAGTTCTAGCACAGACGTGCCACATACACATTTTTCTCCACTCTCCGAGTGACGACAGAAACTCGGGGCCCGCTGTCCAGCTTCCCAGCATGTCAACCCATCCCTGTGTGTCTACGGTCTCTTCATGTGGACTCCATATTCTTGAAATAATGACCAAGCTTACTATGTGACAGACCTTTAGACAATAATTGTTACATGTTTACTTCATCTATCATTTTTATTCCACATACATTTTGAGCTCATTATATACAGGATATATAAAATTTATATATGTTTGTGGTAGTATTTTAAAAAGGGTACAGTTATTTGCATTAAGACGGAATGGTAATGGACAAGCGGCTTAATTTCTGATTCTCAAATTTCTTATTTCTCGAGAGGGGTGAGCAAGCAGGTGGTAAGAGTGCCCACGAGTGCACACCTGGGGCACTTGCACACACAGCTCAGCGTGGTCACTGGGTCCGTTCTGACTGTGGAACTCATGATGCTGGTTGTTATTATTAGAACTGGTTTTAATAACCTCACAAATGGTAGATAGTTGGCAACGTTATCCAGCTCTTTTCCTCCTGCAATGGCTTTGCATCCCTTCCCACGGAAGCTAAAAATCCGTCCCTGTCTCGTCAACCCCTGTGGACTCAGGGCCTGTGACTGGCGTTAGACTCAGGGGACACAGGAGCACCTTGTGCCGGCCTCGGGCCTCACATGCTTCTCTCTTTTTCCTCAGTACCTTGGGGTCACTCTGTGGAAAAGCCCGGCACGGGCTTTGGTGGGGGGTGGGGGGTCACTGGCTTCATGACTTGTACCAGCCCCTGCCAGCCAATGTGCGAGGACCCAGCCAGATCAACAAGACAGCTTTCTGTTTAAACAAAACAAAACAAAACTGTTAGAACTGTTAAATGAATTCAGCAAAGTTGCAGGATACAAAACCAATACACAAAAATCTGTTGCATTTCTATACACTAATAATGAAACTTCAGAAGGAGAAATTAAGCCCCATTTTCAATTGCATCAAAAAAGAATAAAATATCCAGGAATAAATTTAACCAAGGAGGTGAAAGGTCTGTATATTGAAACCACAAGACACTCATGAAAGAAACTGAAGAAGACACAAGTAAGTGGAAAGACACTCCATGCTCGTGGACTGGAAGAATTAATATTGTTAACATGTCCCTACTACCCAAAGCAATAGGCAGATCATTGCAGTCCCTATCAAAATTCCAATGGCATTTCTTCCGGAAATAGAACAAAGAATCTTAAAATTTATAAGGAAGGAAACATAAAAGACCCCAAATAGCAAAAGCAATCTCGAGAAAGAAGAACAAAGCCGGAGACATCATGCTCTCCAGTTTCAAACTATATTACAAAGTTATAGTAACTACAGCAATGTAGTATTGGCATAAAAACAGACACATAGATCAATGTAACAGAGTAGAGAACTCAGAAATAAACCCATGTGCATGTGGTCAATTAATCTACAACAAAGGAGCCAAGGATATGGGGAAAGGGCAGTCTTTTCAGTAAATGGTGTTTGGAAAATTGAACAGCCACATGCAAAAGAATGAAACTGGACCCCTGTCTTAACACCATACACAAAAATCAACTCACAATGGATTTAAGACTTGAACATAAGACCTGAAACCATAACACACCTAGAAGAAACATAGATGGTAAGCTTCTTGATGTAGGTCTTGGTGACGATTTTTTAATCTAACACCAACAGCCAAAGCAAAAATAAACAAGTGACAGAACATCAAAGTAAAAAAGCAAAGGAACAGGCAACCTACTTAATGAGAGAAAATATTTGCAAATAATATATCTGATAGGGGACTAGAGAACTTAAACAACTCAGTAGCAACAAACAATCTAATTAAAAATTGGACAGAAGATCTGAATAAACCTTTTTCCAAAGAAAAATACAGATGGTCAGCAGGGATATGCAAAGATGCTCAACATCACTCATCATCAGGGAAATGCAAATCAAGACTACAATGAGATATCCCCACACTATGTCAGAATAACTATCATTAAAGAGA
Source organism: Panthera pardus (assembly GCF_024362965.1). Lineage (NCBI taxonomy): Eukaryota > Metazoa > Chordata > Mammalia > Carnivora > Felidae > Panthera > Panthera pardus. The sequence continues at coordinate 40,820,896 of NW_026526832.1, read as the reverse complement.
TAAGAGATAACAAGTGTTGGTGGGATGCGGAGACAAGGGAATGCTCATGCACTGTTGGTGGGGATGTAAGTTGCTGCAGCCCCTGTGGAAAACAGTATGGAGTTTCCTCAAAAATTAAAAATATAACTACTTGATGTTCCAACCATTCCACGTGTGGATATTTGTCCAAAGAAAATGAAAACACTACTTTGAAAAGAAGTACGCACCCCTATGTTTGTTGCATCATTATTTATAATAGTCAACCTAAGTGTCCATCAACAGATGAATGGGTAAAGGAGATGTCACACACACACACACACACACACACACACACACACACACACAGGAATATTGCTCAGTCATAAAGAATGGGATCTTGCCATTTGTGACAACAGAGATGGGCATTGAAGGCATTATGTTTAGTGAAATAAGTCAGACAAAGACAGATACTGTATAATTTCTCTTATAAATGGACTCTAATATATATAACTAACCTCATAAGATATAGACAACAGATTGGTGGCTGCCAGAGGAGGGATATGGAGGTGGTGGGAGAAATGGGTGAACTGTTTTGCTTTTTTTTTTTTTTTGGTTTGTTTTTTTTACTTTAAATAAATTGGAATTTAAAAATAAGACTGGTTTTGTAGGTGATGGGCTACTGGGCCCATGAGTGTGTCTGCCCTCCTCCAGGGAGCTCCAGCCGACCTGCAGACTCAGAGCAACATAAGAGCTGTGTTTAGGTTACTAAGTTCTGAGTTTATGTGGTGGTAGCTAACTGCTACGTGAGGATGTGGAAAGGGTTCGACAGAATAGCTTTTGTGATTATTTTTCCAGATTGTTAATTTGATGTTTCATATGATATAAATTGTGGACAACATTTAACTTCTAAAGGAAGTCACACAAGAAAACAAAATGCTGCTTTACTGCTGGCTGGTTACACTCTGTGCGCCCACCACTCTTTGGAAACCTTGAGAATTTTCATGTTTTTAATTTAGTGCTAATAGTCATATCTATTGTTCAAATTCTTAATTTTAATTGTGCAATTCCTTTTTCTTCTTTTTTTTTTATTTGAGAGAGAGAGAGAGAGAGAGAGAGACTGAGAGAGAGAGAGAGAGAGCGCGAGTGAGCATGGGGGAGGGGCAGAGAAAGAATAAAGAATCCCAAGCAGGCTCCACACTCAGCTTGGAACACGATATGGGGTTCGATCCCATGACCCTGGGATCACGACGTGAGCCAAAATCAAGAGTCAAACACTCGACCTACTAAGCCCCCCAGGCACCCCTGCTTGTGGAATTCGTCAGATTGTCCTGTTGTAAAAGTTGTTGTTTTGAACCATCAGAGAGTCCTAAATGCACAGGCTTAATGACAGCAAATATGTTTTCTCAGCTAACTGCAGCTTATAAGGATAACCTGGATCCTGATTCAGTTATTAACAATGTGCTTTTCTTCTCAGTTGTGACGCATCTGTGGTTTATCATATCACCTGTTACTAATCCAGTCACTGTTGGAAATGTCGAACAAGTCGGACTGAGAAGGAGACTACAGTCTGTCTGCCTGTGGAAACACTTCCTAAAATTTCAAAACTTCAAATGGAATGAAGTAGGCAAATGATGAAGTAACTCCCTGAAGAATCCTTTAATAAACACTTGGTGTGGTCCAGTTGACCATCTGTAAAGGGGGCTCTCTCACCCTTGAGAAGCCTCCACAGGCATATCCTGGCTGTTAAAATTCCCAGTGCTAGGCTGCTCACAGCCACCACAGCAGTATGGAGCAGCCTTCCAAACACAGCTCCATCTCTTCAGAAGCTCGACAGATGTCAGCTTGAACACAGAGGACTTAACTTTAGAAGGGAAGACACAAAAGACGGTCATGTGGTTCATGGACAGAAGTCACCGACCATAAAAAAAATCCCTTGTAAATTATTATTAGAATTTTTGGTCGAAGGGTATTTGTCTGTGTATGGGTAATTACATTTTATGCCACACTCCTAGTTGACCTTGGGCAGGTTACCTCAATCCTTGTATTTTGGGGAAATGCTGTTATTAACTACAATATGGGTAATAAGTAACACAGATTGAATAGATATTTTTAAAGCATCTGCCATAGCAGGTGATCAATATGTTTGGTTTTCAAGAAAATAGTGAAGGTGGATGGAATCATGACAGGTTGGTTGGTGTGTCGGGTTGTCCCGAAGCTGCCCGTTCTGCCTGTTCCCTGGGATCTTTCTAGACGTTGGTGTCTTCTACCCCTATCAGGTGTCCACTGAATTCAAGTGGTTCCATCTCATGGATCCCGGAAAGTCGCTGATGAAGCAAACTCATAAGGAAAATGTCTCCGATGGAGAGCCCTTCAGAGCTCCTCGGATTATGCCAAGCCTGATCCCACCAGCAGGCCTTCAGTATCCTGTAGCCCCTTCATTACGATGTCCACGATGGAGTTTCTTGGACTTTCTTCTGTACCTGCGATCTTAATAGAGAGCTTGTGTGTCAACTGTACCTCAGTAAAATGAAAATAAACATAAAAAAGCAACTCCCTTGCCTACCAGTGTTAAAAACCTGAGAAGTTCCTCCCCTGCTTCTCTTCACAGCCCACATCCAGCGTGTCCACGCCCTCCTGGCTGTGGGACCCGAAGCTTGTCGCTGCGCCCAACTCCTGAGCCCCTCCGTCCTGCCGGTGTTGCCTTTCCCACAGCGTTCCCTCTCTGGCTGTCGTGTGCAGGGCGGTCCGCTCCCATTCACCAGAGGCAGCGGCGTGTTCCCACACGGAGCTTCCCTGGTGGTGCTGGCACCCGTCCTCGGCATCAGGGTCCTGTCTGTCTTCGGAGGTCAAGTCCTGACGCTAACTCCTCCGGAAAGCTGTCTCCGCCGCCACAGAATGGATTCTGCTCTCTCATGGATTCCTGTCTCCCATCCAATCCAACCCCGGAGTCAGAGCACTATGTGGACTGCTTGGCTGCCTGCGCCCCCCGCAAGGCGGCCCCCTGATTGTTCAGGGTCCTCTGCCTGTTGACTGGCGCCCAGCCCATCAGGCTTGCCATCGGGTGATCGCTGAACGGAAAGCTGAGTGGGTGTCTGGGTAAGAAGGTGGGTGGTACCTGCCAAGAGGGGCCATGGCCAACAGCACCCTCTGAAGAACTCATAGTTTTAAAAATAATGGGACATTAGTATTTATAGCACTTAAATGACGATTTTGCTGAGACGCAGAACTGCTGCAGAACGCACAGATGTGCTGCTTTCTGGAACTTTCTTCCGAGGTGCTGGCTGTAAAGGGGATTCTGTCACCTGAAGTGTTTTACCCACACATCAACTTTTCTAAGTATTTCTTTTTATTCTCATCGAGAAGGGAGAAGCTGCCGATGGAGTAGTTCATGACCAGCTGTGAATCTTCCGGGCACCTCACTTGTAAAAGGGTGCAGGATGTGTTTGAGGGTCTTGGTCTTAAATGGTCCCTTCACACATGCTGAGTTTGGGCTTTGTGATTGTTTCATCCCCTGACCTACACCCGTGTTGTATGTGAAGTGTAGAAAGACAACCCGTTCTCTTTTCAGTGGGAAAGCTTTGTACGTGAATTCAAAGGCTTTGGTACAAACGCCTTTCTTACTATATTCTCACGTTTTAATTCTGATTTTGAGTTGCTTTCCTCACTGATTTCACTGTCTACATTTGCGAAATAAAGACAAGAATATCTACCTCACAGAGTGTTTTTAATGAGGGACGGAAAATGCTTATTAAGTCATCTAAAATAAAGTAGGGTGTCCAGCAAAAATGTCCTTCCCCTGATTTGCTTTGTAAATGGAACCTCTTAACTGAGAAGTTCACACAAATAGAGGTCATCTGCTTAATTCACCTCTTTTCAGGACAGAAGAGAAGAGGCGGGTCTGGGGTGTGTCTGACAGCACGCGAACACCCTCCCAGAACCACGTCTACCCGTGGGGCCTCCGTGGCCGCTGCACGGGACACTTCACTATTTTATGGAGACTGAAGGGGTCACCTTGGCTCCCGCCTAAGTCTGGGAGGGATGGGCAAGTGAAGGCAAGAGCCACGTCCACGGGGGAAAGCAACAGGTGCAGGAACTGGTGTGAAAGAGGAGAAGGGGGGTGAGGCACGCCCCAAGAGAGAGAAGACCTAAGTCCTGAGGTGGGTGTGCTCACTTCAGTCACCTGAGACACTGGAGGCTCATCATCTGATGTCCCTGTGAGTGTGCAGACAACGTGGAGGGACTTCACCCGTTGTCTCATTTCCCCAGCAGACATTTGCTCCACAGGTAATGAGGTGCCTCCTTCCAGAGGCCCGTGAGACGGGCATCCTGGCCCCGTCACAGCAGGCTGATGGCTGCGGCACCCAGCAGTGACCAGATGTTTCGTCTCGGGCTTCTCGGGGCAGTTAGGAAAATCACCTAGGAAGAGAAGAGGCCGCCTCTTGTCTCCTTTCCTTGTTTTCTCCAAAAGGTCTGGGGTCAGTATTGCCTGCTCCCAGACGTGCTCCTTGGGACACAGATCAGATATGAAACCTGCCAATACTTTCCAAGCCCCCATTGATGCAGCCCTCCCCCTATTGCCCCCCCTCAAATGCCCCAACTGACACGAGATGCAGGCCTTCTGTCCCCACAAGTGCAGCCACCCTCACTGCCCACCCGAGATCTCCCCTTCTCAACCAGCTTGCCTCCTAAGTGAATCTTCTAAGTCACAACTTGGATAGTGATTCTCTTGTAAAAGTTCATCTTGGTCTTTCAGGTGGAATTTATATGATTCAGCTAATGCTTCTCTAGTTCACTATATTCCACTCATTCCAACTTCTTTATATTTTGAAATACACCATGCATTTGCATAAATCTGCGTCCTCAAAAATGCCTTCCATTCTGCCCAGTACACCACTGATCCGCCTTGGAGTTTGCGAAGTTTTTATTTCCTTTCTGATCTAGCTCAAGTGTTACTTGTTCTAAACTGTCCCTAAGCCAAGTCTTTGTTGGACATCTGTCCTCTGCAATACTGGACATTTCCCTTCCTTAGCAGGGGGCAGTGCAAAGGTTGTCTCTGTTTGCATGGTTGGCATTGTTATTATTATTACTTTGTTTTCTGGTCTGTCACCGTTGTAGGAGTCTTAGGTCACAGCAGGGACTACATGCCTTTCTTTCTTCTTCATGGAACATACTTTGTTAAATGAATGAATGAATGTTTCTATGTGTAAGACAAATGTGTCTGAAGGGAGGACGAAACATGCACCAGAATCATGCATACGTGGGGCTCGGCAGAGGCACTGGAGTGATGAGGGACAGGCGATGCATGGACAGGGACAGGGAACAGGAGGGCAAAGGAAGAAGAGACAGGCTGACAAATTGGGGCCCATGTCCTAAGAGCTACAAGTTCCTCAGCAAATCTTACAGGAGAAGAACAGATAGGATAAATAATTCTGGCAAAACAGGTCTTAGATCACACCCACATATTCGTGCCGTGACATTAAAAGTCTAAACTTTTTTTTTAAGAAATTTAAACGAGGAACACCCAGTGAAAGACATGAATATTATTTTGTTGCCAAATCAAAACAGTTCTCCTCTGAGCTATGACCCTGCCTTTCTGCAGGGAAATTCCGTCTTCGTCACTGACAGCTGCAGAAATCTTACACGGTTTCCTAATAGGTGGGGCAGACGGTGGGGCTTTGGTGCACACGGACCACTGCCGATCTCCTCTTTGAGCCTGTCTGGGTCTCGAGCAGTTTGATTCTTGAGATTTTGTGCCAATTTAGAGCAGCTCACACAGCAGAACCTCCCCGCCAGAGCCCTGCCGCTGCCCACACCGCCCAGAACGTGCGCACAGCCCTGCCCGTCTCTGGACAGGTGCGCACGGCACCCAAATACACATCTCTACACGTTATCCTTCCAGGAGCCTTATAAGGCGGCATGGTTGGTCCCAAACATACACACGTTTGGTGCCTTGAACGTTATATGACACAGGAAGACCAGGAATCTGGGTCTACAGCACTGCTTCATACAAGAAACTGGGGACAGTGCGCGCTTTCTGCGGAGAAGAGCAGGAAACCAGTTCTCAAATGCCAAGAAGACAGACGCTCCAGGGATGAGGTTTCAGACCTCAGCGCCAGCTTGCAGAGAAAGAAACAAACCCGCAAAGAAAACTGTGAAGGGTGCCTGGAGATCGCAGACACCAGGGGCCTGGGCCTCCGCAGCGGGTTAGTAGAGGTGAGGACACTGGGGGAGGCACTGGGGTCTCGGGGTCTTCCAACTGGCCGTGTCTTACAGTTGTTGGGAACAGGTGCGTTGTAGGTACATTGCAGACGGGTCCCTCGCCTGAGGGTCGTGAGTCTGAAGCTGTGAGTGTCCTGCTTGTAAGAACTGTCCTCTGGGTTTCCCCACGTGGCCAGAATTGTAACAATCAGTGCCTTCAGGACCCACCATATCTTCTTACAGTCACTATTGCTTTTTGGGAAACAGTATACCTGCATTTGTTCATTTTCTCTCTGCTCAGAGTTATAGAGTCTTCTCCCTGACAAAAAGTGTAAATTGTAGCTTATGTGGATACATAAATTTCACAATGAAAAACATTAAAAGCTCACAATAGAAAGAATAGTATACAGAATTTACTATTTCAGGATGCAAAGGAATGTTGAGGAACATTTTCCTCTGACTTTTATAAGATTTCTTTGGCCCTGTAGGGAGAGAACACACTCAAAAGTAAATTAGGGCACACCGTGCAAGTGAGGTCATGAAGCCCCAAGACCCCTCGGTGGTCCTCGGAGAGCAGTGCCCTGTGTGGGTGACCGTGGCGTTCCCTGAGAAAATCTGGGTTTTCTGTCTTCTTCCTGTATTTGCATTAATCATTCAAGATTTAGTTTTCCTCTGCCTTTTGTGTCTTTGTTGCTGCTTTTATCCTATAAGTAGTTAAAATTGTAAAAGCTCCATCAACTTCCCCGGGACCTCAAAGAATTGCCTCGACATCCATGGTAAGAATCCCTAGAGAATTAACTAAAGTTTTGACTTTTTAAAAAAAAAATTTAATTTCATTTATTTTTGAGACAGAGAGAGACAGGGCATGCGTGGGGGAGGGGCAGAGAGAGAGGGAGACACAGAATCAGAAGCAGGCTCCAGGCTCCGAGCTGTCAGCACAGAGCCCGACATGGGGCTCAAACTCACAAGCTGTGAGATCACGGCCTGAGCTGAAGTCGGACGCTCAACCGACTGAGCCACCCAGGCGTCCCCTAAAGTTTTCACTTTTTTTTTTAATTTCTTTTTTTAACGTTTATTTATTTTTGAGACAGAGAGAGACAGAGCATGAACGGGGGAGGGTCAGAGAGAGGGAGACACAGAATCTGAAACAGGCTCCAGGGTCTGAGCTGTCAGCACAGAGCCCGACGCGGGGCTTGAACTCACGGACCACGAGATCATGACCTGAGCCGAAGTCGGTGGCTTAACCGACTGAGCCACCCAGGCGCCCCAGGTTTTCACTTTTAAAGTCAGTTCCTGTGACTACGGCCAGCTGGTTCCTCGAGAAATCACATCGGGTGGGACTAGCTTGGGATGCGTCAATGACTCCTCTGAAACCAGAGGACCTGCCTGCCGCTTCTTGTGTTGTTTCCATTTGAATATTCAACTTCTCCGAAAATGCTACTGCTCACAATGAAAACAAGTAGTCAGTGAGCATAACCCCCATGACCCCCACAAGGCTTCCATGCCCCCCGTGAGACGGGGGGAGTCATAAGAACGAATTCTGAAGCACTTGCTTTCAAGTCTGAAAATGCTGCACAGTTTTTTTAAATATATTTTTTAAATGTTTATTAATTTTGAGAGAGGGAGAGAGAGCATGAGCAGGGAAGGGGCAGAGAGAGAGGGAGAACCCCAAGCAGGCTCCATCCTTTCAGCACAGAGCCCTGTGCAGGGCTTGAACCCACAAACTGTGAGATCATGACCTGAGCCAAAACCAAGAGTCAGACACTTGTGCCCCAGAAAAGGCTGCACAGCTTTAAGTGAAAGACCCAAGAGTCATGTTCAGGAGCAACCTTCCAGCCATAGGGACCCAGACACATTCTATTTTCTTAAATATAATTTATTGTCAAGTTGCCTAACATACAGTGTGTACATGTGCTCTTGGGTTTTGGGGTAAATTCCCTAGTTCATCACATACATACAACACCCATTGCTCATCCGAACAGGTGCCCTCCTCAATGCCCCTCACCCGCTTTCCCCTCTCCCCCACCCCCCATCAACCCTCAGATTGTTCTCTGTATTTAAGGGTCTCTTATGTTTTGCCTCCCTCCCTCTCTGTTTGTAACTATTTTTCCCCCTTCCCCTCCCCCACCATGGTCTTCTGTTAAGTTTCTCAAGTTCCACATATGAGTGAAAACATATGATATCTGTCTTTCTCTGCCTGACTTATTTCACTTAGCATAAGACCCTCCAGTTCCATCCATGTTGCTGCAAATGGCCAGATTTCATTCTTTCTCATTGCCAAGTAGTATTCCATTGTATATATAAACCACATCTTCTTTATCCATTTGTCAGTTGATGGACATTTAGGCTCTTTCCGTACTTTGGCTATTGGTGAAAGTGCTGCTATAAACATTGGGGTGCAAGTGCCCCTCTGCATCAGCACTCCTGTATCCCTTGGGTAAATTCCTAGCAGTGCTATTGCTGGGTCTTAGGGTAGTTCTATTTTTAATTTTTTGAGGAACCTCTACGTTGTTTTCCAGAGCGGCTGCACCGGTTTGCATTCCCACCAACAGTGCAAGAGGGTTCCCGTTTCTCCACATCCTCTCCAGAATCTACAATCTCCTGACTTGGTTCATTTTGGCCACTCTGACCAGCGTGAGGTGGTATCTCAGTGTGGCTTCGATTTGTATTTCCCTGATAAGGAGCGACGATGAGCATCTTTTCAAGTGTCTGTTGGCCATCTGGAGGTCCTCTTTGGAGAAGTGTCTTTTCATGTCTTTTGCCCATTTCTTCACTGGATTCTTTGTTTTTCGGGTGTGGAGTTTGGTGAGTTCTTTATAGATTTTGGATATCAGCCCTTTATCTGATACATTGTTCGCAAATATCTTCTCCCATTCCGTCCGTTGCGTCCTTTCCATGAACTGTGACCTGTTGGAGAATAGTCTCTTGACACTGAATTACTCAGATCAGCATGAAACAAAAATCACAAAACCAAAGAAAATTAAAAACTTTTGCCCAGAGGCACCACCGCACACAGCATGCAATTGGATGTGGTTTAAATGACTCTTGGTGTTGAGGGGCCTGTCTAGGAGCAAGGGAGCAAGAAGGGGGGATTCTTATCACTGAATGAGCCTCATGTTTTCATCTCACCAGAACCTCCACCTAATTCAAAATGGGAAAAGCTTGGTTTGCTTACTCGTTCATCCTTTATTTAACGTCGGAAAATACTTTGTGAGTGCTCACTGTGGGCCAGAATTCTTCCAGTCCCTATGGATTCAGGGGTGAACGACACAGACCTTTCACATCAGGAATTTGGTGTAACAGGGTAATTACCGGGCCTCGTGTGTGCACGAGTTTTCAGATTACAAAGTGTGTCCACATGTATGGCATCAGCTTACGTTCACAAAATGGAAGGGTGAGCATTGCACTTCTATTTATCCTACTGGTGAGAGGCCAAGAGAGGCCAGATCGCTCTTGGCGTTGAGGCCTCGCTGGGTCCTTGCTGCCAGACCTCTCTCTAGAACATTCCATGGCCTTTGAGGTCAGAGGCAGACTAGAACGGCCTCTCCTCCCTGGAATCGCTTAGTTTTATTTCAGTTATGTTGGCCTTCTGTCCCAGCTCCCGGCACACTGCACGGGAGTGGACACAAGCCTTCTGGACCTGTTGTCTAGCACCTGACACTGGAGGCGGTCCGGATGCCGGGCAGGGACCTGCTCGCGGGCCTATCTATAACTGTCAGCATCGTCATGACTACAGACAAGCATTTTGTCGAGGGTGGTTCCCGGGCAGCCCCTGTGGCCCAGGGTCCACGATGTTGGTAATTTAACCCGCAGTAGTCCTCCAGCCGGCCACGGACTTGGCTTTTGTCTGGACACTTCCCTGTCAGGAGACCAACTTGTTGGAATGTTCCCTACCTTTTACTCAGTCCTACGCTGGCTACAGCGGTAGTGAGTATCCATTTCCTGGCAATATTTATATATTGGCCCTAATTCTACCCTTTGGAGCTGCAAGACATACATGCGACCATTGTTAAGACCGAGAAAGACCTGAACACATTTCAGGTTCGCTACCACACACCCTCTGGCTCTTCTTTAGGCCGCTCTCGTGACACCGTTCCAAAACTTTAGTGACTCCACAACCCAGGGTGTATTTTCCCCGGCACAGCCGTCCACACAGCGGTCCAGGCATCTGTGATCCCCTGGCCTCGAGTCTTCTGAGTCCTGCTCTGTGCAGAATATACGCGGGCAGCGGGGAGGCAGCTGGGTCACTGTGAGCATGTGCTGTCCAGGCTCGGGGTGTGGGCACGGCCCCCACTCAGCCCACCGGCCGGAACCCTTGTGTGGCTGCACTCAAGGCCTCAAAGCAAGGGTAGCTGGGACTCGAAGTCTGGCTGTGTGCCAGGAAGGGGAGGTGTAGACAGTCCGGACACTGCCGTGCAAGCCCGCGTGCACTGGGGTGACTGGGGTGTCACCTCCCCGGGACAGACACCCATCTCGAGAAAGCGTGTTCTTGGCTTATTCTTCACGGTATGTTGTCCCCCTAAACCGCTGCAAAATCATCTCTGTGCTGCTTTTCCTCAGCTGCTATGGTACCACGCATGTGCCACAGAGCTTACTGCCAGGCTTCCGCACCTCAGACCATCATTCCCAGGTAATATGTGCAGCTTTTGGGTGTGGAAGGCCTAACGGACCTGTAAAAAATACATGTTCCGCGAACCACGAAACACAGTGGCAAAGTGGTTCTATTGACCTTTGCGAAACTTGAACGTGGTCTCTAAATTCAAAATGGACTAATAAAAGCAAAGATCAGAAATTTATTTCTCCCACTCACCAGTCAGATAATTATTAATATAAATTGGAATCTGGATCTTGAATGTAAAATGTACATAATTTCTCATCACTAGACTGCCTTTAAAATAAATTGATTTACTGAAGCCAAGGGATTTTATAAGAAACTAAACCTTACAAACAGCATGTCTCAGCCAACTGTGGCATTGAACTGAAGGGGTAACAGCCTCGGCCAGCTCTCCCAAACCGTCTTTCAGCCGTTAGCCACACACTAGCTGGATTTAAGCCTCAAATGGGTGTCACAGTTGAATTGGTTATTAATTTTCCGTTTTCCTTTTATTTTTTTAATTAAGAATTTTTTCATTTTATTTACTTTAGAGAGAGAGCGAGAGAGCAGGGGAGAGGGGCAGAGAGAAAGGGAGAGAGAGAATCTTAAGCTCGGCGTGGAGCCCGATGGGGGGCTCGATCCCATGGCCCTGGGGTCATGACCTGAACTGAAATCAGGAGTCAGATGCTCAACCAACTGAGCCACCCAGGCACCCCTAATTTTCTTTCTTAAAAAATTAGGCTTTTTAAAATAAGCATTTCAAAATTTGAGTGAGAACTGAGCGGAAGCAGGGTTTCCCTCCTCTACCCAAGCGCACACACTGCCCCGTTACTGGCGTCTGGCATTATTGTGGTGTGCTGGTTACACGACTGCCAACACAACTCCATGTCTGTGTCATTGCACGGCCGAAAGAGCCAGTAGAGAGGAAGTACGTGAATTCCTATCCATGCCTGACATGACACACTTTGAGGACGCAGTGCTGGACAGTTTCATCTGAAGGTTAAAGTCTATCGTGCTTTTTTCCAAATCTTATAAAGCTTCTAGTACACACAGGCTAACAGAAGAACCCAGAACCGTGCAGCGGGCGGTGCCACGGGTTTTACAACAAGGGGCTCAGTGGGAACACGGGAGGAGGCGGGTCACTGTCTGATGTGTCTTCACAGATGAACGCCAGCGGCCCCACAGTGAGGTGTTCCCAGCACACCTGGGAAGGTAGCTGTCGTCTGTGCTCGGACGGGACCCACTGCGATCACAGCCAATGGTGTGTTCTCCTTTCATGGCCGAGGCTCCCTGAAGCCAGGGACAATGCCGTTCATCTGTCTTCCCAAACTCCTGGAGCAGCGCCTGGTGCATAATAGACTCAGCGAAAGTTCCTTAGGTTAAATAGTCATGAGCAGGGGACGTCCTCGTATTACCAAGTAACGCACCAGAATAATGAAATGTAATTATGTGACTTAGAAGATTTGGATTTCTATCTGACCGCATGTGATTTACCCGTTAGTCGAATACCACCCAGATATACTGTTATCAGAGGATATTTCTCTAAAACTGTGCAAAATCTTTTTAACTATTTAAAACTTCACCAGCCATAAAACTTTAAAGCCTGAAGTTCATTACTTTTGTGAAAAGTAACAACATGACCCTGTTTATACAGATGCTTTCAGGCCTCTCGGGCCCTAAAAGGGAGGGTGGGTTTGCAGAGCTTGAAGGAACTGGACTCGAGTCCTCGGGAACCGCTAGTTCCTTTGGTGACTCCACTGAGCACCTGCTAGTCTCTAGAACTTGTGACAGGTGCTTAGGACACAGAGCGTGTGCGTCCAGATCTGTGCCCTGAGGGGCACACAGCCCAGAAAGCCGAATAAAGAAAGGTGCTCCAAAGCACGTGGGAAGTTCTGTGGCACGTGCAGCTGGGGCTGAGGCCTAGGGCTGAGTCCGGCACGTGGTGCTGGCACCTTGGAGCCCCTCTGGCCAGTCCGGGGTCTCAAAGGGTTGCTTCCATTCTGATCTGAGGCAAACTGGGGCTTGAAACTCAGTCCTCTCCTTGCAGTGGGGATACTCCCTGCTCTGGCCCCCATTACCGGTCCCCACCACGGCCGGGCTTTCCTGAGTGGCTGGGGCGGCCTCTGCCAGTCCTGCCACGGGACGGGGAGCACTTGGAGCCGGATGCTGTGGACAGAACGTCTGCACCACATGCTTTCACTGCATGCTGCAGTGAATTAAGACTTCGGGGCTGCAGGCGTGGAATGAGTGGATGTCACGTGTGAACAGGGCTTGAGTTTGGGGCCAGGGGTAGAATGTCATAGAATGAGTGTCTGAGCCCCCCAAATTCATGTGTTGGCCTCCCCCTGCCACATGATGGTGCTAGGAGCTGGGGTCTTTGGGAGGGGCCTGGGCAGAGCCCACACAGCTCTCGTAGAAGAGACCCTGAGAGCTCCCCGCCCTCCCCCACAAAGAGACACTGCAAGACGATGTGTCTATGAACCAGGAGGCAGCCCACCCCGCCCCAGACACGGAACCCACTGGTGGTCTTGGACGTCCAGCCTCCAGAACCACGAGGAATCAATGTCTGCTGTGTATCAGCTGCTCCCTCGTCCCACTCGGTTAAGACCGAACGGACCGGGACCCCGGGCTTTTCCAGTCCAGGCCCATCACGTACAAAACAGCAAGAGGCCACAGAGCCTGCACGGGTATCTGAAACTGTAGGTGTTCAGAGAGTTCTTCCAGCCAGGAAAAGAGGAAACGTCTCTGTGGAGGGCTGTTTCGTGGCTGAGACAGACCTTCCGGGTACAGGTCACGGTGGAGTTCACAGCAATCCCGGGACATTGAACGGATGCAGACGAGGGCTTGTGGGCTGCATGGACGGGCTGTGGAGTTCAGGAGTCAGCCTGGGGTGGTCTGCATTGGGGTCTGTCCAGCAAGCAAGTTCATTCAGCTTCCACCGCCTTGCGATGCCTCTCCTAGAGGGGAAGGCCGTATGCTTTCCGCCTGCCTGCTCTTTCCTGTGAAAGTTGCTGCTCTCCTTACCTGGCCTCCAGTGACGCCGAGTTTCCTCCTTCCCAGCTCAGCTCCTGCGCACCGGGTCCTCGGGCGACACGGGCCCCTCACTTTGCTGCAGGCTCACCACCGTCAGCCCCAAGCGCCACGGTCTGCACATTTGCACGCGCTCTGTAATTCACGCGTCTGCCCTACACCTGTGTGTCGGCGCGGGCTCCCCAGGAAGCAGATGCCGAGACAATTACGCGTGCGGGGGTTTCGTCAGCGGAGACGCCGCCCCACTGGGAGGGGGCCCAAGTCTGGGAGAGCGAGCCCTCAGAGGCTGAGTCCCGGGGAGGCTCCGCGGTGCCGTGGGGGACCCTGAGCCGCAGCCGACCAGTGTCTTCCTCCGGAGCCTGATGCGCCATCCCGGCTGGAGCAGCGGTGGGACTGACGGCCTCCGCCAAGCAAGGCCGGGGGTTGCAGAACGCGCCGGCGAGGGCCTGGCCGGGTGCGTGCCCCGGGGTTGCTGTGCTGGGGGGTCCGTGAGGCACATTTTTCGTGGCCGACACGACGGGCTAAGTTGGTTTTGCAATCCCAGGTACCGTGTTTTACGGTTGCAGGAATTGGCCCTCTGTCCATCCGAGGGTGTCTCCCTCCGTCATTTCCCACGACGGCCGTCCCTCACAGTTAGCTCTCAGTTCAATGGCTGTGTGTCCATTCTTCTCCCTGAGAGGAGAGCCGTGCAGGACGGGGTTCTAGGCACACTCCAGACACACATTTCCACAGCAGTGAGGGCCCTTGATTGTAACGAAAGACGGAAGGGGAGCGTTGCCCTGACTACGTCTGTGTGTCTGAGGGAGGCGCAGCTGTGCCACGAGGTGGACGCTCCCGGGCCTGGAGACAGACAATCGCACGCTCACACAGACCCGCCTACCCGCTGCGTGACTTTTACCCGGTGACACAAACCGTGTGCGGTTATCAGGGGAACTCAAGGAGATTCGGTCTGTCTGGGCATATCTCATCTACTTCTACTTATGTCCACACCTATGCACGTGTCCACACCTGCACCCGCCTCCACACCTACACCCACGTCCACACCTGCACCCGCCTCCACACCTACACCCGCCTCCACACCTACACCTGCGTCCACACTTACACCTGCGTCCACACCTGCACCCACATCCACACCTACACCCGCGTCCACCCCCACACCCGTGTCTACACCTACACCTGTGTCCACACCTACACCCACATCCACACATGCACCCGCGTCCACCCCCACACCCGCGTCTACACCTGCAACCGTGTCCACACCTACACCCACGTCCACACCTGCACCCACGTCCACACCTGCACCCACATCCACACCTACACCCGCGTCCACACCTACACCTGCGTCCACACCTGCACCCACATCCACACGTGCACCCGCGTCCACCCCCACACCCGCGTCTACACCTACACCTGTGTACACACCTACACCCGCGTCCACACCTACACCCGGGTCCACACCTGCACCCGCGTCCACACCTAGATCCGCGTCCACACCTGCACCCGCATCCACACCTACACCTGCATCCACACCTGCACCCGCGTCCACACCTGCACCCGCGTCCACACCTATACCCACATCCACACCTACACCCGCGTCCACACCTACATCCGCATCCACACCTACACCCGCGTCAAGGCCTACACCCACGTCCACAGCTGCACCCGCGTCCACACCCGCACCCGCGTCCTCACCCGTCATACCTGTAACTGCACCCTACCTGGAGGGGGTCTACCACACGTATATCTACTCTTTCCAAACTGTTTCTTCACTTGTAAATTGATGCAGTTTACCTGCCGACTGCTAGAGAACTTTTCAGGGCTACGTTTTATTTGGACAATAGCCTTTGGTCTTGAGTTCTGGAGAACTCAGAAGGAAGGCTGGAGAAAGGGCCGCGTCACCACCTACCTGACCCCTCAGTGGGTGCTTTACCCCCCCCCCCCCGGAGAAAACTCTCCCTCCTCAGCCCGACCCCTGCTGAGCGGGATGACAGTTCTGGGGGGAGGGGCCTGTCGTGCACGAGAGGCAGAGCTGAGAAGACAATGTTGAGGGTGGAGAGAGGTTTGGTGGCCCTTTGGGAGCCTGGGACCCAGCGGCATCTGGACAAGCGCCTCCCATACGTGCTCACGCGAAGGAAGACCCAATGATGAAAAGTAACAGATATATTCTGAGCCGCATCCCATGAGCCGGAGGCCAGAACGACAAGGTTGGCATCCCCGGCTGACTACCGCACACGAGCACAGTACAGTGAGGTCAAAGCTCCCTGACCATGAGCCTGCCTCCCTCCCACGTGTCCTGCCTGGGCAGGCCCTGCAGACTCCGGCTCGGTTCAGGGTTTTGTAACCTCCTCCTCCGGCTGCTTGCAAACCCTGCCAACCCGCGGCGAGAGGTGGCTTCTGGCGTGCCGCGGGGGCCACACGGTCCTGGCGTGGTGGCTCCGCCATCGGGGTCCACCCACACCGCCCTGCAGAAATCTGAAGGTCCTCAGGCAGCTTCGGCACCACAGGTGGAGCCTCTCCTACGCCCCTTGCTGACGCGTCACCGCGCGGGCCGCGGTGCAGAGAAGCACCCGCTGCATTCAGGACACCCTCTCGGTGACAAGTGGCCCCTAATCATCACTAGGTCTTTGTTTGGATTTTAATTCCACTCCGCGAAGACAGAGGAAAGCAGCGTGTCTGGCGCTGGTGAGGAGAGGAGCAAGGAAGCCGCACGGGCCGGGAAGGGAACCACACGGCGGGTCAGAAGCGAGGCGGCCCCGGCCGCCTCCAGTGCACAGGTGCATGGGCCACGGGCACAGCCACCAGGGGACGCAGGAAGGAAGCACGAGCTGGGTTAATTGGACACGGTTGATCAGTGAAAGGAAAATAGCCTGGAGTGAAGGGACAGGATCCCTTAATAGAGTAAAATGTTTCCCATCAAGCCTCCCCGGAGCAGCTCTAAGCAGACTCTGCCGCACCGGCCGGGGACAGATGCAGGTGACGAAGGCCACGGAGTAAACAGGAAACGAGAATGCGCTCGACCAGAGGCCGGGCTGTCGTCGTGGGAGAAGAATCACTTCCTCAATTTATCTCGCGGCGCGTGAGGTGAGCGGCCGGGAACATTGTGTCCCAGGCGGGGTCGCCTCCTTGCGCGTCCCACGGCTTGTCTTACGTGGTGCCGGTGGCCGGGGTGATGGGTTCTAGGAAAAACAGCTCCTCATAACTGAGCCGGCACTTTGGTGTCTTTACCTGGTTTCTCCAGTCGAAACAGGAGGAAGGAGAAGGCGTCACACCTTGTTTCCCCTTTTCTGGCCAAAACACCTCCCTCCGTTTATTACACTCTCAAAACTTCATCTCACCCACCTGTGTCTGAGCTACAGCGACGAGGGTGACGGGGCTCCGCTGGACCCACAGGTGTGGGTGCTTTGAGTCCCCAGCCAGCCCAGGATGTGACCCCAACCTGTTAATAAAACCCTAAGAAAACAGAAAAAAAAACACCCTTACTGCATGGAAAACTAAACTTGTCAGGTAAGCTGCTATGAATATCTAACAGGAGTTCTCATTAAATAAAAAGATAATAGAATTTTTCGTGGATTATGTGGGCTTCGATTCATGAAAAACAGCAACTTCTTGTTTTATTCTTTTTTGTTCCTTTTCTTCCCTATGACCTATTTCTTTCACAGCTGGGAGTTTGTACCTTTGAGTGTGTGTTTCTTCCCCCACGCCCTCCCCTGTGGCACTTAGAGTTTGCTCTCTGTATCCACAAGTCTGCTCCTACTTTCTATTTTAGATTCCACATATAAGTGAGATCATTAGGTGTTTGTCTTTCTCTGACTCATTTCACTGAGCTTAATGTCCTCTGGGTCCAAAACCCTCTTGTTTTACTCTTTTTTTTTTTTAATTTTTTTTTTAACGTTTTATTTATTTTTGAGACAGAGAGAGACAGAGCATGAACAGGGGAGGGGCAGAGAGAGAGGGAGACACAGAATCGGAAGCAGGCTCCAGTCTCTGAGCCATCAGCCCAGAGCCCGACGCAGGGCTCGAACTCACGGACCGCGAGATCGTGACCTGAGCTGAAGTCGGACGCTCAACCGACTGAGCCACCCAGGCGCCCCTTGTTTTACTCTTAAAGCCCCCAACACTGAGGGGCAGAGGGGAGGGCTCTGGTCATAGAAGGGACAGAAACACCTGCCTGAGACGGCACAACTGAAATAATACGGTGATTGTTCCCGGAAGAAACCAGAATCCCTCTGTATTTAACATACTGTCAGGTGGGTTTTCTTTTCCTTGAGGCTGAAATTATTCCCAAGTAGTTCAAGGAAATGGAAGTATTAAATAGAACGAATGAAACCATTTTTAATCTAAACACATATAACAGTAACACTTGAAATAATCTGATAAGAAAAGTCAATAAATTAGACTACATTAAAATTTAATTCTACGTCAATTTTCTCAAGCACACCCACCGTTCAGAACCGTTTGTGCAATGAGAGCGGCCAAGGCCGCGGCGGCTGGTTCAGGCAGCGTCTGCACACAGACACCTGCTCCAGGCCAGCCACAGGCACTTGCCGTGGGGTGTGGTGTCTGGGGGAGCTGCAGTCAGGGGTCCCGGCTGGCCACGTGCTTAGGCACCGCCTCACGCACCTGCTCTGTGAAGCCTCCTAAGGGTCCTCAGCTGAGGCATTTCTTGGGGACGGTTGCACAGACCACAGGCTCAGTCGGCACTTCTCCCCAGCCCTGGGAGCTAATCCCTCCATCGTGCTAATGCTTCTGGCCGACCCCTGGGGCCTGGACATCCTGTAACTAACTGCTCTGGAACCTGACAGGAGCTGACCTCCAAGAAGTGAGTGTGATGGCAGAGGACAGAGATGTGCAGGACCTCAGAGCCCGACCGTGAGGCGGAGGCTGTGAGTTAACCAGCCCCAAATAATAACCTCGCTGCTTTCAGAAGCAGCGAACTCTTTCCTCAAACTCACAGCTGAAGACTTTTTTTAAAAAAACATTTATTTTTTTGAAAGACAGAGAGAGACAGAGTGCAAGTGGGGGAGGGGCAGAGAGAGAGGGAGACACAGAATCAGAAGCAGGCTCCAGTCTCCGAGCCATCAGCACAGAGCCCGACGCGGGGCTCAAACTCACAAACCGTGAGATCATGACCTGAGCCGAAGTTGGATGCTTAACCGACTGAGCCACCCAGGCGCCCCAAGACTTTCTGACATAAACCAGGCTTAAACTACCAGAGGGAAACGAGTAAAGCATATGAACGGGTAGTTGCTGGAAGCCATGCCAGTGAGCAGAACAGGTGGAAAGATGTCCTCTTACCACCTGAGAAATATCTCACTCATGAGACTGGGGGCTGGGACTGGGACCCAACCTGGAAACAAGGAGGGTCTTTGCTCATGAGACTGAAGTGACAACAAGGCCATCAGGTGGGTCCTAATCCAGTATGACTGGTGTCCTATAGGAAGGCGGAGACCAGGGAGAAGGACTGTGGCCACGAAAGCAAAGTTGGGGCGGCTGTGAGCCAAGGACAGCACCACCTTGAAGCCGCTGGGCAAGGAAGGTGCTTCCCTAGACCCTGTGGCGCCTTGCCTCCACACTCCTGCTTCCAGCTCCGTAGACAACAGTCCCCTCCTGTTGTCAGTCCCGGGTCTGTGGACCTGTTACATTAGCGAACCATCCCAGGTCCAGCAGCAGGGAGGAGTGCTACTGCGGTCACAGGCCTGCGAGTGTGGACGAGGCTGCGGGTGGGCAGCGGGTAGTGGCTTCAAGCGTCTGGGGCACATGGCAGAGAAAGCCCAGAACATTCCAAAGAGATGGTCAGTGGGCGCACGGACGAGCAAGGACTCCGAGGGTCTCAGGGAGGAGGGGGGAGGACGCGGCCGCACCAGAGGGCAGAGAAGGCTGCGGAAGCGTGTTCCACACTCTGGGAAAGCAGGCTGAGGTCTCCAGCCAGAGCGCGGAGGGTACAGTCTGGTTTCTTCTGCTTTTGTGGTAAAACACGGAGGAAAGAGGGAAGCGGAGGTTGGGACGGAGCCAGAACGCCTGGCCTTGCCCTCGGGCAGGAGGTCATGTTGGCAGGGCGGGTGCAGTCCAGGCAGCCAGCGTCCCAACCACAGAAACACACACAGGAGAATTAGTGCCTCTTTCGTTAATTAAATTCATGCTTTATAAATGATAATATCCCACGTATGGTCATGTCGTTGGTGGTAGGAGTGAAAATCTATGTGAGCTTTTGGAGAACAGTCTGGAAAGACCTTCACGACCCTTGGAATTTCTGTGCTGTTGACCTAGGTAATTGCAGAAATGCCCAGAGGTGAGAATGGAGAAGGGGTGATAGCAGGGGAGCTAGATATGTGACCAACAGTTGAAAATTAATCTTATTGTAATGAGGAACAGTTATAAAACAGTAAAAGTTGTATCATTTACAACAAAAACATGAAAAATTATTTTTTTCATTTTAATTATGGAGAAAAACTTAAAACCTCACTGAAAATAACTTTAATTAGGCCTAAATAAATGAAGCACTACATTATGGTCACGAAAGGTACAGTTCGCATCATCAGAGCGCTTGTCGATGTGCTCTGAGCTAGTGAACGTGAAAAATCCCACCAAGCTTTACAACCACAGGAGCTCAGGCCACTGCATGGCAGGCCGACCACACCTGCACGGGGGCTGGTTGTGAGAGTCATGATGAGAGTCACCGGGGAAACAGAGGGGGGTTAAGTGTGTTATTTCAGGGGTAGGCACCGAAAATCTGTTTGGAGAAGTAAAATATAAATCTAGATTCGGCACCATTCAACGAAACAAATCCAGATAGCGATTTAAATGTAAATGTAACCACTGACATTTTAAAAATAAAAGCAGGGGCACCTGCGTGGCTCAGCCTGTTAAGCGTCTGACTTTTGGATTCAGCTCAGGTCATGATCTTGCGGCTTGTGAGTTCGAGCCCGCGTCGGGCTTGTGCTGACAGTGTGGAGCCTGCTTGGGATTCTCTCTCCCCTCTCTCTGCCCCTCCCCGACTCACACTGTGTCTGTCTCTCTCAAATAAATAAACTTTAAATAAATAAATGTGTACAGGGGAGTGTTTTATGACCCAGGTTAGAGAAGGAGGTCTCTGGCATGACAAAAACACTGGAAACTATACAGAAAGTTGATAAATTCAACTCCATCAAAGTTAAAAGCTACCAATCCTCATAAAACACATAAAGACGATAAAAACACACCTGCAAACCATGAGAATATCTAACGTGTGAAGAATTAGTATCTAAAATGTGTAAAGGGCTCCACAAACCAACTAAAGGACAACAACCAAATGAGTGAAAGACAAGAACGGGCAGAGGCCAGACTGGCCGCTTCACAGATGAGCGTGTTCATCAGGGTGATTCGGACGAGGTGACGGGTGTCCCCTCACACCAGGATGGGCAGTCACCGGCCGGGCTGAGCGGGGCGTCAGCTGCAGGTGGCCGTGTGCAGCTGTCTCAGGCTCTCGGCTGGCACAGCCCCTCTGGAAAACGGGTGAGCTTTACAGTGTGGAATCGAATGTGTTCACACTACGTTTTCCAGTTGCTACTCCTAGAAATTCTGGCATAATTTGTAAGGAAACAAATTAAAGAGAACTGCTTGTGGAAACATGAATTGTCATCGTTTGTAATGATGACCTCAGAGTTTGAAAGGAGGGCACAGAGATCATTTTATATATTAGACAATGTCATATTTGCATCAGTGGAGGAGGGTGTGTGTGAGGGTCGGACCCATTGTCACATGATCCTGGTTACCGTATAGCGCCTTTGAAAAGTTAAACATAGAAACTGAAACAAAGCTAAATAATTAGGACAGGGTGATCTGGACTTGTAGGGGTGTGGCGGTCAGAGCAGCGCACGTGGTTTCATGCTCACTGAGGATTTTGTCATCCTTGTGTTGAGTGGCTCATCCGTTGCCACTCTAACTTCCCCACACACACTAAAATCCCCCCGTAAAGCCGTGGTAGGGCCCCCAAAATTTCAAGTGTGTGAGTGTGGGGTACCCGTATGGCCGGGTTAACGGAAATTAATGTTTTTAAATCTGTCTATTCTTTCAGGAAAAAAACTCAGAAAGAAAGGTAAACTATGTTTTTAACATCGGTCCTTCTCAAGCCTGAATCTGCTGTTCTAACCGCAGAATCTTCCGAGTGTCTGGGTGGCACTGAGCATCTGCGTTTCCAGCCAGCTGGCAAGGGGTGCTGGCCCGGTGCCCCCGAGGACCGAGGCTGCAGGACGTCTGCAGGGGATGGCAGCTGTAGTCCACCTCCAGTTGAGAATAGGGACATGTTTGCATAAAAAGATAAGCCTGGACCCTTTCTCCCACCGTGTACCCAGATCAGTTCCAATGGACCAGATTTAGGGGATAGACTCCTACAACGCTACGAGAAAGCACGGTGACTTACTTTATAATTTATGTGCCAAATACAGAAGCAGTAGGGAAATGTGATTCCATTAAAGCTGCTTGCCGGGTAAAAACATGCTGTAATGACAAACTGGGGAAATATTTATGACTTACATTACACAGAAAGCATTGATACTCCCCAAATATAAGGACTGCTAAAAACACAGGACATAAAGAGCAATGACCTAGGAAAACACACTTAGGTGTATGAACAGACTGTTCGCGGAGGAGGAAATTACGTGGCTTCTCAATGTTAAACCTCATTCATTGGAGGAGAGCACAAATTAAAACTAAACTAGAATACAATCATTCACCCGAAAAGATTAATGCGCTGCTGGTGATCCGAGAAGGCGCCCTTCGCACTGATGGTGGAAGGCTGCAGGAAGTCTGCCGCGTCCAGCAAAACACCAAATCGTTTATTACCAGACAAAGCCGTTCTACTTCCAGGGATCTGGCCCCTCAAGCAAGATCCTGGGGGACACAGTCCACACCCTTCACAAGGCAGCCCAAGGAAGCAGACACACTGGAAACACAGCCCAGTGACCATCACGAGCCTGACCGAAGAAAGGAGGCCTGGTGTTTCACCACAGGGGACTAAGTAAGGTGCAGTTAAAAACGAATGAGAAATATCTCCAGTGCATGTTAAGGAAAAAAGCAAGGAGAAAAAAGTGCTTATTTCGCTTGTTTTGAAAACAAAAAAACAACCAAGTGGCGAATCATATATTGCTTTCCTGAGAGCGTATCACGCAGCGTATCAGGAGTTACTAATTCATAACTCACCCCATCTTATCTGTAACCCTCCTTCCCCGGCACTTTGTAGACAAATGTCAGTTATTGTATCGGTTTCCCAGGACTGCGGTAAGAAATCACCAAGTAGGTGTCTTAAAACAACAGAAACGTGTCCTCCCACAGCTCTGGAGGCTGGCGTCAGAAAGCCAGGGGTCAGAGGTTGGTTCCTTCGGCAGTTCCGGCGGGGAGAGGCTCAGGTCGGTCTCCAGCACCGGTGTTCTCCTCGGCTCGCACACCCATCCCGAGGGCCTCTGCTCCCTCCTCAGGGGTTGTTTCCCCTGTGTCTTCTGTGGCCAAACTTCCCTCTTCTTATGAGGGCACCGGTCACAGGGTTAGCGCTCACTCAAGTAGGACCGCGTCTTAATTGGATCACATCCACAAAGACCCCCCTCTCCAGACGACGTCACATTCACAGGAGGTTAGGACTTCAATGTGCCTTTTGGGGGAGAACAGTTCTACTGATTGCGGACATGATCTCGCCTCATCTGTACTTTTGTATATATTTTAATTTTTTATAACAAAATCTTTAAAATAGGGGTCACAGAAACAACTATTGATTGTGTTACATATAAATTTGTAATTGTAGTATTATCATGTACCAATAGTAAATTAAAAAGTAGAAATTCTAGAAAGAATTATGTAATTATTAAAGAATTATTTAATGTAATGCTCACCACTTTTTTCTCCATAGACAACTTTGCAATTGATCCTTTCGTGGCCTCTTACTAGGATGCTTACTTACAATTTAATTTTGCTTTAAGGTAACAGGCACACGGAGACACGTGTCCTTTGAGAGTATAGGGGAATATCCAGCTCCCCGTTTTGTGTTTCCGTGTTTTCTCTTCTGCTCTCGCCCTCCGTTCACTCTCGAGGTTCCATGGACACCTGACCCCCGGCTGCTTGGGTGCACCTGTGAGACTGTCCTCTGCGTCCCGAGGTGCTGACCCCAGTGCGCTGGGCGCCGAGGCTCGGGACCCTTTGGTGGCCTGCCTCTCTTGTCACACAACCACGCTCAGTTAATATTCATGCAGTCATCACTGGTAATGATTATTTTCTGAATTGTTCTTTTGTTTTAAAGCAGCATCTCATACTCAGCAAAGAAAAAATGTCAGTTTTCAAGATACTGTTCAAATCAGGAAAGGGCTTCATTGCTTGGTCAGAGCCCGCACTTCCCAGACAGACACTACACCTCGCAGCTCACACGCGTTTTTAAGTTCAGTTTTTTCACTGTTTCCCATTTGAAACACAAAACCTCCAATCGTCAGACAGAGAGACCCCAGCTCTCTATTATTTTTTGTCTACAGCCACGGTCACCATCCCTACTCTGACTCTGCTGCTTAAACGCAGGGATGCCCCACTGGATTCCAGGCGGGGAATATCCAGTCCTGACGAGCGTGCCTCGGGAAAGGCAGGAACACGTGTCCCTGGGTTTGCGTGCACAGGAGCCAATTCTGCGAGTTCTCAGAATTAATGTTCGTGTGAGAACAATTTATGAAAGAGAACATAATAATATGCTAATCTGAAGTTTACATTTATTATTAAACTCAACGGTAACCTCAGCAATTATTTAGAACTTAGCAACAAAAAGCGTTTTTGGAGAAGAGTGTTTTATTCTTAACATTCTCTGCAGTCCCGGCGCACACGTAGGAAGGACATAGCAGCCTGCCTTTCCTTGGTGTGATTATTTCAGATCGGCTACAGAGGGCTCCTGACTGCTCTCAGCCTGGGCAGCTGGCCCCGCACCGGGCTACGCACCACACGGAAGCAATGGCACGTGGGCCTGTGTGGAAGGGGAGCCTGCGGCTTTTCTACCTCTTTCCCAGAGTCTGTTTCGGTGGGGGAAGTCGCGGGGCAACGTGTGCCGTGCTCTTCGTATAAACTGACACAACTCCTGACTTGCTTTCGGAAGGTTTGCCGGAGCTCCGTAAAGCAGGGGTGTTCGCGTGCCGTCGCCGACAGTTTTACGTTTGGGTTCTTATCTTACGTTTCCGCCTCTGGCTCACACCGTTTCACGTTGTAAACAGATGAGAGTCTTTCCCCTGCACCTGAGAGATTCAGACCAAATTACTTTCTTTTGTAGGGAGAAGGCGTAGGAATGTGTGTCCTAACCTGATCACGCAGCTAGTCTCTCAACGAACTTCTGATTACATAAGCTGTGCCTTGGCCACCAGCGCAGAACCCCGTCTGCCTCTCCTACAACCTACCCTTAATTAGTAATTCATCTTTATAGGAAAGTGCAAGTCTATTAACGTGTCTCCTCTGGATGTTGATGTGATTTCTGCTTTGTAATTCCCTCCTCGTTGTTCTTTCAGACCACTTAATATTTCATGCTGGTAATTAGCAAATTCTTGTTACTTAGTGTTAATTTTAAACATCCCATCTATTTTTGTGGGACACTTTTTCCGTAAATAAAACAACCATAGTTTCTCCTCAATGTTCACTCTATTCGTTCTACTTATGGTCACAAGGTTGTGATCCCCCAGAAACCACTCTGCTCTGCTGCTTGTGATGAGCTCACCGGCTTTCCTGCTGCTGTCCCGACTCCACCCACTGACCCCACGGGCACATGCACGGCACACCTACTGTGTGCCTGGTGCCAGCAGGAGCCAGGAGGAGTGAGAGCACCAGGGGGTGGGCAGACCCAAGATTCAAGGGGCAGAAAGGAACTGGCGGTCCTTAGGAGGCTGCTACGTGCCAAGCGATTTTCTTACCATTTCTGTGAATTACTTCACATTACCCAGTTTTGGGGGATGAAGAAACAGAGACAGAGAAGGAGGGAAGTTGGTGGGTTTGATGTCCTCCCCCTTGTGCCTCTGTACATTTAGAATTTATCACACTACCTTACATTTTATTTTTAACATTTGTTTATGAGAGACAGAGAGAGACAGAGCACGAGCAGAGGAGGGGCAGAGAGAGAGGGAGACACAGGATCCGAAGCAGCTCCAGGCTCTGAGCTGTCAGCACAGAGCCCGACGCGGGGCTCAAATCCACAAACCGTGAGATCATGACCTGAGCTGAAGTCAGACGCTCAACCGACGGAGCCCCCCAGGTGCCCACCTTACATTTTATTTTTAAATTACAGAAGATCCCACAGATACATGTGCATGTGTGGGGCTCAGCTGGAGGCCGTTTTGCCCCCGGGACATTGGCCAATGTCTGGATGTGGTTTTGTTTGTCCTCACTGTGGAAGGGGGTCGACTGGTCAGTGGGTGGAGGTCGGGATGCTGCTGAACACCGTGCAGGGGCAGGATGTGCCATAGCCGAGAAGCACCGAGAAGCCACGCTGTGTGCTGTGTCCCCATGAGAGACTTGGCACAGGCATCCATGTCCTTCTCCAGTTAGATTCCTGTGATAAGTGCGGTTAGTGGTCGGCGTGCACCTTCCCAACCTGTCTGTGCTGTGTTCAGATCTGTACTTGCGCTCTGGCCTCCCTCCACATGTACTTCTGGTTCAAAAAGAGATGATGCTCTGAACATTGACCTGTAAGCATTTGCTGTTTTCCACTTCAGACCTGTAACAGACGTTGCCCACCTGAGACCACGGCCTTCGGCTCATTCTTGTCAGCGGCCCCGTGGACGCGTCATTCCCTCATGTGGGTGCGTGAGTTTACTTAGACATCCTGTGGATGGATATGAGCTTGGTTTCCATTTTTAATACTGTCTCCTGCCTTGCCTGTGGGCCGGCACCCCATCGTCTACTCTTTACTCCGTAGTCACATCCGTGTGAGGTCCTGGGGCAACGTCAGGAGACACTTTACGGCGGAGACACAGTGGACGCCCACGTGGCCGGAACATATCTATGTGGGCATTGCCGAGAAAGGCAGGGAATGGACCTAGATTTTGGCCCATTAGCCTCCCCAGAGGCTGAATTTATCCTTACAAATAATGGTTTTTACCAGCCTTTTAAAATGTATTTATAAAGAGAAGCAATTTCATTATTATCGTTATGCTAATTACTGTTGGGCCAAAATCAAATCGGCGTATCCTTCTACAACCAGGGAAGTTTTGCTTGGTCGCAGTCGATACCCCCAAAGTCCCGGAAGTGGGAAACAGAGATGTATGAGAAATCGGAGGAGACGAGGTCAGCTCTAGGAGGTAGGGTCAGACCTAGTAATAGCGACGACTCCCAGAACCTCGAGACTGACCGGGCTTTTGGCTGCCAGTCACGTAGCCAGCCAGAACTCGGGGCCAGGATGAGGCTTCTCCTGGCCAGCTCTCGGACATGGAGATAAGGGACACCTTCTCCTCTTTATCCTACAGACGGGCAGTTCCCCAACCAGAGCCAATACTCCTTTCGGATGCATTCTGAAAAATTGGCAGGATTTTGATCCACAAACCCTGAAGAAAAAACAACTCATTTTCTTTTGCACCGAGACTTGGCCCCAATACAAATCGGAGGAGGAAACCTGGCCGCCAGAGGGAAGTATCGATTATAATATCATCCTACAAGTGGACTTACTCTGTAAACGTGAGGGGAAGTGGGGGAAGTCCCTTACATTCAATGTTTTTGGGCTTTAAGAGAAACTCGGGACATGTGCATGCAATGCAAGGGCAGCCTGGTTTATTGCAGCCCCTTCCAAGGTCCAGCGATCAGGAGGGGAACCCATTAGAGGCCCCTTCCCTGTGCCCACAGCAGACCTAGAGAGGGAGGAAGGGAAGCCTTCCACGTCAGCCTCCTCCTCGAGTCCTCAACCCATATATCCAGGTTTTAAAACACACACTTCTGCTCCCTGCTACCCACCTAATCCAGGCCCCTTGGAAATATGGCAGGCATGTTTCCCCTACAGGAACCTGGAATACCAGGGGGCACTGCTATGGTCAGAATACAAATGCCCTTCTCATTATAAGATTTAAGATGGATAGAAGGAGATCTAGGGAAATTTTCTGATGATCGGGACAAATACATAGAGACTTTCTGAAATAAGACAGTATGTTTTTGAATTGACCTGGAAATTATATAATGTTTTTGTTAATCAGATTCTTAATGAGACAGAGAAGCATGGGGTTCTGGTGGCGGCTGGAAGAAATGGGGGCGAGCAACTCATTAAATATCATGGGACTGGAGGTCCTCTAGGAGACTTCTAGTTCCCTACTGGAGCCCAGGCAGTTCATCCCAAGATCCTACTGGGGGCTATGGTGATCCCATTGGGGAATGGTGTCGCCACCAGAGGGCCAGGCTCAGAGCAAAAGGCCATGGATGCTCCGTGAGCAGGGATGTTGTTTGCCCCTCCCTCCGACCCAACGGGACTGAATTAGAGGGGAGGCCACAGGGAAAGCTGTTAGTGGACTGGCGGCTGATTGTGATGCAGAAAATACCACTCACCATCTTAGAAAAGGGTCTTACAGAGTCTCCATCACCTGCAATCTAGATCAGTGGGACTGTGCTCCCCCAGGGATGCAGTGGGACAGTGCTCCTGGGGACACGGTGGGACAGGCTGGGTGTGCTCAGTCAGAGGCCACGGTGTGCTGGGACAGCTGACCATCCAGGGCACACTCAGGCTGGGAGGCACTGCTCTCGGGCACTCATCGGCCATGTGGTTGTGCCCCACACTGTAGAGTGTGTGTGTGCAAATTCCTCCTGTGCCAAATCAGTTCCGGGGCCTTGGAGGGACCGTCGGTGCCTAACCTGGGTCAGTTCCGTGCAGCCTCTTTTCAGGCTTCTAATTCATACCGTGTGTTCAAAACTCCTCGTTTGTCCTTGCTCAAGTGACTTTTCTCAAAGTGCACACATAAGACAAATTGATTGAGGCAACGGCGAAGGTAATTAGGAAACCATGTACATTATTTTACAATTTCAAGTGAATCGTTTTGTCTTTAGTTGTGCATCTTTTCAAAACAGACCTCACACTTATGGCCAACTTAAAAACCACTATGATAACTCATTTCCTGTTGCTCAGAGAGTGGGCGGGCATTTCCCGCTAGTCTTCCTGATGGTTTAGTGAAATTCTTCTAGGAAATACTCAGGAGAACGTCAGTGTCGTAAAAGTAACAAGAATAGTTCTGTGGTAACAGATCATGTCTGCAAAATAGACTTAGACGCCCCCCATGCACCTGTGCAAGTGGTGAGTGCAAGCGGGAGGTGCCCACCCCCCAGCAGGAGCCTCACAGCCGCTTCCACCCTCCCCTCTCTGGGCCTTTGGGCTCCCCATTGTCAGGGACAGGAGGCACCTGCTGTCCTCCTCTCTAAGTTAAGTTCAGTGATAAGAAATATTTCTAAATGAATAATAACAATTAGCGTCTGTTAGGGAGCCTGGGTGGGTGGCTCAATCGGTTGAGCGTCCGACTTCGGCTCAGGTCATGATCTCACAGTCCCATGAGTTCCCCACGTCGGGCTCTGTGCTGACAGCTCAGAGCCTGGAGCCTGCTTCTGATTCTGTGTCTCCCTTTCTCTGTGCCCCTCCCCCACTCACACTCTGTCTCTCTCTCTCTCTCTCTCAAAAATAAAGATTAAAAAAAATAACAATTAGCGTCTGTTTAACATTCTAGGCTCACCAGCTCTGTGAAAACTGCTGTGTTCTTGTTTAGAACAACTCTGATTGGGCTCTGTAAGTGCCTAGGATGTACAGGATGCTTTTCTGACTGAGGAGGACTGCGGAGGTCTGCAGAGTTCTAGTGGCTCAGTCTGGATCACCTGTTTCATCCATAGCAGGGCTAGGGTTTGAACCCAGACCAGCGGGACCCCAAACCCTCCCTTGTGGATGTGCACATGGGCTGGAGAACCTCACGTTTCCTCTGCACTGGCCTTGTTCCAGCATTTCCAGGGCAAAGCCCCTCCAGGGGCCTCCACACCTTCACTCCTGGCCGAGGACCCTGTCCTGGAGTGGCAGCAGGGGGGAGGCAGCCATGGCTGGGTGGGGGCCCGTGTTCCCCCAGGAGCTTCCTGGCACACCCACACATGCATTTCAGCTCTGCTTCCCACCGCAAAGGAGGTGTCCCCCCCCCACCCTGAAGATGATGCGACAACAGCCCCCAGGAGGTATAGCAGAATCGAGATGGAGAGTGGGCCTTTCCCGACCCGAGAGCACCCTCCGCTCTCCTGCTCTGAGACCGCACTAGCCTTCTGGGGGATAGCACCAGCTTTGGGGTCCTCTGGGGATGATTCACCTTCTGCTTCTATCACTTATCCTGAGATGGTGAGTTATCAATCTCAGTGATCCTCACTTAACCAGCGTGGACACAGGAATGGCGAGATCCACGCTCTGAAAGGAAAACGTGTCCGCAGCCACCTGACGTCCACACTGCTTCCTGGTGCTTTCATTTTCAGTATTTTCATCGCACATTTGGGTTCACTCAGTGCACCAAAGTTCCCTAAATGCTTACGGTCCCATAACCCCTGTCCCACGTTTCCTAACCTCTGTGTACAAATACCCAAATCTCTTCAGAAGCCAGTGTTCGAGGTCCCGCTCCTTTGCTAAAGTTCATCTACCCAAGGAAGTGGGCTGGAGGCCTTTAAGAATGAGAAGTTGCCAGGTCTGTTGCCCGGGACAGTGTGTGGGGACCCTCAGAGCGTGTCACATGAAGGTCATTCTGGCCTCCGGATATCCTGCCTCTGACTCAAGGCAAGTCTTGTTGAGAGATAGTCCTGATTTTTTCAGGGGATGGGCTGTTGAGACAAAGAGGCAAGGACTAGAGAAGCGGGGAAGTGAACGCGGCAGACCTGTCTGGCTCGTTTACAAGAGGCCTACGCTGTCTTGTCTCCAGCAGAATATTACCACTCTGGTTGATGTGCATTTCCCAAGTAAGTTTGGTTTATTGGTGGACATAAATTTTTAAACATAATTTTGCCTTGGACAAAATCCATGACTACCCAAGGGGGGGAAACATTCTTTGGAGGAAAATGCACATAAATGAGTGGTTTTTATAGAGCTTGAAAAACGATTCAATTTTGATGCCATAAGAGCATGGGCAGCGCTTGGTGCCCCAAGTTCATGCCACACTTGACCCGCCTCACCCTCACCCTGCCTTCTGCAGATAACACCCCTGCTCTGCACGGCACCTGTGAGCGCAAAGCTGATGCCAAGGAGAATGCAGGGAGGGCGGTAGAGGGTCTGTTTTCTATTTTATCTAATTAAAAACTGTCTTCCCACCAGGAATCTTCTTATAGCTGTAAAATAGGCTTATTGTACCGAGTATGAATTCTCATTATATTGCAAAACCAGTAACAAGCCGAGTTTGTGTTACACTGAGTTAATAAAAGGTTTATGTCCTTTCCCCAGTGTGAGTTACATCCAAGACTGTATCTCACAGACGATGGAATGAGTTTCAAGTCATTTCATTTCATATTCCAGCTGATGGGACTCCACTAGCCATCGCACAACTCGGTCTTTACCAAAAATGGGCTTCCTGATGACAGGCCCAGCCCGCTCGAGCAAATTCCTGTCAGAGAACCACGTCCTTGGAGTTGGCAATTGTTGGTCTTATCCCAACGTAACCTAATTAATCTAACATCTGAGGGCTTAGTAAGTATGCAGTCCACATAAGTGCATAATAAAAAAGATGCAAATCTAGTAAATTCATCTATAGTTAGTTTTATGGTTATTATGCTCCCAAGGGGCCATAACCGTGACTTACTTATCAGGAGTCTCCAGAACTTGGCATGCTGCCTCCTGCAGTGGCCAGAACACAGGCTGCTTCTCCGTGGAAAACATGAAACAGGGCCGTGAAAACAGGTAGAAAAAGGCAATTTCTCTCTGACTTCACTGTACGTAGCATAGTCTCTGTAAACACCGGAAGACAATGAATAAAATACCGATATAATCTAAGTGCAATGGTTTATAGTCAGCATCTGTGATACTCCCACATTTTTCATTAGTTTCATTTTACAGCCAAGGCTGAAAAGATGACGTTGGAGTCTAAAGAGAGAAAAAATGTACGGGGCACCTGGGTGACTCAGTCAGTTAAGTGTCCAACTTGGGCTCAGGTCATGATCTCGCAGTCTGTGGGTTCGAGCCCCACGTCAGGCTCTCTGCTAACAGCACAGAACCTGCCTTGGATCCTGTCTCCCCCTCTCTCTGCCCTTCCCCCACTCGTTCTCTCTCTCTCTCTCTCTCTCTCTCTTTCTCTCCCAAAATAAATAAATAAACTTTAAAGAAAGACTTAAAAATAAATAAAGAGATAAAAAATGTGACAGTAGGGGTGTCTGGGCGGCTCAGTAGGTTGAGCATCCGACTCTTAGGGTGACTCTCAGGTCATGATCTCACGGGTTCGTGAGTTCAAGCCCTGCCTCGGGCTCTCTTCTGTCCTCTCTGCTTTGTATCTCTGCTTTGGATCCTCTGTCCTCCTCTCTCTTTGCCCCTACTCTGCACACACTCTTTCTCTCAAAAATACAGTAAACATTATAAAAATGTGAAAGTAGCAGATGAATTTTTTTGTCGGCTTAACAACTAGGGTCACTTGCTGAAAACTGTTAAAAAATAAATCTGTACTTTGTAAAATGGGACTACGACAGAATACGAAACGTGACGGGTGAAGCCACACGCACAAGAGCAGAAGCAGGGGCAGCAGCTGTTAGTGTGTGTCCGGCCTCCCTCACTGTCCTTCTCTCTCGTAGGTGAGAGGGAGCTGACCCCTGGGAGCTGAGTCTCTATCTGGCACCAAAGCTGATGAAGGCTCTGGTGGCCCCACGTGCAGGCGCAGGAGACAGACAAAGTGCTGACATAACTGCAGCTGACGAAGGGCTTTCTTGAAAATCAAATGCACAGTAGTTAACCAGTATTTATTTATTAGGTTAGAAATTTGCCATTAATCTAAAACATGCTGTTCGTAGGCTGACTGCTAGGCCTTTATCCACAGTTAGTGACTGAACTGACTGGAGAATGTGACTGTGATGTTCTGCAAGATGGATGGCTCACCTGGGGACACTCACCGGGACCCTCACTGACACACTCACCTGGGACACTTGCCTGGGACGCTCACCTGACATTCATCTGAGACACTCACCTGGACATTCACCTGGGACACTCGCCTGGGACACTCACCTGGGGCACTCGCCTGGGACACTCACCTGGGGCACTTGCCTGGGACGCTCACCTGACATTCATCTGAGACACTCACCTGGACATTCACCTGGGACACTCGCCTGGGACACTCACCTGGGGCACTCGCCTGGGACACTCACCTGGGGCACTTGCCTGGGATGCTCACCTGACATTCATCTGAGACACTCACCTGGACATTCACCTGGGACACTCGCCTGGGACACTCACCTGGGACACTCGCCTGGGACACTCACCTGGGACACTCGCCTGGGACGCTCACCTGGGGCACTCGCCTGGGACGCTCACCTGGGACACTCGCCTGGGACACTCACCTGGGACACTCGCCTGGGACACTCACCTGGGACACTCACCTGGGACACTCGCCTGGGACACTCGCCTGGGACACTCACCTGACATTCACCTGGGACACTCGCCTGGGACACTCGCCTGGGGCACTCGCCTGGGACACTCACCTGGGGCACTGGCCTGGGACACTCGCCTGGGACACTCGCCTGGGACACTCACCTGGGGCACTCGCCTGGGACGCTCACCTGACATTCATCTGAGACACTCACCTGGACATTCACCTGGGACACTCGCCTGGGACACTCACCTGGGACACTCGCCTGGGACATTCGCCTGGGACACTCACCTGACATTCACCTGGGACACTCGCCTGGGACACTCGCCTGGGGCACTCGCCTGGGACGCTCACCTGGACTCTCATCTGCAGAGACTTAAGTTGCTTGTCTTTTTCTTGCATCAGGCTCTTCCCCGTTTGCTTTCCTTCTCTACAATTCTCTTTCCTGATGGCTGCAATCAGGTGGGAGCAGAGACGGGGCCCTCCGGAAGCCTCAGGGGATTTTGTTGACGCCACTGTCTTTAGGTCTCCGAGCCCCACCGTACGCCTAGGACATAACGCTGGGCACCGTCATCCTTTTGTCCACACGGTCATACTGCCTCCACCGGAACCAGCAGAGGGGGTGATACTGTCTTGAGCGATAGGGCCACCGGCACCGCGTTGGCCTCGGTCTCCGGCTTCCACGTTCTGTGGCTGGTGCCCAATGTCTGAAGTACCTCCTTGAGGGCGCTGACAAATTTCACATAAAATCGGGATCTGCTGCTTGTCGGCAGTAAGACTGTCACCCGGGCATTGGCATGTCCCTTATTGACATATCAACCGTCCACAAATTTACATACATTCTACATCTGTCGCAAATGCAAATGGTAATGAATTTTAAAAAGATGTTCTTTTTGTAGGCTGTCATTCTACTTTACTGAGGAGATAAGTGACGGAAGATTCCTGGATAAGAGGCACCTGGGTGGCTCAGCCAGTTGAGCGTCAACTCTTTCCGCTCAAGTCACGATCTCGCTGTTCGTGGGTCTGAGCCCTGTGTCGGGGCCTGCGCTGACAGTGTGGAGCCTGCGTGGGATTCTCCCTCTCTCTCCCTCTCTCTGCCTCTCTCCAGTTTGTGTGAACTCGCTCTCAAAACAAATAGGTCAACTTAAAAATCTTTTCTTGATTAAAAAAAGAAGATTCCTGGATAAGGAATTTGGAAAGTAAAATGCCAAGATAAGTCAATCTCAGCAGCTTTCATTGCAGACAATTTCCACTTATCAGAAATTCAGTGCTTAGTCGTTCTTCAGTATTGACTGAAGAGCTATTCTGCAGAAAGAAGAAGGTTCTAGGTTGGGACCCACCTCTGTCCTGCTTCCTTCCAATCTCTCAGCCGAGATAACGGCCATGCCGTCACCCCACCATGGCTCCTGACGCCGGCCCCCTCCTGCTCAGATTCATGAATATCTTTCTTCACGAGGACTTGGGGGACTTCCCTCTGGGCAGAGGACCCCTTTTCCCCATTGTGTGACTCTCCTGGGCCAACAGAAGATCGGGGAAACACTGACGAGCCACAGAGAAGACACTGCACCTGGGGTGGGTGAGCTAAAAAAGCTGACGACAGCTAGTGTGGCACGGGCGCCAAGAAATGGGACAGCCACACGTCTCTGGTGGAAGGCTGAAACGGTCCAACCACTTTGCAAAAGGGTCTAGTAAGTTCTTTTTCTCTTTTTAATGTCTTTATTTATTTTTGAGAGAGAGAGAGACAGAGCGTGAGCAGGGGAGGGGCAGAGAGAGAGGGAGACACAGACTCCGAAGCAGCTCCAGGCTCCGAGCTGTCAGCACAGAGCCCGATGCGGGGCTCGAACCCATGGACTGTGAGATCATGGCCTGAGCCGAAGTCGGTCGTTGAACTGACTGAGCCACCCGGATGCCCCGGGTTTAGTAAGTTCATAGAAGTCAGCATGCACCTACATTATGGCTGACTCCTTTCACAGATATTGACTAAAGAGGAATGAAGATTCATGGCCTCCAAACGACTTGTAAAAGAATATCCATAGCAAATGTACTCATAATAGCCCAAAACACATGAAAATTCCATCAACAAGCAAGTAAGTGAAACACACTTCCCCGTAAGTAAAGGGAGCAAAGTACTGGCATAGGCAGCATTCGTGGGTGACTTTTACAGACACTGTGTTAAATAAAAGAAACCAGACAAAAAGACCTTATGTTGTATAATTGTGTTTATATAAAATTCAAGAATGGACCAGTAGATCGCAGTGTTAGAAACCAAAGTAGCACTGTTTCCGTGGTGAGATTGAGTGGAAAAAAGAACAGGAACTTTTGGGGGTGAGGGATATATCCCATGTCTCTTTGAGATGGGGTTACCTGGGCATATACAAATGCCCAAACTTATCTTTAAACTTTGTCTTTAAAATGTGTGCACTGTACAGTTTATAACTTAACCTGGTGAAGTTAGACCTTAAGTTTGTATTTCTTTACTCTTAACAGCTTTCCCATCATACCTCTATAGCAAAGGCAATTTTCTTCTTACCTGTACATTCTTCTGGATACAAACATAGTTCTGCTACATTAATAATCCCTCCCTCTCAGCCAAAGACGTCACGTACGTAGAGTGCCAACCGTGTAGCAGGCTCAGTTCGGGGGCTGGGAACACCGTGAGGAAGGCAAGACCCCTGGACTTTGTTTCCACAGCCAGAGGGCACATGCTGTTTGCCCATCTGTGGCATGTGGGTGGCAATAGTGTATGGACTGTTCCGGAAGTTATTAAATTGAATGAATGTAGGTTTTACGGGCTCCCCACGTGGTCACTGTCCCCCCCACCCTGTTCCTGACAAACCACTTTACTCACCACAGTAGTGTTTGCATATTCACCTCTTGGCTAGACAGAACCAAGCAGGGAGTTTTTTCTTTCCTTTCCCTCCTTCTCTCTCCCTCTCTCCCTCTCTCCCTCTCTCTTTCTTTCTTTCTTTCTTTCTTTCTTTCTTTCTTCTTTCTTTCTTCTTCTTCCTATGTTTGCCTCATCTGATTGCAGGGCAAGATTGCAGATTGCATAGGCTCACTTTCTCTGTTTTTCCTTTCTAGATGCAGCTACATGGTATGGAGATCATTCAACAGATATTCATAAAAGGCCAGATTTACATGGCCTTCTGGCTGGACTGCCCCTGTTTGCGCATAAGTTGTTTGTTACACTCGTAAATGCTGGGGTAGAGAATGGGATCCACTCTTTCTGGGTCAGATGTCCACAAAGGTGCAATTGCTGCGGGCAGGGGGTGGCCAGGGGCACGTCACGAGGTGTACATGGTGACGTTCCACAGGAGGGGGCATGAGTGGTTATCGTATCTCAGCCAAGGACACGAGAAAGCACACCAACGCACATTGGCCATCTTTACGAAGTAGGTTGGATGTGGCATGTACGAGCGATAGCAAACATCAGTGATCAGGCGGTGTGGGGAGTGGTGGAAGCTGAGCTAGGCTCGGCGAGGAAGATTTGATGCGGGCACGGAGGGTGCCGAGAAGGTGGGCATGGCAGGTGAACGCTTGTGGTTGACGGACACTCAGCTTCTAGAGAGAGTGCCCAACCAGGGTGGCGAGGGAAGGCCCATGGCGTCGGTCTGCTCCTTCTTGGTCTGTCTGGTGCTCTCCCGTTGAGCTCAGATGAGCCTCAGGATCTGCCCCGGGACAGTCCTCCGTGTGTGCCCAGAGGAGCCCAGCGTGGGTGGCTGTGGAAGAAATCCAGGGAGAAGGAGCGTGCCGTTAGACGACGGGTGCCCCTGGATGTGTGGTCACCAGAGCATCAGTGCAGGGACAGCTGGTTCCAGGCAGCACTGACTGGACCCCGTGTGCGGTTGAGAGATGCCTTGGCCTCAGTCTCCTCGTGTGGGAAGTCAGGGCCACCAAATCTGATTCTAGGATTTGTACCTTCAAATTTGTGAATTAAACGGATCTATCAAATCATTCCGAATAAGTGAGAATTTGTCCTAATTTCCTCTGCTAGTATTTCTTTTCCAGATACTTGAGATTAGTCACTCATAATGATTTTTGATTTTCAATGACCACCCGGAAGAATGCCCTGTGCAATGTATTTGGTTCTTATTTTACAAGTTATTTTCACTGTTACAGTCATTGATTATAAGTTAATGTATTTCATTTTCAAATGTGTAGAAAATAAACAAAATACCAAAGAAGGACAAATAAATTTCATTAACCAAAGGTAACTCCTTTTTAACATTTTCACGTTTTTATATCTCTTTACATCTGTATTTACACATGACTTTTGCACTTTCATGAGGTTTATATTATAAATTAGTATTGAAAATATTAAGACTAATGTGATTTTATATAGCCAGATATGTAAACATAATTTCATATAAATGCAGTAAAACTAACGCTCCAAGTGCTGATTGGAGGTGCAGAAAGGCCCAGGACTGCAGAACCCGGAGGCTCCCCGAGGGTTTGTGAACCCTGCTGAGGAGCCCTTGAGGAACCTCCAGGACAGAAGGCACTCGGGTGCGGACAGAAAGGAGGAAGTCACCGCTACGTGTGTCGTCTGGGCAATAAATGCCTATGAGGAGAAGGAGCCCTGAGAAACCTGCTACAGAGACTAAGCCATCCACGTTTTGGGATGAAAAAGCCACAAGCTGGAAAGTGGGAGCGGGGAGCTGGGGTGTGGCCGGCCGAGGAGCGTGAGGCTGCAAGTGAGCAAGGGAACGCCCCCCGGGCGTGCTCTGCAGGCGGGGACCCCGTCCAGCAGCACCCTGAGAGGAACACCACAGACAGACACAACCAAAGAGCACTCCTGAGCGAAACGACTTTCCGGTTTGCTTTTAGAGTAAAAATGGCATTTCTCCAGATGGAGCGTAGCGTGAGCGGCTGTGTGCCTGCTCCTGGTGAAGAACGCCCTCGTCCGCCCACGTGGCCACGGCCACAGCGTGTGGACTGGATGCTAACACCGGTTAGGGTACGTATTTATTATTAATTCTCACCCAACAGATCAGTGGCGGCCAAACATTTTTTTGACTGCACACTCCGATTATTTGTAGATGTGTTTATTTTGGGGTGGTTTCCAATATAATTTTCATTATAAAACAACACAAAGAAAAAAAAAACGTTAAATGATGAAATTAAGAATTTATTTTAAACACTTAGTGTTTTCTTCTTGCACCTCTTTCTGGAGCCCGTGGTACAGATGCAGCAGGAGGAGCCGCGAGCAAGGTCTCCGGGTCCACGGGGCCCCTCTGCTCCTTGCTGTGAGGCTGTAACCCCGAAAGGTCACATCTTTCCACACAAGGCCTCCATCGGTTTGTGCTTTGTCCTTAACTTCCCACCCACGATACAAGCAAGTTGAGGCGAGGGCAGCTGGTGTCATTGTGCTCCCCACAGATTGCGGACTAAATGAGAAGCTTGCCGAGAGGCAACAGGCAGCCACAGTGCTAAAGGAAAGTGCTGGCCCGTTTAGGGTTTCTCGGTGAGGTCATCGAAGGCCCAGAACATCAAGACACAGGCTGGGTGTGCCACGTAAATAAAGCGCGAACCGAACTTCAGAATGCAACCTTCCCATCTGTGATTTTGGGCTCTTGGCTGTAGCAGAATGTTTTCAATCCTGGAACCCTTGCAGAATACATTAGGAGGGTACATTTCAGAGGCCTCAGCGCTTGGCAGAATTGCTTGTTGGGTATACAGACTTCCAGTTACGTGGTTTAGTAAATATGTCAACAATCTCACAGCCGCCTTAGACCTCCTAACGCTCCAGTTAATTTAAGGTCGACTTTGCTGAATTACTTAGCTGACCCTGTGGATTAAGGTGGCGACAAGAAGTCGCACGCCCTGATGCGGGCTAAGTGAGGGACCCACGCGGTGCCTGTGGAAAGCCCCACGGCTGCTGTCCAGAGCCTGTGACCCTAGAAAAGTCAGGTCTGCGATCTTATTCTGGTTTTGTCTGTAAATTAGGGATGATAATACCAGCAGGTATAATAAATCACGTAAAAGCGTTTCAGACATTACGTGTTCAGCACAAACAAATATGTACCATTCATTCATTCATTCATTCATTCATTCATTCCTTGACCAAGGACCTCTCCCATGCAGGGCCGTCCTCTGGCAACACCAGAGTGGGTTCAAGGGCCCGTGTCACAGGGACCACAGACTCAGAGGAGGCGCCATTCAAACAATGATCATGGTGTCCGTGCGTCTCTGAGTGCTTTGTATGTATCTTATTAATCCTCACAATAATACTGTGACATATGTCCTACTGTCCTTTTTTAAAAGGAAATTAGGGTTTTAAAGAAATAAAGAAAGTATTAGGATCTTGTCCTAATTTACAGTTAGAACTAAAAGTAGGATACACCGGACACCAAAATTTTCTATGGAATTCTAATTAATTCCACCTAAGAGATAAGAGTTTTTAAATACAATAAGAACTATTCAGTTATTCCCGAGAGACTTAGGAAAACCAGGTTTTCATAAACTAAGACGAGCAGTCATGGTTCCATATGTACATTTGAAAGATCTCCTAAAAACTAAGCAGTTTAGAAATAACATCATGCTCATTAAGGGCTTAATTGGTGAGAATTGTTTTAGCACGGTCCTACCGGGAAGACAGGAGTTAGAAGGGCTCCCGTCCTATCCTGTCTGTCACGTGCCTGTCCCCAGCGCTGCTTTAGTGCACTGCATCATGATTCTTCAGTTTTCCAATCTGCCAAAATTGTATTTTTTAATTATAAGAGGTTTGTGTTGCATTGACTTAAAATAATCGAGATCCCAGAGATGCTGGGCTCCAAATTGCAAAAAGTACAATATACTCAATGAGCACCAACAAAACCACATCTTTTCCAAGATCGCATTTTTATATGGTCGGCGGGGACCTCACCTGGAGCGCCAACCCCTTGCCGCTGCAGCGAGGGGCTTCCTGGTGCCCAATGTGGTGCCCTGGTGGCCGCCTGCTCTTCTGTGCTGCAGGCCGTGCAACTCTGGGCTGGTCCTCCCCCCTCGTCTCATGACCGGGTTTCCACGGATTACTCATGTGTGAACTGTATTTTGTATTAAGAATAAGCGATGGGGGGCGCCTGGGGGCTCAGTCAGTTAAGCATCCAGCTCTTGGTTTTGGCTCAGGTCATGATCTCGGGGCTTGTGAGATCCAGCCCCACGTCAGGCTCTGCACTGACAGTGTGGAACCTGCTTGGGATTCTCTCTCCTTCTCTCTCTACCCCTCCCCTGCTCATGCTCTCTCTCTTTCTCTTTCTATCTCAAAATAAATAAATAAACTTAGGGCACTGGGGGGCCCAGTCGGTTGAGTGTCCGACTTCAGCTCGGGTCATGATCTCACAGCTGGTGAGTTGGAGCCCCGCGTCGGGCTCTGTGCTGATGGCTCGGAGCCTGGAACCTGCTTCCGATTCTGTGTCTCCTTCTCTTTCTGCCCCTCCCCTGCTCATGCCCTGTCTCTCTCTGTCTCTCAATAAAAAATAAACGTTAAAAAAAAATTTTAAATAAATAAATACATAAACTTAAAAAAAGAAAAAGCAATGAAAAGATGAAAAACACGTGGAGAGCAGCTGGATGCAAAGGGATAGTTGGTGCATTTACTAACACAGTTCGAGCCGGGAGACATCGAGTCGACTGTGAGCGTGGGAAGTGAGTGCCAGGAAGCTCTCTCCAATACCCCTTGTGTGGATGGTTGTCCAGACACCCATTTTCCTGAGAAAGATCCTTTCCCCGAGCAAGACAACGCATCCATCCGAAGCATGCATGACATCCCCACCCGTGAGGTCCCTGTGTTTGAGGCTGGGGGCTCCTGAACTCGCATTTGGCTCGTCTGTGGTCGCTGCTGCAGATAATAAGAGGAACTTGACATGAGGAGCAGGAAGGAGACTAGACGTGGTAGAGAAGAGGGGCTGCGTGAATACCCTTGAACAATGTGTGTAAAGGAATTCATTTTGGAGATTGCTTTCACCAAAATGGATTGCAAACTGCAAATTGTTGCCACGTACCACACGTTTCTACCTTCGGAATGCTATCTCTGCGGAATAATTTCGAATATCATATGCCTCGTGTGTATTTCTGGGGGATATCTTTCAAAAAATTTTTAATTGGATTATTTTCAGTTTAGAAAACATGGAACAATTAAAAGTTAAAAGAAAAAGTTTAATCTATGTTTAACACATATAGTAAATATGAATTAAATTAACCATTGGACCTCTGCAGCCTGCTGGTGTCCCATTTCTGAGCGATGCCTGAGTCATCCTGTAGGAGTTCAATGACAGGTCAGAGAGCATCCTGAAAAGCTGTGGGGCAATTCCGTTTAAGCTGGGTGAAAACGTACTCGGATTACAGTAACTTTTCTTTGCAGTCTGGGAAGTGACTGGATGTGCCCTGGAAGGGGGTGCATTTGTGAACAGAGTCAATTTATCCTAGAAATCTGGAGCCAGTGCTCTTTAGCACTACCTGAGTGGGAATGCCCCCTTCCTCCTCTGGTGACTTCTCATATCTCGGGTGGGTGTCCTGACAGCAGAAAGCGAGGATTCCAGCGGGTTTAGGACAGGCAGTGACCAGGAAACAAAACCACCAAGAAAGTTGACGGGTCTGCCAGTATCCCCTCCTACGAAATGCAGTCTTTGTATGATTGCCAGATGGTCAGGGTCCCAAACTGGGAGTTCATAAGTAATGCCGTGAAAGTGATCTAAAAAGAACAATGCTTACACCTGTTTGATATCCTTACAAATAATGTGTCTGAAATCCTGGAGGAGGCACATTCCACTCCAATCCAGAAGGCAAGCAGCCTGAGGAGGGGCCGTGGCTGGAGTCCTTGCCCACGGCCTGGGATCTGCAGGGCTCGAGGCATGACGTCTCTGAAACAGGAAAGGACAAAATAAAAACCAAAGGAAAGCTATGAAAACTAAAGACAGATACGAATTTACATCAGAAGAAACATCTTGCTTGGTGTTGTTCTTGAAACTGCTTCTTCGAGGATATTTCTGCAGAACCAGGGTGTGGAGGTTCCAAGAGAAGGACCCACATGAAGCAGGAGCTGCGGACGTGAGGGGTCCTGTGTGCATCGCTCACCACTGGGCGGGCCGGACAGGACGAAAGTGCCCGGGAAGGCAGCAGGCTTGCTGGGTGAAGAGGAGAAGTCGCGCATCCGTTTGGCCACCAGGCAAAGGGAAACCTGGTCCCACAGAAGGAGCCGCGGCTGCACCTTCAAGGCTCTCGAAG
Organism: Panthera pardus; assembly: GCF_024362965.1. Classification (NCBI taxonomy): domain Eukaryota; kingdom Metazoa; phylum Chordata; class Mammalia; order Carnivora; family Felidae; genus Panthera; species Panthera pardus. Next base: position 40,778,389 of record NW_026526832.1, on the reverse strand, counting down.
AGACTGACTCGTCAAATAGATTACACCTGCCCCATTTATGTAAACTGTGAAGGGAAAAATGAGATGAAAAATGAGAAGAAATGCACCGCTGTGCCAATTTTGGCATTTGTCAAGGCAGAATTTTGGACATAAATTTAAAAGCTCGAGTTAAATCTTAGAGAATAAGTACATGGTGTAAATTTGTAGGGCAACATTTAACGATGTTACTATGCAAAATTAGAGGCCATTAGGGAAGGGAAGCTTTGAGGAGACGGTGGGTGTCAGTTTAATTTTATGTACTTGAAGTTAAAAATCACTGGTTTTAGATAATAAGAACTAGAGATTCAAGTATGTCACTGTAAGTCGTGTCTCCCGTATACTGTGGGGCTGGTGGTCTCAAAGCCAGTGATGGGCGGGCTCAGGAGGACTGGTCAGGTAGGGCTCAGGAGGACTGGTCAGGTACCCAAAACAGGGGCGGGCAGGTCTCTGCAGGCAGGCATCCAGGATCAGATGTGATGAGTCAGGATCTTGGGGAATGAGGGCTTTCTCAGAAAGAAAAGAAGCCTCTTGACTCACTAAGGAATTGTTACCCACTAATTAAGGAATGTCCAACTTGTGATTTACTAACTTTAGCTTCTTAAGTATCAATGAGTGCCAAACTGAAGAAAATTTTCCATTTACTAGCAGCCATGGTTGGCATTAAAAATCACGAATCTATTTGTCACAAAACAAATCTCATGACATTGCTAGCAATGAATTTCTGGCTTGCAGTCTGTCTTGGCTCCGGGATGACGCTCTTGCAGCAGGAGGAGGACGTTGGGTCCCTAAACGTGCTCCCATGTGCTCTTACCCTACTCACCGCTCACCACAGGCTCAATGAGCACTGCTCCTCGTGGACCACCCTCCCTTCTGCATTCTTCAAACTTGTTAGCAGGTTTGATATATTTTCTTTTCCATATTTCCTCTTATCTAAAATTAGGTTATTGCTGAAAGAAAATCACAGTCTTTTGCAATTCTTCTAAGGTACAAATAAAGGAGGACTCTCAGAACACATAATTTTGATGAGTCTAAGAAATAACCAAGGAACATGGGCCCCACCCATGAGTTTGTGATTCAGAGTCTTGGTTGAACCAAGGGTCTGCATTTTTTTAAACCATTTTTTTTTAGAGTGAGCACGAGTGGGGAGGGGGCAGAAGGAGAGAAAGAATCTTAAGGAGGCTCCACGCTCAGCATGGAGGCCGACAAGGGTCTTGATCCCAGGGATCATGACCTGAGCCGAAATCAAAAGTCAAATGCTCAACCGACTGAGCCACCCAGGCTCCCCAAGCGTCTGCATTTTTAACAGCTATGCACAGTTACTCTGCAAATGGGGTCCAGGGAACACGTGCTGAGGATTATTTTTTCTAAGTCTTATAACCTGAATATTTTTTGTTTCCATTTAAAAAAAATGTTCCTTTCATTTCTTATTATAGCTATAAAGGCTGCATTTCTAAAAACAAATATTTTAGTTTTGCCTGTTTTTAAAAGAAGTTGTGTAAGCCCACATTCTCTACCTGACTTCTTTCATTTGGGTCTTTGTGAAAAGCGTCTGACCCCTGACCCAGTTGCTCCAACATGCTTCCGCCCACGACCCTCTCCACCCAGGGGACTGAAGATCCTACGTCTTTAATTATAGTGTTCATGCTAAAGACGGATTTTGGTTACTTATGTTTGTAGGTGTTTCAAATTGAGATAAATATGCTTGACAAGCTAGGTTGGTTGATCTCTTCATAATTATCTGATGTGGTGTTTCTGGTTTTTTAATTTCCCAAAGGGTAATGGTGCCAGTTCCTTGAGCTACTCGTTTATTTAATTTTGGCTTATTGAAATATTCTTATAGGTTGACTTTAGAAGGAATTTTAACAACGGTTAATAATAGTTAAACCATGATTAATAATGTGTCTATGAAGCAACATTCACACCTATACATATCATAATTTATTAACACCGAGTGAAATACCAGATTAAGTATATCAATTCTACAGATGCCTGGCTACCTATGTATATTTTCATGCTGTTATTTATTAAATCCCCTTCATTTTGTGTCTCAGAATCTCTTCCCTTGAATTAGTTTGAGCATTAATAAGCCAGCATTTATTGTGGAGGAAAGTGAATCCCTTGATGCTGGAATTGTAGAAGCTGTTTTGGCAGAAACGACACACCATCAAGTATTTTCCAGGTGCTCGTAAAGATATGTTCCTTTAGGGACAGGCAGTGAACTGGAAAATCACAGTTCTCTTTCAAATGACTTCATGCATTTTCTTTAATGTTTAATGGAATGCAATGATTTTTTTTTTAGTTTTATGAGGATAAAAAGGTGTTCTGATGCTAACATTTTAATGAATAATTTTTTACAAACTAAAATCTCAGTGCCCAAAATTGTTACCCAAAATGTGCTCAGACCACTTTGAAAGGTTGTAAAGGCAATAATGAAAAATCTCCCCAGTTTATGGTCTCGAAGAAAAGGTCATGGCAGTTTGTTTATAAACGATGCAATTAAAATGCAAAAGCGATACAAAGTTATTTCCTCATTTAAATTACATGAAATCCTAGCTACGCAGCTGTTCCCGCCATGGGGTTGTAGGGATTCTAGGATGTGGGACTGACTTTGGATCCACTCTGTGCCGAAGCTCATCTCCCTCTTCATATCATCCTACTGGTCTCGAGAGCAAGTCTTTGTGGACAGAAGACAGGGTTTCAATTAAATGAAAACATATATCAACCTTTACCAAATGTAGATAAATACGATTCCCAATTTGTTCTTCATTTATCTCAAACAGCATTACTATTCGTCATTGGACAGGAAGGCAGGTCACATCACTTGCACACTGTACACATTACTGGAAAGTCGTGGTGTATCAAAAATTAGCAACATACCCGCAGCCTAGGAATGAACAGGCCTCAAGACCGCAGGTGGGAAGCCCGCACGCTGTGCGCCCCCGCCCCCGCAGCAGGCACCAGGTCAGCCCCAGGATCTGTTTGCACCCGATGCACTTCAGGTCCAAGAATCTGTTTTATAAATTATCGTGAGCATGAAATCAGTTGTTTGATTCTTTTTAATTTGCACGCATTTGCCTAACTTTGCATGAAAAACTTTTCTGTCAGGGAAATTCTCTGTCCAAGACAAGTTGTATCTGCTCTC